>NC_041383.1:595326391-595430500 GCF_002162155.2 Triticum dicoccoides
GCAGGGGAGAGAGAGGGCGACATGGCACGTCGTGGTTGGCCGGCGGGCGGCGGCTGGACATGTCCGGTGGGGCGCGGACATGTACGGCGGCTGGAGGAGGAAGAAGCTAGGGTTAGGGTAGGATTCGACCGCGAATTTTGGGGGAGGGGCTAGTTTTATAGGTAGAGGGAGCTAGGAGTGTCCAAATGAGGAGCGGTTTTCGGCCACGCGATCGTGATTGAACGACCGAGATCATGGAGGGGAGTTTGCTGGGCTTTGGGCCACTTTGGAAGGGGTGTTGGGCTGCACACAAAAGAGGCCTGCACGGTTACCCGGTTAACCGTTGGAGTACCAAACGAACTCCAAATGGCATGAAACTTGACAGGCGGTCTACCGGTGCTATACCAAGGCCGCTTGGCAAACCTCGGGCCATTCCAATAAAGTTTAACACCCGCACATGAGAAGAGGTAAAAGGGGGCGCCGGGGAACATAGTAGTGCCGGATTGCAAAACGGACAACGGGGAAAATGCTCGGATGCATGAGACGAACATGTATGCCAAAGCGATGCACATGATGACATGATATGAGATGCAGATGATGACATGTCAAAGTGCAACACACAAGCAAATGACATGGCAATGACGACGAATAACTGGCGGACACCTGGCGCAACGAATCCGGGGCGTTACAGTAGGGTATTACCTCCATCGTGAGGGCCCGAACCTGGGTAAACATTGTGTCCCTTGCCTCCTGTTACCATCCACCTTAGACGCACAGTTCGAGACCCCCTACCCGATATCCGCCGGTTTTGACACTGACATTGGTGCTTTCATTGAGAGATCCACTGTGCCGTCACCATAAGAAAGGATGTCTCATCTCGTTGTCAAGGACAACATCACCTCTGGGGGAGCCCTGGCTGTCAGCCAGACTCTCCGGCTAGGCGATTTCGTCATGACCGCCCATTCGGCTGCTGCGCCGACGATGACTTCTCGGGTCATCAAAAACAGCCTCCATGTCGGCTCGGAACTTGCCGAGCAGATGGATCCGATGGAGCTCTCTTCCCTAAACGAGCTCTTGGATCGCATCTCTGCTTTGGGAGTCGCTACGGACTACGATCAGATCGGGCTTAAACCCGACCAAAGGGAGATTAACTCTCCGCCGGTCACCCATCATATAGCGGTGGTGGAGGAACAATGCGGTAATTCTTCCTCAACCTTGAGGACAACTTATGTCCGGATTCCAGAGCTCTCCGAGCTGGATACCCATATACGGAAGGACATCTCCCAAGCCTTGAACCTAGAATCAGGCAGTGGGCCAGACCTATCAGGCGACATCCCGGAGCCCGAACCTCCAACATCGGAAACTCCCACACCCCCGGGTCTCAGATTGGGTCAGGGTCCAGACTCAAATCTGCTCACCCACCCAGATACAAGTGATCTCTCCCACATTAGACAAGAGCCCCAGGAAACAGTACATCACTATTGGGCCAGATTCCTCCTTGTAACAAACAAGGTCAAGGGCTATCGTGAGGAAGACGCAATTTCATTCTTCTACAATAATTGCACGGACAAGGGAATCCTTAACGCCATAAGCCGCTGCAACATAGCACACTTTGCTAACTTGGCAGCCATAGTACGGAAGTACTGTGTGATGGAGAGTGCTTGGAAAACCAAAACAAAATTTTGTGATAACCCGGCTTTGGCTAAACACCTAGTCCGAATTAAAAGGGTGCACCCTCGTAAGTCACCCGATTCAATCGTAAAAAAGCAAAAGCCCACTACAGGGCATGGAACCGTATTGGAGGGATGGCTTAACGGCCCCTGCAAAATTCACAGTACGGTGGATACCACACCAACACATAGCCTTAGAGCATGTTGGGTACTCCGGCAGGTTGCTAAGAGCGGCGAGCATCTCCTCATTCAAAACACCGCAGAACAACATCCCATGAATTACAATATGGTCTTAACAGTCTTCAAGACATTTGCCTCAAATAATAGGCGCAAGCAAGCACTCCGCAGCCTTGTCGAGATCTGCCAGGTGGTAGCAATAAATCCATGGAGCGACACGGCTATCACATTCAATGCCAGTGACGAACCTAAATGCCGAACAACCCGAGTACCAGCCGCATTAGTCCTTAGTCCAATTGGGACGGCTTTCGGCTCACTAAAGTGCTCATGGACGGCGGCAATGGATTAAACCTCATTTACGAGGAAACTCTTCACAAAATGGAAATAGACTGGAACGGCATTGAGAAGAGCAGCACAACCTTTAGAGGAATCATCCCCAGTCAGGAGGCACGTTGCGCTGGGAAAATCACACAGATGTGGTATTCGGCACGCTGGAAAATTACAGGTCCGAAGAAATAACATTCCAAGTGGCCCCGTTCAGTAGCGGATACCACGCCCTTCTAGGGCGGGAGGCATTCACGATCTTCCAAGCTATACCCCATTATGGGTACATGAAGCTCAAAATGCCTGGGCCCAAGGGAATTATCACTCTAGCTAGTGATCCGGACATAGCGCTCCGTGCTGAAAACAAAACAGCCGCACTAGCCCTCGAGGCACTATCCGAAGCCCTAGCGGCAGAGGAGTTAGCTGTGCTATGCTCGACCGTGGACAGGGACGACGTGATACTCGACAAGAGATCCAAGTCCACCTCTTTCAAACCAGCGGATGAAATAGTCAAATTCCAAGTCCACCCAATGGACCCTACCAAAACAACCTCAATTGGGGCAGTGTTAAACCCCGCTGTGGACGCCGCACTATGGGAGTTCCTGTGCGAGAACTAGGATATATTTGCCTGGCACCCATCAGATATGCCAGGAATCCATTGTAGGTTGGCCGAGCATAGCCTTAACATTCTAAAAGGATTCAAGCCGGTCAAGCAGACTCTTCGGTGATTTTCTGAACCTAAGCGACAAGCTATGGGTGAGGAGCTAGCCAAGTTATTGGAGGCCGGATTCATCAGAGAAATAAAACACCCGGACTGGTTAGCAAACCTGGTGATGGTACCAAAGAAGGACAAATCCTGGCGCCTATGTGTCGATTTCAAAGACCTCAATAAAGCTTGCCCAAAGGATCCCTTCCCCCTCCACCGCATCGATCAAATTATCGACGCCACCGCGGGACACGACTCATTGTGCTTCCTCGACGCATACTCCGACTACCACCAAATCAAGATGGCCAAACCTGACCAAGCCGCAACGGCGTTTATCACGCCATACGGCCCCTTCTGTTTCAACACAATGCCCTTCGGGCTTAAGAACGTCGATGCAATGTATCAACGCATGATTCAGACATGCCTAGAAAAGCAGATCGGCAAAACAGTGGAAGCACACGTAGACGACGTGGTCGTCAAAACCAGACATGTCGACTCTTTAATAGACGACTTGAGGATTACATTCAACAACCTCCGAACATATGACATCAAGCTCAATCCAGAAAAATGCGTTTTCGGCGTGCCCGCCGAAAAGCTCCTGGATTTCATCATCTGCAGTAGAGGAATTGAAGCAAATCCGGCTAACATCCGAGCCCTGTCGCAATTGGACATCCCAACAGACCTCAAACAAATCCAGAAATTAACTGGATGCGTTGCGGCCTTAAGACGCTTTATCTCCCGATTAGGAGAAAAGGCACTACCCCTTTATCGCCTTCTTCGGCACACCGAACACTTCGAGTGGACAGATGCTGCCATGGCCGGATTGGAAGAAATAAAAGCCATACTGGCCACCAACCCAATCCTGGCCGCGCCAAACATTGGCGAACCCATGCTGCTATATATAGCGGCGACTCATCAAGTCGTAAGCGCAGTGCTTGTCATCGAACGAGAAGTGGACGGACATAAATTCCCCCTTCAAAGGCCGGTATATTATGTACCCACTGTCCTCACCCCATGCAAATCATGGTACCCGCATTATCAAAAGATAGCGTATGCGGTATTCATGGCATCTCGGACACTACGACACTACTCTCAAGAGTGTTCAATTACAGTGGCCTCGGAAGTACCACTGAACGACATAATAAAAAACCGCGACGCCACAGGCCGGATTGCCAAATGGGCCATTGAGATCCTCCCGTTTGACATAACATATAAACCTCGGTGAGCTATTAAGTCGCAGGTATTGGCCGATTTTGTCGCCGAATGGACAGAAGCCGAACTCCCTAAAGAGTACGACGCATACTCCAATTGGATTATGCATTTCGACGGCTCTAAAATGTTGGCCGGTCTAGGGGTTGGCGTCGTCCTGACGTCCCTACCAGAGATACAGTCCAATATGTACTCCAAATACTGTACACAGACTCTAACAATGTCGTCGAATATGAGGCCATGTTACATGGTCTCCGGATGACAGTTTCCATGGACATTCAACGCTTGGAGGTGTGCGGGGACTCGAACCTCGCAATATCCCAAATAAATGGAGACTTTGACGATAAAGATCCGAAAATGGCGGCTTATCACAATGTCGTACTCAAGATGTCAGCTCGTTCGAGGGGCTCGAATTCCACCATGTAGCTCGGGAAAACAATCAGGCGGCGGGTGTCCTCGCCCGTATCGGTGCTAAGGGCGCTCCGGTCCCACCCAACATATTCTTGGAAAGGTTGTTTAAGCCATCCGTGGCATGGGAAAGGGAAACAAGCAACAACAGTCCGGACTCGGCTATAACACCATATACCGAACACTCTAACATAATCGGTGGCTCCGCCACTGAAATAACAACTTCAGCCCACGTAATAATGGCCGTCATCGCCCCATGGACTGAACCATTCCTGGCCTACCTAACCAGGCAGGAACTCCCCGAGGACCAAAATGAGGCACGCTGCATTGTGCGGCGATCTAAAGCTTACAAGGTCCACGAGGGAGAGCTCTATAGGAAAAGCACCACCGGAGTCCTTCAAAGGTGCATCTTCGAAGAGGAAGGGAGGAAGCTTCTGGTAGAAATCCACGCCGGACTCGGTGGCCACCACGCTGCAGGGCGGGCCCTCGTAAGTAAGGCCTTCCGTACATGATTTTATTAGCCGACGGCCCGGGGAAATGCATAGGACTTGGTCCAACGCTGCGTCGGTTGCCAGCTTTTTTCAAACCAAAGCCATATGCCACCCGTCGCCCTACAAACAATCCCCATTACCCGGCCTTTTGCGGTCTGGGGGCTTGATATGGTTGGACCCCGTAAAGGGGGAACCCATAAGAAAAATACTTACTGGTAATGGTGGATAAATTCACCAAATGGATAGAAGCCAAACCTGTTAAAACGGCCGAATCCGGACCGGTGACAGACTTCATATCTGGGGTTGTACACCATTATGGTGTCCCCCACAGCATCATCACTAACAACGGCACGAACTTCATTGCCAACGAGGTGAAACTATGGTGCAGCAACATGGGCATCAAGCTCAATTATGCTTCTGTCTATCATCCACAAACTAACGGTCAAGTTGAATGAGCAAATGGTCTTATCATTAGCGGCATCAAACCCAGATTAGTGCGGTCCTTAAAGGAATCTAATACGCACTGGGTAGAGGAGCATGAATCCGTACTCTGGGGGCTGCGGACCACGCTGAATCGCACTACCGGATACACACCGTTCTTTATGGTGTACGGCCCAGAGGTGGTTCTGCCCTGCAACATAATTCATGACTCACCTCGAGTGCGCATGTATGAAGAAAGAGAGGCCAAGCTCGATCGGCAGGACAGAGGAGCGTGACGTGGCAAAAGCTCGTTCCGCATTCTATCAGCAACAGGCTAGAAGATACCAAAGTAGAGAAGTACGGGCCAAAACATATAATGTTGGCGAACTCGTTCTACGCCTATCGGAGAAGAAAAAGGACAAGCTCAAGCCCAAATGGGAGGGTCCCTTCACTATTGATCAGGTTTTAACCGGTGGAGCGTACCGTCTACGGGATGCATCGGATAATCAACTCGAGCCAAATCCATGGAATGCAGCTAGACTCCGAAGATTCTATGCCTAGTGCCAGACTCCGTGTTCGTCTCCTTACCTCTATCAAATTTTTATACATTCATTATCTGTCTTTTCTTTCTTTCTTTCTTCCCCTTTTCTTTCGAGGCCTTGAACGGCTAAAATGTGTTTTGACTACACAATCTTGATGCGCCAGCCGTGCTCATTATACCTGGGGGCTTCTTATACAGACGCTTAAATATGTTATGGGCTTCATGCCCCGCACATGTGTTATTCTTCCGCATGTACCTTTTTTCGCCACTATATGCATCGATATGACTTAAGTTTTGGCCAAGCTGGGTTGCCTGGCTCTTATATTTATGCCCTACGTTCCCGTTAATTCGGCTAGGGCATAAGGGGAGCACCTCTGCGATTGTTACTGCCGGGTCAGCCGGATGTGTACCTCAGACTGGGTGAAGCCGAAAGCTAGCGTTCTTAAGGGAATATTCGGTCGGTGAATAAAAGATGACTTTTTATTTTTTCCACTTGCCCCCAGATGTTTTTGCCTGCGTCTCTTTTCACAGTTCGGACATGCACATTAGGGCATGCGTACCCAGGGAAAGGAACCCTTAACGGAACTATTCTCCTTGGAAGATGTTTCTTACTACCCATGTAATATAACATAACTAGTTGGGTACTTGTCTGTTCAAGCACTTATGACCCCTACGCCTGGTTTCCACGCATACCCCGGTTTTCACATAACTGAGCGGGTATTCGGATACACTCCGGACTATCGGGTCCAGAGGTTGAAGCGAAAAGGTCTGCCATGACAAATGATTTACAATCCGGCTAGAGACATTCTACATGTCATTTAAATTACATAGTCACTTAGACTGACTAAATTCTTCTTCTATACCATCCAACAGGCTGTCTAGCCTACAGTCCTATTGGGAATACTTGGCGGCTAACTCTACTTGGCGATACACCAAACTGACAGGGATTTCTTTCCCATCGGGCCCCACAGGTCCGACATCGTCCATGTGGTTTGGGTTAGCCTTGGTATACCACGTCTTCACCATGGCCCAGGCTTCCCTGGCACCTTGACGGCAGGCCGATACCTTCCATAATCGAAAGTGCCGCCGCGCTCCCTTGAGCTTCTCAGCAAGCTCTCCAAGGCCTTCAGGCAGGGAGACGGATGGCCACAAGGCCTGGGCAATACCTTGCATCACCTGCCAAACTTGTCCATGCAGTTGCGAGAGCTCTGGTAGAAGATCACCCGCAGACTCGGGCATCTCATTCGCGGGACGACCCGTCAACATACCTGTAGACATAACTCTGTTAGCTGGCTTCTTCGTTGAACTCTTTTTAAAGTTCGTTCAAGCACTTACTGAAAATGCCGTGTTGAAGCCACTTGTTCTCCTTCACGGAGTCCGACAGCTGGGCACGAACATCCTTTAGTTCCACGCTCAGCTGGGTATTGGCATCTTGGAGATCATTTTTCTCCTGCCTAACCTTTGTAAGCACGCGCTCGCCAGCCTTTAGCTGCCGTATGACATGTTGCTCATCCAAATTCACTCCGGCATCATCTGCAATATTTATTGTCAGAATCGCGTGCACGCTGCATCCTATATGGTACCTGTCATTCTTTAAAACAGGAGTTACCGGAGGGGGCCTTCTCGGACTCCTTCAATGCAGCCACTGCGGCCTGTAGCTGGGCCTTGCACCCTTCCAACTCTTGAGACAATTGGGTATTCTTCTCTGTAAGAACCTGCATCAATAATGATCCCTAAATCAGTTGTGCCAACTGTTTCAAGTCTCACGGGCTACCGATATATATATAACCATCAAATTTTCTTACTCGTATATCCTTTACATACTGGTCCGTTGCTGTGGCAAGACCGTTTTGAGCGACACGGATGTACGCGTCTCCCGAGTTGAAGGCGTCAAACGCCTCTTGAGAGAAACAAGTGTCACGGAGTACGGCCCGGCGACGCCTGTGATTCATGGCGCTCTCCACTTTCGAATTTGTAGCGGATATTTTATCCGCATCCTCTGTAGGAGGAACGTTCGACGCGTGCCCCGCCTCCGTGTCCGGCCCTGGAGCCCGGCTAGTGGAGGCGTGATCGGCAACTTCTCCGGATATAGTCCAGCGAGTGTTTTTCCTTCTGGGAAACATGGGTGTTATTATGTTTTCAAAGACAACACCCATGGAGCGAGGTTTTATATCGTACCACCGCACCGGCGTCTCAGTCTGAACCACTTTCCTTTTCAGCCTGCCTGGCCTTGGTACCCCTTGTTGGCAACTCGCCACGGGCTCGGCATGGTGTCCGGAGGACCTCCCCTGTAAGACACCGTACAGATACGGTAGGTGAGGTGAGTGGAAAGGGATACTTCTCAAAGGTTGGGCCCCTGGTCTCACTTACCTGGGAGGTAGGGAGTAGCCCCGGGTAGTCGGCTGTAATAGCCACCATGGCCTCATCACGGCTTAATTGATAAAATATCCTATCGATCAGCTCCACGAATATGTCCGGATCCTCTTGAAGGCCGGGGTCGAGGGACCGTTCAGGTTCCTCTGGTTGTGGAGGTGGGATATTGATCTCCCTTACTGCCTTACGCAGCTCCTGCGGTGAACGGGCAAAATAAGATATTTATTGTGGAAATGCGGAAGGGAAGGGCATGAAAAGTGACAGCTTACCTAGCTCGGAGGATTGCACATGGAGAATCCGTCCCGCGGCTTGATGCGGAGGAACTCCTCTTCCTCTTCCTTGTACAGATCGGACATAATTTTTGCTAGAGCAGCAACTGAGTCCGGCCCCTTACGGCCGCAGCGGATGGCACCGTCTTCCCTGTTAAAATCCCACATAGGGTGGCCTCTATATTGAAGCGGCTGCACTCCTCGCATAATGCATATTGGCATAACCTCGGTTGTAGTCAGTCCTGATAGAGCCATCACCTTTATCCGGCCCATCAGGTAAGAAACGTCTCTATCATCTTCCTCCCGAGGGGTCCTTGGTCGCCATCTTAGGCGCTTCTTCAGAGGAGCATTATTAAACTCAGGAAGGCCAATCCGAATAGGATCCGGAAGAGGGACGTCCTCTATATAGAACCACTCTGAAGGCCAGTCTTCGGACGCCTTCTTCGGGGTACCGGATAGGTATCCGGTCCCGATGATGTGCCATATTTCGGCTCCGCCCACTTGAAATATTGAGCCCCTCTGTGTACGGGGCACAAGGCAGAATAGCCTTTTCCACAGCGCGAAATGAGCTTCGCAGCCCAGAAATAGCTCGCAAAGGGCCACATAACCAGCGATGTGCAATATGGAGGCAGGGGTGAGATTATGCAATTGGAGGCCGTAAAACTCCAGGAGCCCTTATAGGAACGGATGGATTGGAAATCTGAGTCCCCTTAATAAATAAGGAACGAGGCATACCCGCTCCCCCTTGGAGGGGTCGGGAAAGCTCTCCACTTGCTCTCCGCCATTATAGGTGGCAAGCCCGGCTCGAACAGGCACCATGTACGCTGGTGGGAGGAATTCCTGGGTCTATAGCCTCACTAATTGGCTATGCGGGATGGAACACTTCATCCAATCTCCAGGCTTAGGGCCACGGGAGCGAGAGGAGGAGCTGCGCTGGCCGGCCATGTTGGGATGGGTTTCGCTCAGGCGCGCTCTAATGATTGCTCGCTGAGGAATCGTGTGATTTAGATCTGAGAATCCTCGTCTCTTTAAGTAGGCAGTTTGTTCACATAGCTAGGGTGTCAAATGTAAAAACGCACTGGTTTTTCGCATTCGTTCGACACGTGGAAGAAGGCCATTATTGGGCATGGAAGCCAAGAAGCGCAAGCATTTATGAGAAGCCGAACACTATTTAACAGGTATTCGGGATTTGGAGAAGAACCCGCCTTGCAATGCCGAAGACAATCTGTGCGCCGGACTCATCGTCATTAAAGCCTGGTTCGGTGGCTACTGAGGGAGTCCTGGATTAGGGGGTATCTGGACAGCCGGACTATATCCTTTGGCCGGATTGTTGGACTATGAAGATACAAGATTGAAGACTTCATCTTGTGTCCGGATGGGACTCTCTTGGCGTGGAAGGCAAGCTTGGCGATACGGATATGTAGATCTCCTCCCATTGTAACCGACTCTGTGTAACCCTAGCCCCCTCCGGTGTCTATATAAACCGGAGGGTTTAGTCCGTAGGACAACAACAATCATACCATAGGCTAGTTTCTAGGGTTTAGCCTCTACAATCTCGTGGTAGATCAACTCCTGTACTACTCATATCATCAAGATCAATCAAGCAATAAGTAGGGTATTACCTCCAGCGTGAGGGCCCGAACCTGGGTAAACATTGTGTCCCTTGCCTCCAGTTACCATCCGCCTTAGACGGATAGTTCGGGACCCCGTACCCGAGATGCACCGGTTTTGTGGGGACCCCGACTCATGAGTCGAGATCACCGAATGCACGTGTACAGTGATCCCAGAGATCAATGCTCACTTAACACACAGAAGCTGAATAACAAGAGTCTTACATCCATACATACCGTCTTACACAAATTATGACCATTATGGTCAAGTCTTATATTGATAAAGCCTTAAGGGCTGAACATCAAATGAAACACAAGCAGCGGAAATCTACGTCGATAAGTAGAACCCATGCCATCTGCCTTAACCCTAGAGGCATTTTTACTAGGAAACGTCCTAGTTCGCATGTTCGTCTCCAAAGAACTCTTCTTCGAACTCCGTTTCTTCCATGCCTGGTCAATTAAATAACCAGTGGCAAGCCAATGAGTACTTTGAATGTACTCGCAAGCAACCCATGTTTTGGTTCAAGGCACAACAATGCATGATATAGGTAAATTTTTGCGGAAAGCTAGTTTTGAGTGCAATGACATGTTCAACAACTTGTAAGACATGCATCAGGAGAAATCAAGTAACCATGAGAATAGGTTACAGATATCAACATAAATAGAGTGGGCACCAACCCAACATAAATAGAGTGGGCACCAACCCATCTCAAACATGTCAAGTCCCTTGACTTGACCCAATTAATTTTATAAACACACACGCACACAGTTGTGAAACTCTGGACGTAGTTTAAGCAGCACCGCCCAACTGTCCTTGACCGTGGACATGGTTATTCGAATAGTTTTACACTTTGCAGAGGTTGCACACTGTACCCACAAGATCCGGGGAACTTCCGTGTCATCCACGACCCGCGATACGTCAAGTACCCGGGGTAAGCACCCGATCACTACCTTTCCCTAGACGACACTAACATGGAGTCCACTCGATTGGTAGTAACCCCCGTGCCTAACATTTCACATCATAAAGTTGTGGAGCCTCGCTCCCATATTCATCATATACCACAAGCACGGGGTACCAACGGTGTGTTCGGTGCCCTGTGAAAACAGTCATGGCCGCCCTACCTGGCATGACCCCGTCCCGAGAGAGAGCACCAACTCTCCCCCGTCACTGGTAATGCGGGCTCCAAGCTAGTATCGGCCTAGGTAATAAATAATGCCCTTTCCCATATAAGGGTAGAGTGGTTGCGCATGTAAGGTTGGGACAGTCGACAAATCTTAAATCTAATCCGTTTTCGAAAACAACACACACAATTGCCTCGGTACACAACTTCATCATCAAGTGGTTACCCATTTCATCATCTCCCTCGGGCATAAGTGGCACTCGACGGGGTTTTCGAAAAAGTCTTTTGAAAATACTTTGCCTCCTTCACCATGCATATACCCGTCCCATTTGGCGTAGCACTACCTTAGCATCCTATCTACTCCCACCGGCATAACCCTCATAGAAAGGTAGGGTCGTGCACAATGCAAGTATCAACGAGGAAGTACGGTGGCAACCATCAAAGTGGTTATCACCCCATCATGATTCCGTTGCAACAACGATAAGGTAATATATGACATGCATAAAAAGGTTTCATAGACATGCTCAAAGGGTTGCTTGCCTGGCTCAACAAAGTCTTCTGGGTCTTCAAAGTCTTCTGGTCCAACTCCTTCGTCAGCAACACAATCGGCGACGGCGCAGGGCACGGTGAGGTCAGGTGAGGGCACGGCTGGACTCAGCGCCGTGTCGCTGTTCGGGTGGAGGTGGCGGGCGTCACCGGAGCTGCCTGGTTCGCCGGCGACGAGGAGCTGCGGCGGAGGAGCTCCGGGAGGTGGTGGCTCCGCCGTTTCCGGCAGCTCGCGAACTCCGGCGTGCCGACGCGGCGGAGCTCGAGCTTGATCTCGAGCTCGGGCGGCTTTGGAGGCGAACTGGGGGTGCAGGGGGAGGTTTTGGTGGTGCAGAGAGCGAGGGGTGAGGGTGGGAGGGCTCGGGGAGGCCTTTATATAGGCGAACGGTGGTCCACCGTGGGCTCGTGCGCCGGCGGGCTCGTGCTCGTCGCTACGGGCCTCGGGAGGGTGCTGCACCATGTCTAGGGTGCTTGTGGGGGTCGACTACGCCCAGGGGAAAGAAGAGAGGGAGCAGGGAGAGGTCAGAGACGCCGCGGGTGTGAGCCGCGCCATTGGCGCGCTCGGGCGGCCGGTGTCCGCTAGCGCGGAGGCGCGGGGAGGAGGAGAGAGGAGGGGGCCGACCGCGTAGCGTGTCGCGGACGACGAGGCGCATCGGCAGGCGCGAGGGGAGGCCCGAGGTGGCCGGATGCATCGGGCAGAGGGCGGCTATAGTGCCTAGCCGCACTATAGCGCGTTCTGGAGCGCGCGTTTGGCATGCCATGTGGGCGCGGCCACTGATGTCCAGTAGTGCTAGGGAGTAGTAAAGAAGGGGAGAGGGGCATTGGATGCCCTGGAGAGCGAGTAGAGTGAGGGGAGAGGAAGAAGAAGTGTGCAAATGGGCTGACCAGAGAGAGGAAGTGGGGTTTTACCTATCCAATAAGTGAGCTATGGACTTGCCATTGTTACTATAGGTGAAAGGGGGCTAGGAGGAGCTGTGGTAAAAATTTGAGCTCTCCAAGAATAGTGGAAGGGGTCAAAATAGTGGTTTTTGCAAAATGCCAGAAGGTGTTTGATAATGGTTTCGGCTAGCATATGAACTCTCATTGCCATGATACTTAACAGGATGGAAAGACACTTAGAAATAGGGTGTGCCACCAAATTTGAGCTTATTTGGGCAAAGTTGCCAATGCAACTTTTGTAAACCCTAGAAATGAGCAGAAATAGACTTGAGTAGATTTAGTTTAGCAAATCACTTCTCCTTGATGCACCACTTAGTTTAGTGGCCTCATTTGGTCATGTGAACATGCTCACAAAAGCTGGGGTCAAGGGGAGAAAGTTGGTAGTACAAACTTGATCAAATTTGATTCTGGTCAGAGAGGGTTTTGGGGCATTTTGGTGAACCAAAATGACTTTAATTGGCATGAAGCTTTGCAAGGTGATCACAATATTCATTTGTGACTTGCTGGATTTTTCTTGGATTTTTATGCAAATATTTCCTGTAGAAATATTTCAAATCCTTGAAATAGGCAGGAATGGTTTTGGGAGGTTTTGTCCAATATTTTGATCATAACCATATGTTGAAACTCTTATATATGGAAATATATGTCCACTGAGTTTCCCTGATTTTTGTAAAATATTTTTGAAACAATAAAATAATTTTTCCCTATTAAAGACCATTTCTGGCCTTAAGAAAAAGCTTTTAAATAAAATATAAAAATAGCTTTTAAAATTATATTTTTGTGGTTTATGGGTATCCTATATCTAATAGGTTTCAAATATACCTTTTGAAAGATTTTTCACACCTCAAATCAATTACTTGCAGTGCAAATCTTAATTCAAGGGTTTTTGGAAAACTAATTTTAAAAAATACTTTTTGGCCAAATTATTTTTGTAAGAAAATACTATATTGCTCTATACACATGGCATGATCATTGGACAGAAGTTTGGGGCAAGGAGATGAAGTATAGAAGGTGGAGTAGTTGACTATTAAGAGCACTTGAAAAACCACATAGAGAAAACCAACTTCAAAATAAAGCCAAATAATGCAAAAGTTTTTGTTGGTCCAAATTTTCATGCTTTAATAATGCAAATGAAGTGTTACAAAATGCAAGGTGTGACAGACCTACCCCCGTTACAAGAATCTCGTCCCCGAGATTCCTAATCTAGGCTTTAAAGAGATACGGAAACTCGGATCTAAGGTAGTCTTCACGCTCCCAAGTTGCTTCTGCTTCAGAGTGGTTGCTCCACTGGACCTTGAAGTACTTGATGGTGCGGTTTCGAGTGTGTCGCTCAGCCTCATCCAGAATGCAGATGGGCCTCTCACGGTAAGTCAAATCAGGCTGAAGGTCAATGGCTTGGTGATTGACGTCCTTGTAAAGATCAGGCTTGTCTGGAACTTGGAGACACTTCCGGAGTTGTGACACGTGGAATACGTTGTGCACATGGATAGTTCAGGTGGCAGTTCCAACTGGTAAGCCACTTCTCCTCGTCGTGCGGTGATCTCGAAGGGACTGATAAACCTTGGTGCGAGCTTTCCCTTAACATGGAAACGCTTTGTTCCCTTAAGAGGAGTTACTCGCAGGTATACATGGTCTCCGACTTGGAAGTCTACTAGTCGGCGACGAGCATCAGCATAGCTCTTCTGCCTTGACTTGGCGGTCTTCAGTCGCTCTCTGACTAGCTGAACTTGCTCTTCTGCTTCACGGAGGATATCGGGCCCAAAGACAAGTCCTTCTCCGGTCTCCGACCACTTGAGGGGTGTGCGGCACTTTCGTCCATATAACACCTCAAATGGTGCCATCTGAAGGCTTGACTCATAACTGTTATTGTAGGAGAATTTGGCAAAAGGGAGGCAATCTTCCCACTTAGCTCCATATGCTAAGACACAGGCTAAGAGCATGTCTTCGAGTATCTGATTCACTCGTTCCATCTGTCCTCCAGTCTATGGGTGGAAAGCAGTGCTGAAGGACAACTTGGTCCCCATGGCCTCTTGGAACTTCTTCCAGAACCTTGAGGTAAACTGGGTTCCACGATCTGACACAATCTCCTTGGGAACACCATGAAGGCTTACGATTCTGTTGATGTATAGAGTTGCTAGCTGGTTGCCATTATAGGTAGTCTTAACAGGAATGAAGTGGGCTACTTTGGTCAAATGATCGACTATGACCCAGATGGAGTCATGTCCCTTGTTTGACTTAGGTAGTCCAGTGATGAAATCCATTCTGACTTTATCCCATTTCCACTCGGGAACCTTGAGTGGTTGGAGCAATCTAGCAGGTCGCTGATATTCAGCCTTGACTCTTTGGCATACATCACACTTCGCAACATAGGTGGCAATCTCCCTTTTCATCCCGTGCCACCAAAATATTTCCTTTAGGTCTTGATACATCTTGGTTCCTCCAGGGTGGATGGAATACGGGGTGTCATGAGCTTCTTGCAAGATCAGATTCTTGAGCTCAACCTTGTTGGGCACGCAGATGCGATTCCCAAACCACACAATTCCTTTCTCATCCTCTGAGAATCCTGGGGCTTTGCCTGCCTTGATCTTCCTCTTGATGCCTTCAATACTTTCGTGTCCCTTCTGAGCTTCCTTAATATCATCCATCAAGGTAGGCCTAACTTCGAGGTTGGCCAAGAATCCTGGTGCAACCAGTTCCAACCCGAAGCTTTCAAGTTCTTCATACAAGGCGGGTAGCTCGTCCTTAAGCATAGCATTCAAGGAACAAGCCTTCCTGCTTAATGCATCTGCTACCACATTAGCCTTCCCAGGGTGGTATCGAACACTGAGGTCATAATCGTTGATCAACTCTAGCCATCTTCTTTGCCTCATGTTCAATTCCTTTTGAGTGAAGATATAGTTCAGACTTTTGTGATCCGTGTATATCTCACACTGCTTCCCTAAGAGGTAATGTCACCATGTCTTCAGGGCATGAACCACTGCTGCTAACTCAAGATCATGAGTAGCATAGTTCTCTTCATGAGGCCGTAGTTGCCTTGAAAGGTAAGCTACGACTCTGCCCTCTTGCATCAGAACACTTCCCAGTCCGATCCTTGACGCATCACAATATATCAGAAACTCCTTGTGTATATCTGGTGTGGCCAGAACTGGGGCGGTGGTCAGTCTCTTCTTCAGCTCCTGGAAGCTCTCTTCGCACTTCGGCGTCCATTCAAACTTCTTGTCCTTCTTCAAGAGCTGAGTCATGGGTCAGGTAATGCTTGAGAATCCTTCAACGAACTTGCGGTAATATCCCGCGAGTCCGAGGAAGCTTCTGACTTCCTTCACATTGCTTGGGGATTGCCATTCAGTCACAGCTGCAATCTTAGCGGGGTCGACCAACAATCCTTCCTCGGTCATAACATGACCCACGAATCCAACTTCACGCAGCCAAAATTCGCACTTGCTGAACTTGGCATACAGTTGATGCTCTCGAAGCTTGTCTAGGACCATCCTCAAGTGTTGCTCGTGCTCTTCTTCCGTCTTCAGAAGACAAGAATGTCATCAATGAAGATAACAACAAACTTGTCCAAATATTGCATGAAGACCTTATTCATGAGATACATGAAGTAAGCTAGGGCATTGGTCAATCCAAAGGACATGACTGTGCACTCATACAGGCCATATCTGGTTACAAATGTCGTCTTCGGAATATCTTGGGGTCTGATTTTCAGCTGGTAGTACCCAGATCTGAGGTCGATCTTGGAGAACACCTTGGCCCCGTTGAGTTGATCAAACAGATCTTCAATCTTGGGAAGTGGATATTTGTTCTTGATTGTAACTTCATTGAGGGAGCGGTAGTCAATGCATAAGCGGATGGTACCGTCCTTCTTTGCCACAAACAGAACAGGTGATCCCCAAGGGGAGGCACTAGGGCAGATAAATCCCTTCCTCAACTGCTCTTCCAGTTGCTTCTTCAACTCTGCTAACTCTTCCGATCCCATTCTATAAGGCTTCTTATAGATGGGTCCTGCTCCGGGCAGGAGCTCGATGATGAACACAATGTCTCGGTCGGGAGGCATTCCCGGTAGCTCATCAGGAAAAACATCGGGGTATTCGCATACTACCGGCACTTGCTCCAATCCAACTTCAGTCAGACAGTTGACTTGGTTGGCTTGAGCAGAGGAGGGGTTGGAGGAAAATTTAACTTCGACTCCTTGGTCATTAGTCAAAGTGACAAACTGGTTGGCACAATCTAACAAGCCTTGGTGCTTGATGAGCCAATCCATTCCTAAGATCACATCCAAGCCTTGCGATCTTAAGATGATGAGGTCTGCTAAGAAGTCTACCCCTTCAATAACAATCCCGACTCCTTTACATCCTATGTTGGCTCTCATCTCTGCTCCGGGGGTTTGTACCACCATAGGGTTATTCAGGGGTGTAGGGATCATGCCAATTTTTAATGCAAACTTTTGGGTGACAAATGAATGCGTGGCTCCAGAATCAAACAAGACAGTTGCAGGTGCTGAATTGACAAGGAACGTACCCAGCACGACGTCCGGGTCTTCCTGGGATTCTTCTGCAGTGACATGATTCACACGACCCTTGCCATTGTTGGGCAGGTTGCGGGGAGCTAGGTTCCTTGGTTGCATTCCACGGCCTTGCCCTGGGTTCTGCGCATTGGGGCGCGGGGCGTCGGGCTTCTTGTTGGGGCAATTCTTGGAGTAATGTCCTGGCTGTCCACATCCAAAGCAAGTGACTTGGTTGGGGTTGCTGCTCCTGCCAGCATTGTTATTGGGGTTGGTGTAAGCTGGCCTAGGGTTGGCATACTGCTGAGGTGGATAGTTGGTGCGGGGTGCAGGAGCTCTTGGCTGCTGATAGGTTGGCTTGACCGGGGCTGGCTGCCACGGGCAAGGCTTCTGGTTGCTGGAGCTACCCTTGCTGATCATCTTGCGCTTACGGGTATCATCCAAAGCACGTCGCTTGTCCTCAAGCATGAGTGCCTTGTTCACCAGATCAGGAAAGGTCGGGCAGTCACACACAACAAGCGAGTACTGCAGAGTCTGGTTAAGGCCTTCCATGAAGCGCTCCTTTTTGGCAGCATCAGTGCTGACATCCTTAGGGGCATACCTTGAGAGAACACTGAACTTCTGCATGTACTCCTTGACAGTGCTACTTCCTTGCTTCAGGGCTCGGAGCTCACGCTTCTTGATGGCCATGATTCCAGAAGGAATGTGGGCCTTGCGGAATTCTGCCTTGAAGTCATTCCAAGTGATGTTTTGCTCAGCATGCATGGCCTTGAATCCATCCCACCAAGCTCTGGCAGTTCCCCCGAGACAGTGGGCAGCATATGCCACCCTCTCACGGTCTTCAGTGCAGCCGACTAGGTCCAACAAGTCCTCAATGGTGCGGACCTAGTCGTCTGCATCCAGGGGTTCAGCAGTCTCGATGAAGGTGGGTGGTGCATGCTTCTTGAACTCCACCAACGTGGACCGTCCATTGCCGTGTCCCGCCAGCTGGCGATTGACAGCTTGAGAAATCACCTGAAGGGCTGCAGTGTTGGCTTGGCGTTCCTCTCGGAAGGCTTGGAGAAGCTGAGCCATGTCCATGATTGGAGGAGGTGGTGGGGGTGGAGTCTGTCCTTGGGCTTGGTCCTGGCTGACTCCTGCTTCAGCAGAACCTCCGACTTCTTGCTGCTGGGTAGAGGTACCAGTATGTGTTACAACAGGCATCCTGTTGGAGTGGTCAAGGTCTCATGATTGGGGAAAGATGGGGAAAGCAATATAGATGGGACGCCTACTAAGGGGGTTGGTATGACACTAATTGTTTTCATGCAAGGGCCAAAAGGGCCAAACACATTCATTAAAGTCCAAATGGGTGATGTAGTCGCTTACAAGTTCCCGAAGAAAAGCACGACATCCATCAAATACAACAAAAGCAAACACAACACTACATGGTTTCATATGAACCATTACATGGACTCGACTTTGCATAGGGGTACACGACCTATCCTACCGTAGGGTTACTAACGGGCATTTCCAAGTTGTGAATGATGCCTAAGTGGTGGAATGCTCGGTCGCGTAGTCTGGCTCTTCTGGGTCTTCCTCCTCATCATCAGTAGCACGGCTTCCTTCATTGCTTGAAGGGGTGGGGGAGTGGAGGAGCTCAACACGGCGTTGCTTTGCTGGTGGGGTGAAGAGCTTGCGGTAATCCCTTGCGCTCATGCGGTGTTGCTGTGGTGGTTCTCCATCCTTTGGGGGTCTTCCGCCTCTGTATGCGATTGCGGGCTCTCCAGGGGGAGCACCTTCTTTCTTGATCCTATCCGTCTTCACTTGAGCTTGGAGAAGAAGTGCCTTGGTCTCATGAAGTTCCTTCCGGAGTTCCATTGATTCCGAGGCCAAGTGTTGCGCCAAACTATCGGCACAAAGGCTGAAGTAGGTCTGGAATCGGAGTGGAAGTCCTTCTTCTAATGGTGGAGCTGGTGCACTGCTCTCATCTTCACCTTCCTTCCGATATGGCAAGAAGCGGGTTGCCAACTCATCTGCCATTTCTGGAAGAAGGTCTCGGAGGCGGGTGAGTGCCTTGAGGGTTGCCGTCTCGACGGCAAGAACTAGAGTTGCCATCTGGGGTCCCTCAAAGAACCAGCTTGTTGGTGAGTCATTGGCCTTCACGATCACTTCCACATGATACTCCGTCTCGGTGTCATTGATCCAGTGCTCATGGTAGGTGAACATGGGGGCTCGGTGGAACTGGCACTTCTTGAGGCTATCCTCGAGAAGCACGGGAAATCCGATGGTCAGGAAGTCTTCAGGTACAACAGCCATCTACAAAGGTTGAATGGGAGAGGTCAATAAGGGGAATATACCTTGGGTTGGGTAAGCTTAAGAAAAGAAGATAACTTTAGATAGTCTCAGGTTAACTAACGTCCATGCTAACTAAGGCTTCCTACAGTCAGGCTGGCTCTGATACCAGCTCTGTGGGGACCCCGACTCATGAGTCGAGATCACCGAATGCATGTGTACAGTGATCCCAGAGATCAATGCTCACTGAACACACAGAAGCTGAATAACAAGAGTCTTACATCCATACATACCGTCTTACACAAATTATGACCATTATGGTCATGTCTTACATTGATAAAGCCTTAAGGGCTGAACATCAAATGAAACACAAGCAGCGGAAATCTTCGTCGATAAGTAGAACCCATGCCATCTGCCTTAACCCTACAGGCATTCTGACTGGGAAACGTCCTAGTTCGCATGTTCGTCTCCAAAGAACTCTTCTTCGAACTCCGGTTCTTCCATGCCTGGTCAATTAAATAACCAGTGGCAAGCCAATGAGTACTTTGAATGTACTCGGAAGCAACCCATGTTTTGGTTCAAGGCACAACAATGCATGATATAGGTAAATTTTTGCGGAAAGCTAGTTTTGAGTGCAATGACATGTTCAACAACTTGTAAGACATGCATCAGGAGAAATCAAGTAACCATGAGAACATGTTACAGATATCAACATAAATAGAGTGGGCACCAACCCAACATAAATAGAGTGGGCACCAACCCATCTCAAACATGCCAAGTCCCTTGACTTGACCCAATTCATTTTATCAACACACAAGCACACAGTTGTGAAACTCTGGACGTAGTTTAAGCAGCACCGCCCAACTGTCCTTGACCATGGACACGGTTATTCGAATAGTTTTACACTCTGCAGAGGTTGCACACTGTACCCACAAGATCCGGGGCACTTCCGTGTCATCCACGACCCGCGGTACCTCAAGTACCCGGGGTAAGCACCCGATCACTACCTTTCCCTAGACGACACTAACATGGAGTCCACTCGATTGGTAGTAACCCCCGTGCCTAACATTTCACATCATAAAGTTGTGGAGCCTCGCTCCCATATTCATCATATACCACAAGCACGGGGTACCAACGGTGTGTTCGGTGCCCTGTGAAAACAGTCATGGCCGCCCTACCTGGCACGACCCCGTCCCGAGAGAGAGCACCAACTCTCCCCCGTCACTGGTAATGCGGGCTCCAAGCTAGTATCGGCCTAGGTAATCAATAATGCCCTTTCCCATATAAGGGTAGAGTGGTTGCGCATGTAAGGTTGGGACAGTCGACAAATCTTAAATCTAATTCGTTTTCGAAAACAACACACACAATTGCCTCGGTACACCACTTCGTCATCAAGTGGTTACCCATTTCATCATCTCCCTCGGGCATAAGTGGCACCCGACGGGGTTTTCGAAAAAGTCTTTTGAAAATACTTTTCCTCCTTCACCATGCATATACCCGTCCCTTTTTGCGTAGCACTACCTTAGCATCCTATCTACTCCCACCGGCATAACCCTCATAGGAAGGTAGGGTCATGCACAATGCAAGTATCAACGAGGAAGTACGGTGGCAACCATCGAAGTGGTTATCACCCCATCATGATTCCGTTGCAACAACGGTAAGGTAATATATGACATGCATAAAAAGGTTTCATAGACATGGTCAAAGGGCTGCTTGCCTGGCTCAACAAAGTCTTCTGGGTCTTCAAAGTCTTGTGGTCCAACTCATTCGTCAGCAACGCAATCAGCGACGGCGCAGGGCACGGCGAGGTCAGGTGAGGGCACGGCTGGACTCAGTGCCGTGTCGCCGTTCGGGTGGAGGTGGCGGGCGTCACCGGAGCTGCCTGGTTCGCCGGCGACGAGGAGCTGCGGCGGAGGAGCTCCGGGAGGTGGTGGCTCCGGCCGTTTCCGGCAGCTCACGAACTCCGGTGTGGCGAAGCGGCGGAGCTCGAGCTCGATCTCGAGCTCGGGCGGCTTTGGAGGCGAACTGGGGGTGCAGGGGGAGGTTTTGGTGGTGCAGAGAGCGAGGGGTGAGGGTGGAAGGGCTCGGGAAGGCCTTTATATAGGCGAACGGCGGTCCACCGTGGGCTCGTGCGCCGGCGGGCTCGTGCTCGTCGCTACGGGCCTCGGGAGGGCGCTGCACCATGTCTAGGGTGCTTGTGGGGGTCGACTACGCCCAGGGGAAAGAAGAGAGGGAGCAGGGAGAGGTCAGAGACGCCGCGCGTGTGAGCCGCGCCATTGGCGCGCTCGGGCGGCCGGTGTCCGCTAGCGCGGAGGCGCGGGGAGGAGGAGAGAGGAGGGGGCTGACCGTGTAGCGTGTCACGGACGCTGAGGCGCATCGGCAGGCGCGCGAGGGAGGCCCGAGGTGGCCGGAAGCATCGGGCAGAGGGCGGCTATAGTGCCTAGCCGCACTGTAGCGTGTTCTGGAGCGCGCCTTTTGCATGCCATGGCATACTATATGCCCTGTGGGCGCGGCCACTGATGTCCAGTAGTGCTAGGGAGTAGTAAAGAAGGGGAGAGGGGCATTGGATGCCCTGGAGAGCCAGTAGAGTGAGGGGAGAGGAAGAAGAAGTGTGCAAATGGGCTGACCGGAGAGAGGAAGTGGGGTTTTACCCATCCAATAAGTGAGCTATGGACTTGCCATTGTTACTAGAGGTGAAAGGGGGCTAGGAGGAGCTGTGGTAAAAATTTGAGCTCTCCAAGAATAGTGGAAGGGGTCAAAATAGTGGTTTTTGCAAAATGCCAGAAGGTGTTTGACAATGGTTTGGGCTAGCATATGAACTCTCATTGCCATGATACTTAACAGGATGGAAAAACACTTAGAAATAGGGTGTTCCACCAAATTTGAGCTTATTTGGGCAAAGTTGCCAATGCAACTTTTGTAAACCCTAGAAATGAGCAGAAATAGACTGGAGTAGATTTAGTTGAGCAAATCACTTCTCCTTGATGCACCACTTGGTTTAGTGGCCTCATTTGGTCATGTGAACATGCTCACAAAAGCTGGGGTCAAGGGGAGAAAGTTGGTAGTACAAACTTGATCAAATTTGATTCTGGTCACAGAGGGTTTTGGGGCATTTTGGTGAACCAAAATGACTTTAATTGGCATGAAGCTTTGCAAGGTGATCACAATATTCATTTGTGACTTGCTGGATTTTTCTTGGATTTTTATGCAAATATTTCCTGTAGAAATATTTCAAATCCTTGAAATAGGCAGGAATGGTTTTGGGAGGTTTTGTCCAATATTTTGATCATAACCATATGTTGAAACTCTTATATATGGAAATATATGTCCACTGAGTTTCCCTGATTTTTGTCAAATATTTTTGAAACAATAAAATAATTTTTTCCTATTAAAGACCATTTCTGGGCTTAAGAAAAAGCTTTTAAATAAAATATAAAAATAGCTTTTAAAATTATATTTTTGTGGTTTCTGGGTATCCTATATCTAATAGGTTTCAAATATACCTTTTGAAAGATTTTTCACACCTCAAATCAAGTACTTGCAGTGCAAATCTTAATTCAAGGGTTTTTGGAAACTAATTTTAAAAAATACTTTTTGGCCAAATTATTTTTGTAAGAAAATACTATATTGCTCTATACACATGGCATGATCATTGGACAAAAGTTTGGGGCAAGGAGATGAAGTATAGAAGGTGGAGTAGTTGACTATTAAGAGCACTTGAAAAACCACATAGAGAAAACCAAATTCAAAATAAAAGCCAAATAATGCAAAAGTTTTTGTTGGTCCAAATTTTCATGCTTTAATAATGCAAATGAAGTGTTACAAAATGCAGGGTGTGACAGGTTTTGACACCGACAAAAATCATTGATGGAAACTCCGGTCAAAGGAAGGGCTTTCACTTGGAGTAACATGCAAGATGATCCACTTTTGGAACAACTTGACTGGTTCTTTTCTTCTTCTAATTGGACGTCCTCCTTCCCAAACACAATGGTTCTACATGGGGAAACTGGTGTCGGATCATATCCAGTGTGTACTCTCAATTGAATCCAAAATCCCAAAATCAAAGTTGTTCCGTTTTGAAAACTTCTGGGTTAACTGCACTACATTCTCTGAAGTTGTTGCACGATCATGGGAAAATCTTGTTACGCCCCCAACTCAGCGGCGATGGTGTGCAAAAAACTTAAGTCACTTAGGTATGACCTCAAGCATTGGAGCAGAGGCGTCTCTAATCTGAAAGTTATGATCCAGAACAGCAATGACGCCCTGACCAACCTGGATGCCCTGGAGGACAAGAGAAATTTGTTTGTGCAGGAAGCGAACTTCAGGCGAATCCTAAAAGATCATCGAAACCGTCTCCTGAAAAATCAAAATGAATACTAGATAAAGAGATGCACAATCAGATACTTTAGGTTTGCTGATGAAAACACCAAACTCTTCAATCTCTAGTAATAGAGAGGCTTAGGCATAACTCCATTGCTAGTCTACGAGATGGCAATGTGGACGTCACTGATCATGTTGGGAAAGAAGGTGTGTTGTTCAACACATACAAAGAATGTCTGGGTTTTTCTCAACCCACACACATGCATTTTGACCTACAACGGATCATCAAAAAGGTTGAGGGCCTGGAGGTGTTATCGCTGCCCTTTTATACTGACGAGATTAATGTTGTTGTAAAGGAAATGCTAGCCGACAGAGCCCCTGGACCCGATGGTTTTAATGGCTGTTTTCTCAAATCTTGCTGGCACATTATCAAGAATGACATCTATAAGATGTGCCATGACTTCCATGATGGCAACCTTGATATTTCTAGCATTATTGAGGGATACATCACCCTAATCCCAAAAACCTCCTCCCCAGAGTCTTCCAATGATTATAGACTGATCACTCTGCTCAACTACTGCTTAAAAATCATCACGAAGATCCTGGCCAATCGCCCGCAGAAAGTTATCCTTAAAATAATTCACAGAAACCAGTATGGGTTCCTCAAGGGTAGAACCATACAGGACTGCCTTGCTTGGTCTTTTGAATACATTCATCAATGCCAAACTTCTTCGTGAGAGATTATGTTGCTTAAACTGGACTTTGCCAAAGCTTTTGATACGATCGAACATGAGCCGATGTTGCGGATCATGAAACATATGGGGTTTGATGAAAGATGGCTGGGTTGGATGAATTCCATTTTCTCCTCTGTTGTTTCCTCGGTGCTATTGAATGGGGTCCCCGGTAGGAAATTCCCATGCAAGTGTGGTGTGAGGCAAGGGGACCCCCTATCACCCCTCATATTTGTTCTGGCAGCTGATCTCCTCCAAGCAGCAATCAATGATGCTTTCGCTCAGGGCTTGATCGAGTTACCTTTCCCGTGCAGCCGAAGAGGTGATTACCCGGTCATCCAATATGCGGATGATACGATACTTGTCATGCCAGCCTTCCCCGATCAAGCCGCCCGCATGAAATCCATCCTAGTTGATTATGGTGACTCTGTTGGTCTAAAGATTAACTTCCACAAGTCCACGTTGATTCCCATTAACCTTGGTTTGCAACAAGCTTCTGCCCTAGCACAAAGTTTTGGCTGTACGGTCGAATCCCTACCCTTCACATACCTGGGTCTTCCCTGGGGAACGACAAAACAAACCCTGCTTGAGCTCATGCCAATGGTTTGTGCAGTTGAGAGAAAACTGTCCATGGCCCTTTCCTTGCTTTGCTATCCCATTACATCGATGTTGATCTGTGCCATGTGTACACTTAAGCTGCACCCAAAGGTGATTGAACACATTGACAAGCTGTCTAGATACTGTTTGTGGGCCAAAAATACAGAGACGGGGGTTAAAAATAATTCTTTGGCTGCTTGGGAGTTGGTCTGTAGACCGAAGTGCAACGGTGGTCTTGGGGTGATTGACATCAAAACGCAGAATGTCACACTCCTCCTCAAACACCTCTTCAAGTTCTACAATCATCACGATGTCCCGTGGGTGACTCTTATATGGGACACTTACTATGTAGGTCGAGTGCCACATGCAGTTGACCCGATCGGCTCCTTCTGGTGGCGTGATATCATGCAGCTCAGTAACGTGTTTCATGGCATCACTAAGGTTGCGATTGGGGACGGATCTTCAGCTTTCTTTTGGAAGGATGTCTAGATTGAACATGATCATGATGCACCACTCTCTGAGGTCTTCCCCCGTGCCTTTTCCTTTTGCACAAACAAGGATGAATCAGTGGGAACTGTTCTGGTGGCTACTGAGCCCGCTATGCTATCCCATCTACCTCCGTCTACCCAAGCAAGAGAGGAGGTCAGAGAAATTCAACAACGATCCAGGCATCTTGTGCCGGAGAGGGATTCCGCTGATTCTTGGGTTTGTACCCTTGGAGGTAAGTTCTCGGCCAGCAAATACTACAACCACTGCTTCAGGGAAACGATAGTCGATAAGGCCTTTCTGTGGCTTTGGAAAGCCAAGAGCCCCATCAAATTCAAGTTGTTTGGCTGGCTGTTGCTGGTGACCGTCTTAACACAAGGAACATGTTGAAATAGAGACACTTTACTATTGTGAACAACAATTATGCATGCATGTTGTGCCAAAACCCGCCGGAGGAAACGGTTTAACTCCTCTTTTTCTCTTGCCCATTTAGCCAGCGATGTTGGGCAAGAGTGGGATTCTATTGGCCGAATGGAGGTAATAGGATATCTTTGTTGCATGCTGGTAGAAATCAGTGGAGTCAAGCGCTGTTCATGGATATCTTCTTGTTGGCTGCATGGAGCATTTAGAAGGAGAGGAACAATGAGTATTTCAGAGGGGTGCCTCACTCCTTCGCGGCATGGCTAGATAGATTCAAAAACCTACTAAGCCTACTTGTGCACAACTGTAAAAGAAGAGCTTTGCCCCTTCCTAGACTCTTATATACAAAACCTGTAACTTAGATACACTCTTTCTTTCTTGCTTGGTTTGAGGGGGGCCCTCGAATACCCCTGACTTGTAATGATGTAATTATTGTGGTGTGATTAATACAGAGTCAGTGGGAGCCTCTCCCACTGTCGTCATTGTTCAAAAAAAAGACAGGCAGGACATTCTCCCGAGCCGTACGTTCTGCCACCGCCTCCACCGCCAAATCCGCCCTCCACCGAGCAAATTCTGCATATGCTTGAGGAAAGAAGGAACAATGATCTGATTGAAATATTAAGAAGAGTGCAAGCTATGGTTAGACAGAATGGAAATCAGAACGATCATTACTCAAAGCTGTCAGATTTTCAAAGGACCAAGCCACCCAGTTTCAGTCAGATTGTTGACCCATTGGATGCAGACGATTGGTTGCGTACCATTGAGAAAAATCTTGAGATTGCTCGTACCTAAGAAAATGATAAAGTTCCATTTGCAACTCATTACCTTGAAGGCGCTGCTGCCATGTGGTGGGAAAATGCAAAAGCCATGTGGCCTGTTGATGAAGAAATCACCTGGGAAAAATTTAAGGATCAGTTCTAGAAATATCATATCCCTACTGGAGTTATGAAGATTAAGCAGCGTGAATTTCTTGCACTCATCCAAGGAAGTCAGTCAGTGGGTGAATATTTGCAAAAATTTAATCATCTGGCCCGTTACTCCCTTTATGACATGGGCACCAAAGAAAGGAAGATAGACAGATTTCTTGGAGGCCTAAATCCGCAACTCCGGTGTACTCTCAGTATGTTTGATTTCCCAGATTTCCAAATTGTGGTGAACAAGGCTTTCATTGCTGAACGGGAGCACAAGCTTATATCAGATAATAGGCCTGTTAACAACAACGACAAGCGTAAGTTTGAGCCAAAGAAGGATGGGCAACCAGTGCAAAAGGCTCGTACCTGGCAGCAAACTCAGGTGGAATACAAGCCCAATTGGCAACAGAATGTTAACAAGACCACCACTCAAGTCAAGAATGTCATGACCAACCCAGTGCACGAGGAGCGTTAGCGCAATAATTCTTGTTTCAGTTGTGGGAAGAACGGCCATTATGCCATATAGTGCCCCAAGAACAACAAGGCGAATGCCCCATTCAGGCCACAAGTCAACTTTATAGAGTCATGCCCGACCCAGCAAAACTTTACTGGGCATGTGCATCATCTCTCAGCCGATGAAGTCCAAGAGAACCCCGAAGTCGTCATTGGTACGTTTTTTGTTAATGACATACCTTCCATAATTTTATTTGACTCTGGGGCTTCCCATTCTTTTATTTCTCGGAGTTTTGCTACCCAAAATAAGTTTCCTTGTACACTTTTGGGAAAAAATATGCTGGTACAAACCCCGAGATCTTTAATCAAGAGCAATCTGGTCTGCCGTGATCTGGAAATCAATATCAACGGAGTCTACTTTCCAACCTCTCTGATAATTATTGAGTCTGAAAAGTTGGATATTATATTGGGTATGAATTGGTTGACCCAATATCAAGTTTGCATAAACTGCGCAACACGAGAAGTCACTTTGACCAGTCTGAATGGGCAGACTACCAAATTCTATGCTCACCAGAATATACCCAAGCAAGAATTGGTTTTCACCAGTTGGAATTAATCTCTATGGTCAGCCAGTACCCTGATGTATTTCCAAAAGAGCTGCCAGGCATGCCACCAGATCGAGAGCTGGAATTTGCAATAGATCATGTGCCCATAACTGCACCGTTATACAAGAAGTATTACCGGATGCCCTCATCAGAATTAGTGGAGCTAAAGAAACAGCTTGATGAATTGCTCCAGAAAGTATATATTTGTCCCAGCTCTTCACCATGGGGATCACCTGCTATTTTCGTGGACAAAAAGGATGGCAGCCTCCGCATGTGCATAGATCACCGCCAGCTGAATGAGGTCACCATCAAAAATAAATATCTGCTGCCATGGATTGATGATCTGTTTGATCAGCTCAGTGGGGCTAAGGTATTCTCTAAGATTGATTTACGGACCAGATATCATCAGCTAAAGATTAAAAAGGGAGATATTCCTAAGACCGCATTCACTACTCGGTACGGTCTTTATGAATATACAGTAATGTCCTTTGGTCTCACCAATGCCCCTGCTTTCTTCATGCATATGATGAACAAAGTATTCATGAACTTCCTTGACAAATTCGTGGTAGTCTTCATCGATGACATCCTCATTTACTCCAAGGGTGAAGAAGAGCACAAGGATCACCTCTGAGCAGTGCTACAACGACTCCGCGACCATCAGCTATACGCCAAATTCAGTAAATGCGAATTTTGGCTCAAGCAAGTTGCGTTTATCGGACATGTACTATCCGCCGAAGGTATAGCCGTGGACCCGAGCAAAGTAAAGGATGTGCTCGATTGGTTGCCGCCCACGACCGTGACGCAGATCCGGAGTTTTCTCGGATTAGCTGGATATTACCGTCGTTTCATTGAAGGGTTTTCCAAGATTGCTAAACCCATGACGGAGCTGCTCAAAAGGGATAAAAAGTTTGAATGGACGGAGGACTGTGAGAAAAGTTTCAATGAGCTAAAGATACGGCTGACAACCGCACCTGTATTGACTCTCCCGGAGATTTACCGCAGTTTTGATGTGTATTGTGACGCCTCCAGGCAAGGCCTTGGTTGCATACTTATACAAGACAGCAAGGTAGTAGCATATGCATCACGACAGCTACGACCCCACGAGGGAAATTATCCTACTCATGATTTGGAATTGGCTGCGGTGGTTCATGCGCTAAAAATTTGGAGACACTACCTCATTGGAAAAAGGTGCCAAATTTTTACCGATCACGAAAGTCTTAAATACATATTTACTCAGCTGGATTTAAATCTCCGTCAACGAAGATGGCTAGAGTTGGTCAAGGATTATGATCTTGGAATAAATTACCACCCGGGTAAGGCCAACATGGTTGCCGATGCCCTCAGTCGAAAGCCTGTCAGCTTAAATGTCATATTGAAATCCTTGCCTCCCGAACTGCAAGAGGAGATCACTCAGCTCAACCTGGTCATAGTGGATGCTGGCCTTGCTAATATTTTGGAAGTTGCCCCCACACTTGAGGAAGAGATCCGCAAGGCCCAGCTAGCTGACATCAAGCTGCAAAAACGTGCCAAGAGCCCGATGGCAGAGCACACCCCAGATTTCTCCAAGGACAAATCCGGTACCCTCCTATTCCGTGGACGGATTTGTGTACCCAATCAGTCGGACTTAAAGAAGAAAATCCTGTCGAAAGCACACGAATCCTCATATTCCATTCACCCGGGAGGTACGAAATGTATGAAGACCTTAGACAAATATTCTAGTGGGATGGAATGAAGAAAGACATTGCCTATTTTGTGGCCTGTTGCGATGTATGTAACAAGGTGAAGGCAGAGCATTAGAAGCCAGCCAGACTCTTCCAACCACTGCCGGTTTCGCAATGGAAACGGGATGACGTTTGTATGGATTTCATTACGAGATTGCCTAAGACTCAGCGAGGCAATGATGGAATCTGGGTCTGTCGGAGTAATGGGCCACGGGTAGGCTGACCCGGGACCCAGGATCTTTGAAGACATTGGGGCAGGGCACGCCCCTCCAGCCGAGTCCCAGCTGGCGACCTCCAGAGAAGCCGAGCCCCAGCTGGCGATCTCCGGAGAAGCCGAGTCTCAGCTAGCGATCTCCGGAGGAGCTGAATCCCAGATGACGACTCCAGGCTGGCGACGTCCAGGAGTGCTGACTGTGGGAGTCGGCCCATGACACTTCATGAAGACCGATGCGGGGTACGGCCACGACGTGGCCGTCCCTCCCTGCCTATGAGGGACTGGCATGGCTACAGTAAGCCATATCGCTGGGAGATCTCTGGTGAGGCGCGGCACTGTTGCCATGCCTGCCCTGACCTCAGCCACAGTGTGCGACGCACTGTGCCCATGACGCCGGCCTGTATGGCCCGAAGACCGTGGGGCCGCTTGTCAGTGGGTGAATCGAAGGCGGCCAGAGCGCCCGAAGACGGTGATCGCCTGATAGACGGCGGTACTGTTTCCACGACTCAATGACCAAGCCTGCGTCATCAGGAGTGCCGCATAGTGTCCGGCCTGTCCGCAGGACCCACCAGTCGGCGGGCCCCAGAAGCCGGCGGGAAGGATGGCAACATGAGGGACAGACGGCTAGGGCCCACGTCCAGTCGGATTACCATTGTACCCCCGGGGGGTAGGCCTATATAAACACCCCGGGCACCCATGCAAAGGGTTCGGACCTTGATAGAGATAGACACATAGCCCAGGGAGGAGGGAACTAGACTTGCTCTCTCCTGCCTCCCGACACAGCTCTGGGAGCACCATTGTAATCACCTTGCCATAGTGACCATGCGGAGACCCCGCAGAGCAGCAGTAGGGGTGTTATCTCCCCGGAGAGCCCCGAAGCTGGGTAAGATTCGCCGACGTGCATGTCTGCGCCTTATCCCGTTTCCAGGCACCAGCGACGTTTGGCGCCCACCGTGGGGCGAGGTGCACCGTCGTCCAGAGATCTGTTCTGGATGGGAACGCTCTTCCTCCCTAGCGAGCGCAGCCAGCCAGGCTCGCCAGATGGAGTCTGCATCGACACGCTGCGCGACGTTGAGGCCGCCTGCGCTGCGAGCAGCCTCGCCGAGCTTATCGGCGAGGTGCGCCTCTCCGACGAACCTTCATCCTATGCAGGCACGGGTGGCCCCGAGAACCTTCTCGCGGGTCTCCTCGACCAACTCCACGTCGGCGGCGAGCCTGCCGTAGATTTGGAGTATGTAGGCTCCACCGACCGGATGCTGGTCGACTCCGACGCCATGTCGCATGACATCTTCCCCTCCAACATGGTGATCTACGACGAGCCGCTTCCGTACGAGGAGAGCGGCGGAAGCGCCGTCACGGAGGTGCTCGTCATCAGCCACGGCGAGCACTCCGGCGAAGAAGCCCAGGACCCGCTAGCTGCGGCCCTGCAAGACCTAACCGCGCCCATTCCAGAGGACGCAGACGCCGAGACGCTGGAGGCGCACCGCCTTCAGATCATCGAAGGCGCCAAGAAGCTGGCAAGCATGAGGCGCTTGTCAGAGGCATACCCGCGCGAGATGGATCGCGCCCTAGGCGGCTCGCCGGCTCCAACTGGCCCGAGCCGTCTAGGTGCGGTCCGGCAGCGCGGCGCAGCCATCGCCGACTTGCTCGGGGCAAAACGCCCCGTGTACGCCACCCCAGCGGAGAATTTCTGCGCCGCCCAAGCGGCGACTGACGAGTTGAAGAACTTCGAGGGCGAAGAGCGCCGCGTGATGACGGAGCGAGTCCAACAGCTCCTTGACGCGGTTGCTGCGCAAAACGCGGCCGGCGGCCGCGCAGATGCGCTCCAGCAGCCGAACGACGACTTGCCTCCCCGCCGAGATCAAGGCGCGACCTCCCAGACGCCGATTGGCGGTGTCCGCGGAAGGAAAGAGAAGGAGCCAGCTATCAGTCACAGTCGGACTCATATCACCATTGAGCGCGTCCAAGACGGCCGCCCGAGAGCAGTAGAGCGGCGGGACGATTATCTGCCTCCCCCGCCCCAGAAGAGAGCGGCGAGTTTCCTCGCCGCCGGTTGAGCATCCGACTCTCGGAGGTCGCCTTGGCCGCCGAGAGGGAGTCGGAGAGAATGACGCCCGCCATCGGATCGACCGACTCCACCGATCCCTGGCGCTGGAAGAAGAAGATGAGCTGGGTCCGCCCTGCTTCGGACCCCGCATCAGAGACGAGCCCTTCCACAAAGGGTTCACGCTCCCCCGAGACACACCCAAGTACACCGGCTCCATGAAGCCGGAAGACTGGCTGATAGACTACTCCACAGCCGTCAGCATAGCAAACGACAACAAGCGAGTTGCCGTGAAGTACGTTCCTCTCATGCTCCAGGGCATGGCCCGGACATGGCTGAATAGCCTGAAGCCCCGTAGCATCAACAGCTGGGTCGACTTCACCGAAGCCTTCATCCGCAACTTCACAAGCACGTACAAGCGACCTCCCAAGCCGCGCCAGCTCTCCTTGTGCGTGCAAGGCCCTGATGAATCAACACGCGACTACCTCACGCGCTGGGGCGAGCTTCGAAACTCCTGCGAGGGCGTGCACGAGGTGCAGGCTATCGAGTACTTTACTGTCGGGTGCCGAGAGGGCACCCTCCTCAAGCACAAACTCCTCTGCGACAAGCCAGAGACCCTCGACGAACAGCTAGTCATAGCAGACAAGTACGCCACGGCCGACTCTTCCATGAAGACGGAGATTCAAGTCAACGCGACTGGCAAAGTGACTCCCCAGGCTCCCAGAACTCCGGCTAGAGACACCAGTCGGTGACAGCAACAGAACAACAACAAACGCAAGGCCCCGCAGCCGACTTCCAACAGTCGGCAGGTCGCGGCAGTTGAAGATCTGCAGCCGGAAGGACAACCTCCGACCAAGCGGCAGAAGGGCGGCAAGTCCAATTGGTTGCCAGCCTTCTCCTATGAGCAGACTCTGGATGGTCCTTGCAAGTTCCACAGCGGCGCGAAGCCGTCAAACTACACCACTAGAAAGTGCCACTGGCTCGCCAGGATCGCCAAGGGAGACGGCCTCACTCCTCCACCGCCTACTGGGGCGCCGCCTCCGCCACCGCCCCCGCAGCCGGCGGCTCCGCCAGTCGGCGCAGTACAAGACAAGTTCCCAGAAGAGCATGGAGCCTACGTAGTGTTCACCAGTGTGGCAGATGACCGGCGCAACAGGCGTCAACAGCAACAAGAAGTGAATGCAGTAGCAACAAATGCTCCAGAGTTCATGCATTGGTCCGAGAGGGCTATCAGTTGGATTCGGGCTGATCACCCAGAGGTGATGCCGAGTCCGGGCTCTTATGCCCTGGTCCTAGGTGCGACCTTGGCCACTGATAGGCGGGCCGCCCGTTTTTCGCGGGTCCTGATAGATGAAGGCAGCAGCATAAACATCCTGTACAAGGACACCATGGAGAAGCTAGGAATCAAGCGAAGACAGCTGCAGAGCAGCCGCACCATGTTCCATGGAATTGTACCCGACCTCTCCTGTTCACCGATCGGCAAAATCCTGATAGACGTCCTCTTCGGAGACAAAGATCACTTCCGCCGAGAGCCGGTCTGGTTCGAGGTGGTGGACTTGGAGAGCCCGTACCATGCTCTGCTTGGCCGACCTGCCTTGGCCAAGTTCATGGCGGTTCCCCACTACGCCTACCTCAAGATGAAGATGCCGAGTTCCAAGGGGATTCTGACCGTAGCCGGCAACTACAAGAAGTCGTCCGCCTGCGCGGCCGAGAGCAGTCGGCTGGCCGAGTCCTTGGTGATCGCGGCCGAGAAGCGGCTCCTTGACCGAGTCGTGGCGATGGCCGGAAAGCAGCCAAAGATGTCGCCCGACCCCAAGGAGTCGAAGGCAGAAGGATCATTCAAGCCGGCCAAAGAGACGAAGAAGATACCCTTGGACCCGGAGCACCCAGAAAGGTATGCTGGCATGGGCATGGGCCTTGGCAGCAAATAGGAAGGCGAGTTCGTCGATTTCCTCCGTGAGAATCGGGACATCTTTGCATGGTCCCCCAAAGACATGCCGGGTGTACCGACGGAATTCGCCAAGCACAAGCTACACGTCAGGCCAGATATGAAGCCCGTCAGGCAGCCCTTGCACCGCCTGTCAGAAGAGAAAAGAAGAATTGTTGGAGAAGAGATAGCCCGGCTTCTGGCAGCCGGTTTCATCATGGAAGTGTTTTTTCCAGAGTGGCTGGCAAACCCGGTTTTGGTGCTGAAGAAGAACAAGCAGTGGCGGATGTGCATCGACTACACAAGCCTCAACAAAGCCTACCCAAAGGACCCGTTTGCTCTACCAAGGATTGATTAGGTGATAGACTCCACAACCGGATGCGAGCTGCTGAGTTTCCTAGACGCATACTCAGGATACCACCAGATCAAGCTGAACCCAGCGGACAGACTGAAGACCGCATTCATCACGCCATTTGGAGCCTTCTGCTACCTGACAATGACGTTCGGCTTGAGGAATGCTGGCGCCACCTTTCAGCGTTGCATGTCTATGTGGATGATGTGGTGGTGAAGACGGAAAAACGTGGGACGCTGCTGGAAGACCTCAAGGAGACCTTTGAAAATCTGCGCCGATTCCGGATCAAGCTCAACCTCGAGAAGTGCATTTTCGGAGTACCAGCCGGCCAGGTGCTTGGCTTCCTGGTCTCCGAACGCGGCATAGAGTGCAACCCCGTGAAGATCAAGGCCATCGAGAGAATGGAGGTACCCAGCCGACTGTTGGATGTGTAGAAGTTCACCGGCTGCCTGGCGTCCATCAACCGATTTATCAGTCGGCTGGGCGAGAAAGCTCTGTCCTTGTATCAATTGATGAAGAAGACCGCCTTTTTTGAGTGGAACCACAAGGCGGATGAGGCATTTCTCCAGCTGAAGAAGATGTTGACTACTCCCCCCGTGTTGGCGGCTCCGACTCCCAAAGAGCCCATGCTCTTGTACATCGCCGCCACCAGCCGAGTAGTCAGCACAGTCATTATAGTCGAGCGCAAGGAGGAAGGCAAGGCGCTCCCTGTCCAGAGACCAGTATATTACCTGAGTGAGGTACTGTCGACCTCCAAGCAGAACTACCCTCACTACCAGAAGATGTGCTACGGCGTGCATTTTGCCGCCAAGAAGCTGAAGCCCTACTTTCAAGAGCATCCAATCACTGTGGTTTGCACCGCTCCACTCGCCGAGATCATTGGAAGCCGAGACGCCTCCGGCCGAGTGGCAAAATGGGCTATAGATCTAGCTCCTTACACCATCCACTACCAGCCCCGCACCGCCATCAAGTCGCAGGCGGTGGCCAACTTTCTCGTCGACTGGGCCGAGACCCAGTACATGCCGCCAGCGCCTGACTCCACCCATTGGCGGATGCATTTCGATGGCTCCAAGATGCGCACCGGCCTGGGGGCAGGCGTCGTCCTCACTTCCTCTAAGGGCGACAAGCTCAAGTATGTGCTGCAGATCCACTTCGCCGTCTCCAACAACGTTGCCGAATATGAGGCACTCATTCATGGGCTCCGGCTTGCCAAAGAACTCGGCATTCGCCGGGTCCTGTGTTATGGCGACTCGGACTTGGTGGTTCAGCAGTCATCCGGCGACTGGGACGCCAAAGACGCAAACATGGCGAGCTACCGCTTCCTGGTGCAGCAACTCAGCGGATACTTCGAGGGGTGCGAATTCCTTCACGTGCCAAGAAATGACAATGATCAAGCAGATGCCATGGCACGAGTCGGCTCCACTCGCCAAGCGATACCTTCCGGCGTCGCCCTTCAGCACCTCCTCAAGCCGTCTATCAAGCCTTCACCAGAGTCAGACTCCATCTTCGTGCCGGCTCCTCCAGAAGTAGTCAGATCTGACTCCAAAGCCCCAGCAGACAGCCTCAAGAAAACCACAGTTGAAACCGGCCCGGGGACTTCAGAGCCCGGCCCAGGGACTGCGCCAACCGGCCCGGGGACTTCAGAGCCCAGCCCGGGGACTGTGCCAGTCGGCCCGGGAGCTGCGCCAGTCGGTCCAGAGACTCCGTCAACCCAGCAAACGGCTGCAGACTCCAGCCCGCCGCCTCCCAGCCCAGCCACCCTTGTCCATGTCGCTGTGGTAGCAGTTGAAGAGATAGCAGCACCTTCATGGGCGCAGCCCATCCTCAAATTTCTAGTGAACAAAGAGTTGCCAACAGATGAGATCCTGGCTCGGCAAGTGCAGCGCCGAGCGGCAGCATACACCATAGTCAACAGAGAGCTAGTCAGGCGCAGTGTCACTGGTGTCTACCAGCGCTGCATAGAATCAGAACAAGGCCAAGCAATTCTCAGAGACATCCATCATGGCGAGAACGGCCACCATGCGGCTTCAAGGCACTCGTCGCCAAAGCCTTTCGGCACGGCTTCTTTTGGTCGACTGCCCTGGAAGAAGCTAAAGAGCTAGTCCAAAAATGCAAGGGGTGCCAGATGTTCCGCTCCAAGCCCCTTCTGCCAGCTTCCGCGCTGAAGACAATCCCCATCGCCTGGCCCTTCGCAGTTTGGGTCCTGGACATGGTAGGACCATTCAAGACGGCCCGAGGCGGCCTAACTCATCTGCTTGTCACGGTGGACAAGTTCACCAAGTGGGTGGAAGCAAAGCCCATCAAGAAGTTGAACGGGCCGACTGCAGTAACCTTCATCGCCGACATCACGGTGCGGTACGGTATACCGCACAGCACAATCACCGACAACGGCACAAACTTTGCCAAGGGCGCCTTGGCTCGTTTCTGCGCGACGCAGGGCATCCGACTGGACTTAGCGTCCGTTGCCCATCCGCAGTCAAACGGCCAGGTTTAACGAGCCAATGGCCTCATCCTGTCTGGCATAAAACCTCGACTGGTCGAACCACTCGAGCGTTCGGCCGGCTGTTGGGTCGAGGAGCTGCCAGCCATCCTCTGGAGTCTGTGCATGACTCCAAACAAGTCAACCGGCTTCACGCCCTTCTTCCTCGTCTACGTGCCGAAGCTGTCACCCCGACGGATATAGAGTTCGACTTTCCACGAGTCACCATGTACACCAAAGAGGAAGCTGAAGAAGCACGCCAAGACGGCGTTGATCTGCTGGAAGAGGGCCGACTGTTGGCACTCAGCCGGTCCGGCATCTACCAGCAGAGTCTGCGCCGATACTACAACCGCAAGGTCAAGACGAGATCGTTCCAAGAGGGCGACCTTTTGCTCTGGCTGATTCAGAGAACAGCCGGCCAGCACAAGTTGTCGGCACCTTGGGAAGGTCCCTTCATCATCAGCAAGGTGCTAGGGAACGACGCCTACTATCTGATTGACGCTCAGAAGCCTCGAGCGCGCAAGAGGGACGACTCCGCAAAGAAACAGAGCGCCCATGGAACGCGAATCTTCTTTGAAGATTTTATAGTTGATGAATTATGTACCGCACTACCCCCTTTGTATTGAAGTACTAAGACCTTAGGCCCCCCGAGACGAGCTCGGGGACTGCCTTTTTGTTATCTGTATGATAAGAATTACGCTTCCGAACATGCCACTATTTTTTATCATACCGTCTGGCACCGGGTCCGACTAGTCGGCCCGGGGACTTGCCGTCTTGCGCTATGAAAAGCTTCCTGCAGTCAGACAAGTAATGTGTTGCGCTCAAGCCGTCTCCTGTCGAAAGCCGCAGCTCGCAGAGTGACTGCCGGTAGGCAGGGAACAAGCAAGAATGAGCGTACGCATGAAAAAATGGCTAAGGACCTAAAATATTATGCATAGCTCAAGCTGGCTACCAGCCTCCCCCCACAGAGCCGACTCATGAGTAGTCGGCTCGCCGTCTTAGCTTTTATCAAAGACAGTCGACTCTCGAATAGTCGGCCTGTCGCTTTCTAGCCGACTTTCTAGAGAAACTCTAAACGGCTAAGTACTTGCCTTCAAGAAGTAGCCAAGCACTTGACCTAGCAACAGTCCACAGAGCGGCTGTCCAGCTGGCAAGGCGGCAACTAAAGGAAGACGGCAAAGGAAAAAGTCTAAGGAGCAACAAGCAAGGAAAGGCGGAAATCATATAAATATTTACATAGGCCCTCGGCCGAATCTTCGTATAGAAATTCAGGATACACCCCGCGGGTGGAATTGTTCGAACCTAACAAGTCTTTCAAAAGATTACTGAAGACAGATAAACAGAAGCGGAAAAAGCAGTCTAGGAGGCGGCCTCTGGGCCGGAGGATTGGAGGTGACGGCGGTGTCGGATGCCGGGGCAGTCGGCGGGGCGGTCTCAGCGTGGTCGCCTCCGGCGGCAGTCGCCTTGTCTCCGCGCGGCTCGTTGCTGGAGGCACGATCGGGCTGAGGCTGGCCGGCTGCCTCGTCTTCTGGCGCCTCCTCCTCGCCTCCGTCCTCCGCCTCGTCCTCCTCCTCGGCGCTGGAGTCGATCACCTCCGCCGAGTCTTCGTCATACTCCGGGTTCATCCCGAACCAGTCCGGCGGCACTTCCTCGCCGCCTTCAGTCCGCTCGGGCACGAAGACGCTGGTGTCCGTATACTCGGTGATGGCTGCTGCGCGCTCGACAAGGGCGCCTTCTACGGCCTCCATCTTGGCCTGGGCTTCTGACCGGAACGCGGCCAGACAGTGCAGGTCCAGCCCTGGATACCACGCCTTGACCAACTCCAAGGCCCGGCGTGCTCCGGCCCGGGCCGAGGAGCCCTTCCAAGCCTCAGGACGGCCAGCGGCGACTTCCAGCCAGTCGGCGGTCCGACTGGCGGTGCGCAGAGCCGGCATGTCCGGCCACAGGGCGGCAACCGCCTGGGCACCGGCACGCTGAAGCTGGCGCAGCAGCCGGTGAGCCGGACGAAGACAGGCCCCAATGCTCAGGAGCTGCTCGTCGATGGTTCGGGGGGCATTGGCGGCGATCACCTCACCCTTCGCCCTTCGCGCCTCCCGAGCAGCCTCGATGGCCAGAGGGACTGCCTGTGAATGACCAGGAAAGAAGTCTGCCAAGACAAAAAAGAAGAAAAGTAGGAAAATCAGAAGTCGGCCTGACACATAGTCGGAAGCCCAAAGAAACGAAAGAGACTTACCATCAATGATGTCCTCGAGCTCGTGGTAGCCAGAGGTCAGCATCGCCTCCCTGTCAGTCCAGGCGGAGCGCTCGATCTCGAGCTCGGCCATGAGGGCGGCCTCCCGCGTCTTGGCCTCGTCCTGCGCCTTCTGCAGCAGCTCCTTCTGCTCGGCTAGCAGCGTCGCTAGCAGATCGCGCTCTTTGGCGAGCCTGCCGCACTCCTCTTCCTTGGCACGACGAGCAGTGTTGGCCTCGCCCAGCTGCTCCTAAAGGGCGGCGTTGGTGCCTGAAGAACGAAGAAAGAGACAAGGAAGTCATCAGTAAATTAGATCGCCGGGGAGATCCGGCCCGACTGCTCAGCAGTCGGCCCGAATTGTCGGGGGTTGGGTGCGACATATGCCAAAGGATGGCTTATCATGGTGGGGGCGAGTAGAACGTCGCCGGTGCCTGGAAACGGGATGAGGCGCAGACATGCACGCCGGCGAATCTTACCCAGCTTCGGGGCTCTTCGGGGAGATAACACCCCTACTGCTGCTCTGCGGGCTCTCTGCATGGTCACTATGGCAAAGTGGCTACAATGGCGCTCCTAGAGCTGTTTCGAGGAGGCAGGAGGGAGCTGGGCTGGTCTATGTGTCTATCTCTATCAGGGGCCGAACCGTTTGCATGGGTGTCCCGGGGGGTTTATATAGGCCTACCCCCCGGGGGTACAATGGTAATCCGACTGGGCATGGGTCCCAGCCGTCTGTCTCTCATGCCGCCGTCCTTCCCGCCGGCTTCTGGGGCCCGCCGACTGGTGGGTCCCGCGGACAGGCCGAACACTGTGCGGCGCTCCTGATGACGCAGGCTTGGTCACCGGGTCGTGGCAACAGTACCGCCGTCTATTAGGCGATCACTATCGCCACTCCCCATCCAATCTGGTTTATGGCTTGTGGGGCCCTGGTGGGGAGACGGCCGACTCCAAGGAGGCCGACTCCCACAGGGCCGTCTTCGGGCACTCTGGCCGCCTTTGATTCACCCACTGACAGGCGACCCCATGGTCTTTGGACCGTACAGGCCGGCGTCGTGGGCATAGTGCACCGCGCACTGTGGCTGAGGTCAGGGCAGGCATGGCAACAGTGTCGCGCCATGCCGGAGATCTCCCAGCGATACGGCACACTGTAGCCATGCCAGCCCCTCGTAGGCAGGGAGGGACGGCCCCGTCGTGGCCGCACCCCGCATCGGTCTTTGTGAAGTGTCATGGGCCGACTCCCATAGTCGGCACTCCTGGAGGTCGCGAGCTTGAAGTCGGCTTGCTTTGAAGTCGGCATCTGGACTCGGCTCCTCCGGAGATCGCCAGTTGAGACTCGGCTTCTTGGGAGATCGCCAGCTGGGACTCGGCCTCTCTGGAGGTCGCCAGCTGGGACTCGGCTGGAGGGGCGGGGCCTGCCCCGATGTCTTGAAAGATCCTGGGTCCCGGGTCAGCCTACCCATGGCCCATTACTCCGACACGAATCTCGGGGACTACAGCCCGTGGGTGCGCCAGCGCGCCCCCGCGAAGAAGGATGAAAAGAGCTCACCCCGGATTTCCACCAAGTCGGCGGCCCGCTTGTTCAGCTCCTCGACATTGCGGTTGAAGGCAGTGGCGCGGAGGTTATGATACTCCTAGAAAAAGCCGACAAAGGCAAAAATTAGTATTCGGAGCTCGCCAGAGGGAGTTCCGAACCGCCTGCTCAGCAGCCGGCCCGGAACACGAGGACTACACCTAGTGGGTGCGCTGGCGCGCCCCCACAGAGAAAGACAGTAATCAAAAAAGAAGAAGGAAACATACTCGGAAGGATGTCCGCACGGCCAGATGCGCTCTGGTGCAGACTTGGAGGGCGTCGCTTTCCGCACGCAGTTTTGCCTGGACGTCCAGGAGGGCTTGGTTCAGCGGGCCGGTGCCGCCTCCGCGCAACCACGCGGTGGGCGCGGCACTGGAGGCCTCGACGTCCAGACTTGCCGAGCTGGCTGCGCCTGTCTCCCGAGCTCGCGGCACGCCGGCGCGGCGCCTTGAAGAAGCAGCCGCGCCTCGGCCTCGTCCGTGATTGGCGGATCCAATGGGCCCACCGGCTGTTTTCCGTGCGGCCTCCCAAACAGTGGCGGAGGCGGCGGAGGCGGCGCGAGGGTGTCCGAGCCTGAAGCCTCGCCGCCCTCCTCCATGAGGGGGTTCTCGGTGCCGACCTCTCCGGTCTACCCCGTGAACTCCGGAGCCGGCGGCGCCGACGACAACGGAGGGACGAGCATCGCCGATCGGTGATGCGCGACCTCCTCAGCACGCCGCTTCGTCGCGGCGGCGGTTTCGGCCTCCTCCAGCTTCTTCTGGGCGTTGGTGGCCGCCTTCTCGGCCTGCGCCTTCTCCAGGCGGTCGGCCTCCTCCTCGTCGTGCTTCTCCCGCGCGTTCCGTTCCGTCGCCTCCTGATGGTCGGCGGCGGGATCGACCCGCCGGGTGTTGGCGGACGTCTCTACCGACCCCATGACAGAGGGGACGACGACTCTCTCAAGGGTGAGGGGGGCTCTGAAGAAGAATGGAGGGAAAATCAAAGAACACTCGGACAAGATCCAACAAAGAAAATAAAAGAGCGTAAAGACTTACGCGGAAACTAACGGCGGCCTTCTCACTTCCCTTCGGAAGCGGTTGGCCTTCGCGGCCGCCTCCTCCCGTTTGGTAGCGGTGGCCGCCCCCTTGAGCTTCTTCGGCTTGCCGCCGGGCGCGCTCGGCCCGGCGTGACGCCTCTTCGCGCCGCCTTGGCCGGAGTGGCCGGCCCTCGGCTAGTGGCGTGGGACGACTTCCACGTCGGCGTCGTCTTCGGGCCAGTCGGCGAAGGTGGCCGAAGGCCTGAGACTGCCGTCTGCCCCTTCATCGCCGCCTTCGGCGTCGGCCTCCAGCACCGCCACCCCCAAGTCGGGGTCGTCGACGTCGCTGTACTCGCGGTCTGGGACGTAGTCGCGGGGCTCTCTCATGGCGCCGGCTGCGGGCTCCATGAGGGGGTTCTGCCCAGAAGGAACCAACAAAGATTAGAAGCCAGAGTCAGCTGCAAAGAAGACCAAACTACATAAAGATGCGACTTACCACTGGAGGGGGGTTGTCGCGCGAGTACGGCTCCTTGCCGAACTGCCAGTCCTCCATGAACTCGCAGTGCGCGATGTGGTTCACCAAGTTCGCCACCTCCCTGCGGGGCATCTCCTTGGTTCATAGACGGCTCGGGTCGTGGCGGCCGCTCATCTGACAGATGAGGTGAGGCCGGGCTTCGAGTGGGAGGACTCGGCGCGCCACGAAGGCGGACAGAAGGTCGGATCCGACGAGGCCCTCCGACTGCAGCAGAACTCGGAGTCGCGCTATGGCGGCGGCTCCGGAGGGAGTCAGCGACTTGGACTGGTGAGACCAACTGGGAAGCCTCCCAGTTAAAGGAGCGGGGTTGAAGGGCGGCAGGTTGACCCAGTCCCCGTCGGTGGAGAGGTTCTTCACATAGAAGTAGGAGCGCTGCCATATCTTCACCGATTTTACCAGCAAGATGAGAGGGAAAGGGTTGTCGGCCGTCGAGCGCCGCACCGCGATGTAGGTGCCGCACTGAGCCGGCGTGCCGGCGGCCTGCGTGCCGAGCTTCGAAGACAAGAATTCTCCCCACAACTCGAGGGTGGGGAGAACACCGAGGAAGCCTTCGCACAGAGTGGTGAAGGTGGAGAGCAGCACCACTGCATTTGGGGTGAGGTGGTGCGGCTGAAGATTGTGGAACTCCAGGAATGAGCGGAAGAAACCGCTCGCCGGCAGCCCCAGCCCGTGCGTGAGGTGCGAGCGGAAGACGACCCGCTCGCCCTCCTCCAGCGTGGGCCGGAACTCTCCCACCGGCGCAGGACGGGCGTGCACGAGGTCCACGCTGGGGAGACGGCGGGTCCGGCGGAGGAACTCGATATGTTCCGCCTCCACATCCGAGCCGTCCCACACGCCGGAGCGTGAGGCAGGGGGCGCGGCGGAGGAAGAACTCATCGCCGTGGTGTGAAGTGCTCCTGATCGCGGCGGAGGAAGAAGATAGGGCAGGAGAATGGGGGAGAGGATGCGCGTGCAATACCGCCCCGCTCCTCTCTGCCTATTTATAGCCCTACGGGCTGAGGAGCCGAGGGGGCGGGCATGGGATTAACTACGCACGAAGCCCCACGCCGCCCATGATTTACCCCACGAAGTTACTGCGCGTAGTAACGATGTGGGGAAGCCAACCGTTCGCAACCGCAGCGGATCCGCTCGGAAGCCGAGGCGCGGTAGTGGCGGGCCCCGCCTGGCGGCCCGTCCCGTCGCGCGCGTGGGTGAGAAGACTATCCTCCCCACGTGGCGCCGCGCGATAGGACCGCCCCGATGGCAGCTGGGAAGCGTATCCGATACGCCGCCTGATTTCCCGCCGCGACCTACAAACAGTGGCCCCTCGCTGAACAAGTCCGACTTCGTCAAGTCGGCCCAAAGAAGACAACGGCCGAGTCTCAGAGTCGGCGCTGGGAAGTTTGAAACTGTTGAAGCCCCATGAGGCGGCGTCCGCAGGGCTTCACCAGCTTCGGGGACTACTGTCGGAGTAATGGACCACGGGTAGGCTGACCCAGGAACCAGGATCTTTCAAGACATCGGGGCAGGCCACGCCCCTCCAGCCGAGTCCCAGCTGGCGACCTCCAGAGAAGCCGAGCCCCAGCTGGCAATCTCCGGAGACGCTGAGTCTCAGCTGGCGATCTCCGGAGGAGCTGAATCCCAGATGACGACTCCAATGCAAGCCGACTCCCGGCTGGCAACCTCCAGGAGTGCCGACTATGGGAGTCGGCCCATGACACTTCACGAAGACCGATGCGGGGTACGGGCACGACGTGGCCGTCCCTCCCTGCCTACGAGGGACTGGCATGGCTACAGTAAGCCGTATCACTAGGAGATCTCCGGCGAGGCGCGGCCCTGTTGCCATGCCTGCCCTGACCTCAGCCACAGTGCGCGACGCACTGTGCCCACGACGCCGGCCTGTACGGCCCGAAGACCGCGGGGCCGCCTGTTAGTGGGTGAATCGAAGGCGGCCTGAGCGCCCGAAGACGGCCCTGTGGGAGTCGGCCTCCCCGGAGTCGGCCGTCTCCCCTCCAGGGCCCCACAAGCCATAAACCAGATTGGATAGGGAGTGGCGACAGTGATCGCCTGATAGACGGCGGTACTGTTGCCACGACTCAATGACCAAGCCTGCGTCATCAGGAGTGCCGCACAGTGTCCGGCCTATCCGCGGGACCCACCAGTCGGCAGGCCCCAGAAGCCGGCGCGAAGGACGGCAACATGAGAGACAGACGGCTGGGGCCCACGCCCACCATTGTACCCCCGGGGGGTAGGCCTATATAAACCCCCCGGGGCACCCATGCAAAGGGTTCGGACCTTGATAGAGATAGACACATAGCCTAGGGAGGAGGGAACTAGCCTTGCTCTCTCCTTCCTCCCGACACAGCTCTAGGAGCACCATTGTAATCACCTTGCCATAGTGACCATGCGGAGACCCCGCAGAGCAGCAGTAGGGGTGTTATCTCCCCGGAGAGCCCCGAAGCTGGGTAAGATTCGCCGGCGTGCATGTCTGCGCCTTATCCCGTTTCCAGGCACCGGCGACGTTCTACTCGCCCCCACCATGATAAGCCATCCTTTGGCATATGTCGCAACCAACCCCCGACAGGGTCATAGTGGACACCTTAACCAAGGCTGCTCACTTCATTCCGATCAGCACCAGATAAAGAGTGAATCAACTTGCACAGCTGTATGTATCCAGAATAGTCAGTCAGCATGGAGTACCCCGAACTATCACTTCTGACCGAGGTTCCCTGTTTACCTCCACTTTTTGGTCACGTCTCCATCAAGCCTTGGGGACAGCGCTGAAATATAGTACTGCTTATCATCCTCAGACGGATGGACAGACAGAACGGGTAAACCAAATACTCGAAGATATGTTGCGAGCCTGTGCTTTAGCCCAAGGACCTAAATGGAACGATTGCTTGCCGTATGCCGAGTTTTCTTATAACAACAGCTTCCAGACTAGTCTAAAAATGTCACCGTATGAAGCTCTGTATGGCCGTAAGTGCCGCACTCCTTTAAATTGGTCTCAAACTGGAGATAGCCGTATTTTCGGGACAGATCTCATGATGGAAGCTGAGAAACAAGTTAAGGAAATCAGAGACAGATTGCAATTGGCCAAATCTCGACAGAAGAGTTATTATGATGCAAAGCACCAGCAGATCAGTTTTGGACTGGGAGAACAAGTATACCTCCGAGTCACTCCTATGATAGGAGTCAAGAGATTTCAGACTCGTGGAAAGTTGGCACCTAGATTTATTGGTCCATTTCTAGTCATGTCCCGAGTAGGCTGTGTTGCATATCAGTTGGAACTACCCCCTGAACTGTCAGACGTGCACAACGTGTTTCATGTTTCCCAGTTAAGGCGATGCATATTTTGCCTGAGAAAAGGACTGCTATGGCTGAGATAGAATTGGAAAATTATTTAACCTATGAAGAGAGACAATTTAGGATTTTGGATCAGATGGAAAGGGTCACTCGCAGTGAAGTAAGAAAATTCTACAAGGTTCAGTGGGAGCATCACACAGAATCAGAATCAACTTGGGAGTGGGAAGAATTCCTAAGGGCTCATTTTCCAGAGTGGTTTTCCCAAGAGACCGAATCTGGAGGACGAGATTCATTCTAAGTGGGGGAGGTTTGTGACAGCCTGATTTTTGCCTTCTCTTATTTGCCTGATTTTCATTTGGCTTTAGTTTGAAATTTGGAGTTTTTGAATCTTTTCATATGGACTTAAACACTTTGGTACCCTTGGCATTCACCCAAGTGCATCATTCCCCTCTCGAATCATCATTCCCCTTCTGATCCACCTCAAAAAAATCTTGGGAATATTTTTCTTAAATGAAAAATATTCATTTTTCCTCTCTAAAACCCTAGCTGAGCTCCAAAGCAACCCTATTTTTTTGCCCATAAAAATCTTAGAAAATTCACAAATATTCTTTAAACCGTAGGGCACCCTCTTGAGCAAAAATATTTCATCACTTTTTGGAATATTTTGCTATAGAAAATATTTTCTCTTCTGGACAGAAATGGTGGTTTCTACAGCAACTACCATTTTACTTGCTCCATTGTGCCTGAATTTTCTTGTGCATCATCACCTTAGTAGATGATGGCTAGCCTCCAAAGCACAGCCCCCAACTGCCAGCCATTCGACCTCAGTAACATCTCAAAGTTACTGATCAGAAACTTACCTGGCTTGTAAAATCTTCTCTACTGCATCCGAAGCCAAACCAAAGCGTGGTAATCGTCAAAACTACCATGAACAACAAGCCAGACATGATCTTTGAACATTGGTCGGCCTGAGGGAAGAGTTCACGCGGTGACCACACGTGTCCATGATGCCAGCATGCTTGTCGACGCGCTCTGAGTGTCGCCGAGTGCTCTGTTCGCGCGTGCTCGCTTCCCCCATTTGCCCGAGTGTGCCAAACTTCGCCACCATCCTCGTCTCAATGCCATTAACTCCCCCCTAGCGCTCGCCGACACCAGAGCTCGCCGCAGCAAGCAGGGGCGTGGTCCGGCCAATGCCAGAGTGCGCTCTGCACTATGCTCATTGCCTTCCTCTTGATCCTGTGCTCGTCCCCGTTCGCCCACAGTCCCCGCGTGAGCTGCATCGCCTTCTCCCCCTCTCACTGACGCTGCTGATCGCTGGGTGCAGCGTCCAGGTGTCGTCGGCGGAGCCCCCATCCACCCCCGACGCTCGCCTATAAAAGGAGCCACCTCCAGCCTCCTCAAGCACTATCCTTCACTCCCACACACTCCACAAACATGTAGATAGCCGTCCCCGAGCTCGAGCTCGCCGGCGATCCCCTCTGGTCGTCACGGTAGCTCCAGCCCCTCCCAGGCCCGGGCGATCCTTCCATGGCCTCCACCTCTCTTCGGAAGCCGTTCTGTCCACCTGGAGCCCCTGAAGTTGCCTCTGCTTGCCATCTTCCTCATCTTCCGCGACCACCGCTCTCTGCCTCCGCTTGCGAAGTCGATTCCGACGCCGTCCGACCACCCCTAGCTACGCTACGGGTACGGGCAGGTGTGCCTCCATCCCCTCTCTCGATCCCTCCCACTCGTTTTGGCCAAGGAGCCCTCGTCGCCAGCGAGAGCTCCGGTGAAGCCACGACCCCCTCTGTGTCCTTCTCCCCCTCCACCTCACTTGCCTAGCGGGGCCCGCTAGTCAGCCACTCTGTACGCACGCAAAGCGGTACGAGTGGTGGCGCCCTGAGGCTTTACGCCTTCGACGTCACCCCCTAGTCTGTTTTATTTAAATTCAAATTCAACTAATTTCCAGAGAGCTTCAAACAGCTATAACTCTTCAACCATAAGTCCAAATGAATTGATTCTTTTTGCATTATGTTCTTTGCAAAGAAATCTAGCAGCTCACCAAAAATGAGATTTTTCTGAGCTGTCTAGAATTTCTGGTGATTTTTAGAAGTGTTGATATTTTTGTCTTGTGCTTAAAATTATTTTCAGAAGGCTGGTGAACCTCATCTGCACTAAGGCAAGCCACAACAACATTTTCATGGTGTCATTTCAATATTTATGATTTTCTTACTTGAATGAAATGATTAATCCATGCATTATATAACTATTATGTTATTTATATTCTGTTAAGTGTTTGTTAGTTATTATGCTTGATTTACAAAATGTTTGAAACTAGTTTAGTTGGTAACAAAAGCTAAGATCTACTTGTGGTAATGATAAAATGATTTGTTATGCATATGAGTAATTACTTAAAGTTATTTTCTTGCACAAATAAAATAGTAAAATTTGCTAGAAAATATGCTGTTAAGTGCTTGTTTAGCCATTTTGCTTGATTTACAGAATGTTTGAACCTAACTTGGTTGGTAAAGAAATTAGGACTTGTTTGTGGTGATGATAGTATAATTTTTGCTATGCATATGAGAAATTAATCGAAGTTATTTTCTTGCATGAGAAAAATAATAAAACTTGCTACCAAATATCTTGTTAAAGTGAGAGTTACCCTGACCAGGAAAGTATAAGTTGTTGATGTTTATGCTTAGTGTGAATATGGTTGACATCAGTCATTTTCGTTAATATGTGATGCATGTATTGCATTTCATGGCATGCTATGACACCGGTCATTTTCATTTTAAGTTGAACCTGACAATAACTCAACTTGAATATATCGTTGACTGGGTCATGGTGCCGCTGAATCGAGTTTTTCCCAGTGCAACCACATTTGCCTTTGTGGGAAGGCCTTGATTCGGTCCATTGACATGCCTCTAGTCGGTGGCTACAACTAGGGAAGGTTATGGGCATGCTTACCCTGGCCCGGTAAGTAGGCATAACCTTGTGTGCCCGTTGTTGAGATTATGGTACCGGGTCCCCGAGTGGCATCATTTTGGCCACGACGGTGGTTGTTGTGTCTTTGGTAGACACGGGGCCACCCAGGATTGGGTCGGAGTGGCCGGGAGAGTGTCATGGCAATGGAGGGGTTTCGTCGAAATGTCGTTGGTCCACCCGAATGGTAGTGTGATGACATGGGTTCCGTGGAGTGGGTACAGTGTGCTACCTCTGCAGAGTGTATAATCTATCGATAGCTGAGTCCACGGTCACGGACGCGTCGTAGTAGGTCCCACCATGAGTCAACATTTAATAAATTTGCACACTAAGTTATGAACTTTGCACTATTGATGATGGCGGAAAGGCCATCAAGATGTTCGAGACCAAATATTGGTCGTGGTTGTGATCGCCTTAAGTATCACGAGTTACTCTTATCAAGGCCACGATGGTGCTTTTTTTGTAAGTCGGTCCCGAGGGACGTTTATCACAAGAGCATGATCACAACATGTTCGAACATTATTGCATTATTAATTGGTTAATTATCATGATATTGCTTGTCATTATGATTATGCCTGTTGTGAGCTTGCACGTACATTTAATGTACTGACCTGGCGTGTCATGCCAGATTTCAGGAAAGTCTCGTTGGAAAGGACTGCTGCTCGAGTCTAGATCGTGTCCACATCGGCGTCCCTGTGCTATGGAGTTTCCGCTACGACGTTGTTCCGCTGCCGCGTAGTTGTTATGATCGAGGCCCCTTTATGCTCACTAAATAATGTACATATTGTTCAGCCGCACCGTGTGTGCCGCTTAGCCTCAACCCATGTTGTAATATAAACTCTGATCCGCTAGCATCAATAAAGCGGTTGTTTTCTGTACCAAGATGTTGTGTGTTGCTAGAAGACCTGGTCGCTGGGCTGGCAATGCATGGCAAACCAGTCGCTCTGAGCCGGGGTGCCACCTCATTTGCAATGAGCCAAAAGAACACAAATGATTCGTGTAAACAAGATGTGTATGATACGCGGCATACAAACCGCTCGGATGAACTGTTTACAATGAGAAATTATAACACAGACGATTACTATAGTTAGTTCGTTTGCGATTCTGTTCGTACAAGAAAACTTTGAAAAATGCAAAGTAGTTGTCGTGGTAACGATTCCGACAGTAAGAGAGGGGTAGGATAATGGAGCATGATCTATCGAGATGCATATGGGTGACACGGTGGTTTTAGCGAGTTCGGGCCTCTCACGGTGGAGATAACAACCCTACGTCTCGTGCTCCGAGAGGCTTTGTTTTATCTGAGTATATATCCGGAGATTACAATGTGTGTGTGAGAGAGAGGAACGGATCCCCATGCCTGAGCTATGTCCTGAGACTAATGGTGAAAAGAGAGAGAGGTGGGAGAAAAGAACCCCAAAGTCTAGTGGTGGGGGTGGCTTATATAGAGTGCGCCACCCCCTCACCTCCTATGTTACAAAGTGGATCATCAATGCCATAATGCCTGCCCACAACAAAACCATCATGCTGACTATTGGTCTTCGCATATCCGATTGAGTTACATGGCCGAGTGGAATGAGCTCGTTGAGTGGAGTGCCGTGCTTCGAGTGGTTGTTGCCATCCGAGTGACTTTCAAGTTGCAGTACATCTGGACGGCGATCTGGCCGAGGGGCACAGTACAAAGTGTATGGTGTCCATGGGTAGGGTCTTTAGGTCAGGCCTGTTACCCTACTCCTAATACATGTCCTCGTCATTAGCCCCCGAATCGGTCGAGGTTGAGCGGGTTGAGTCGAGGTGTTTTCCCAGATGAGTCGAGTGCTACGGAGGCACTTATGAACTTGTTCTGGTCACCCGGCGGTCTTATCTCTGCGTGTTGCCTTGACGGAATCCAGATTGCATGGTGTCCGAGTGAAATGAGCTCAAATGGGTCTGAGGAGGAGCGTTGAACTCACCTTATAGCATTTTTTTGAGTGATTTGGAGCTGGTCCTGCATCGAGTAACTGATTACTCGGAATTTCTTCACGCCTGGAACGTGTCTTTTTTTGTTGTCTGGCCGTCACTCGAACCGGGCGGACCGTTCTAAGTGGATACCATTCTAGTGGGGCACGCTGAGTGCACCCACTTGGTGTAGTCCCCAAGACTGCCGTTGACTGCGAGCAGTCGGCGGGAGTCTTAGAGCATGTCTTTTTGTTGTTGTTCATCACTCAGACTGGTCAGGCCATACCGAGTGGAGATTACTCTAGTGGGGGCACGCTTAGTGCACCCACTGGGTGTAGTCCACGAGACCACCATCGACTGCGGGCAGTCGGCGGGGGTCTGAGAGAACTAAACTCTTTTTAGCTGGTACTGATCGAACTTGTTCTTCTCTCGAATTGGTTTCTGTTTGCTTGATACAGCTTCTGAACAGGAATCAGCAGTCGACCAGTTGGACGATCCTTGAGCAGCATTGATCATCTCATCAGCAAGGCCCTCGACAATGGTCTTGACGTTCCGGCCTCAGCTCACCAGCAAGGCACTCAGCAATGATCTTGACGTTCCTGTCAGCCGTCTGCTTTGGGTCGCCTTGGCGACATGCTCAATCTCGTCCTTCTTCTTGATGGTTCAACTCTGAGGCGGTCGTTGTGGCCGACCCACACTTTACTAAGCCCTCGAGTGGGAGAATCGTGTGACACTCTAAAATTTTTATTTGGTTTTTATCAAAAAATTTGTGGTTTTTGAGGAGAGGCCTTTTTAAAAAAATTCTTTTTCAGAAAAACCTTCCACTTAAAAACTTCCTTTGCCTTGGCAAGGATTTTATTTTTTTTAAACTTTGGTGTTTGATCTTTTGGAACTTCTTCTCTGTTGGTTATCTCTCAAATTTATTTTTGGGAGTTTTAATTTGTTTTATTTTAAAACGAAGCTCTATGAAAATTTGGGGATTTTCATATCTTGGAACCACCCTTGCTTTGCATTGTTCCCATGTGGTAAAACCCTCCAAAACCTCCCCTACACCTTGTGATCAACCTAAGTTATCTTGAAAATTATCTTGAGCCCAAATGATTTTCAAAGCAAGTACCATATTGCATTTGAGTTTTGACCTCAAACCAACTCTCCTGGATAGTCCCTTGTACCCACAACCCAGAACCATCTTGATCCACTCCTTCTCCTTTCAAAATTTTCAAAATTCAGTCTCTGCAAGTTTGGACCAGATTTGCCAAATTTGATGAAATTCATATCTACACTACTCCAAAAATTCCACCAAAATTCAGGCAACCTATGTGAGCAATGAGAAGCCACTCCACCAAGTTTCGGCTCAAGGAAAGATCCCTAGATGCCATTTTCATTCTGTTGAACACCTTGCGGGCACTGTTACTGTTCAAAAATTCAGAAAAGTTCAGATTCAGTGTCGTGTGCATTCGTCAGTTCCTCTCACGCGCTCACAGTGCCTTTGGCACGTTTCTCTCTGCCTCTTCCTACTGTATGGAGCACCACACGCTCACTTGGCCTCTTCCTGGCGTCGGTGGCACGATGGCCCGCCCTCGCCGGAGTCTTCCGCGGCGTCGGGACCTCCCGTGGCGGCTGACAGGGGGCAAGAACGGCGGCTCAACGCCGTTCCGCGCCGCCCAGCGCTCCCTGGCTCTCCGCGTGGCCTCATGCACGCCAGCGCACGCCCGTGCACCGCCATCGCGACCGGCAAGCACAGGACGCGCACCCTGCCACCGACGGGCCCGCGCCGCCCCATTCTGTCGAACTCCCTCCTAAGCACCGATCTCCAGCTCGATTAGCACCAAAACGGACCCAGTAGACTCCCACGACGGCGCTCGACTCCCTAATCACCCCCGACCGAGCACTGCGCCGCCGTAATCGCTCGCCGGAGACCCCGTTCACGGCAACCGCCTCGGGCCGCCTATAAAAAGTGCCCCCGAGCTCAACCTCGTGCACGCCTCATCCCCACTCCGCACCAGCGCCACGCCAGGCCACTTGGAGGACCTCGAGGAGGTCTCCTCCCCCAGCTTCGGCCGCCCCGATCCGCCTCAGCCTCCACCTTGATTCACTCAGGTGAGGCCATCTCCGGCGCCCAAACCCCGTTCGTTACCCTCTCTAGCTACCAGGAGCATAACCCCCTCTTCAATTTAACCCTTGCAGCCCTCTCCGACAAGCCCCTCGACCACCCGAGCCGCCGTCCGCCGGAGCAAAGCTCGCCGTCGACGTGGTGCTCGCCGACCGCCACCACCACCACCAACTGACGCGGAAGGGTGCCCTGAACACGGAGGTACCCTCCGATCTCTCTGCCTCGCCGTGGATCACCGCCGGCGACCACCGCGGCTCTCGGGCACCGGCGAACACTGCCACCCCGTTTGAACATTTGAACCTGATGAGTGGGACCCCACCGTCAGCCTCTCTGCCCTTTTTATCGAACCGTTTTCTGGAAGCGCCTTCGGGCAAATACGTCTTTCCTCTGGGCTGGCGTAGTCGCTACCGAAGTGCTTTCTGTTTTTATAAACTAGCCCCTAGAAAACTTCTGTTTCATTACAGATGAGTCCCTGGACAAAAACCTTTATAACTTTTAAACAGAAAAGTATTTTTGATTGATTCTTCTTCTGTTCTCTTTAAAATTTTGTCTAGTTTTTTATCAGATTTATTTGGAAAATATTTGGTATACTTTCTGTGCACTCCTTGGTATTCACGATAGCGCATATATTTTCTTTATACCGTAGATACCGAAGGAGGTGACGGAGCCGTGAACTTCACCGAGCTAGGCTCCGACTACTAAGAAACTGTCACGACCGGTTTTCCGGGTAATAAATTTCCAGAAAAGACCGTCGTGCTCATCAGCCCCAGGATTACTGTTAGCTGATGAGGCTCCAACTTGATACAGAAATTCCAAGCAACATACAAAATATGAGTACAAGACCATTCTGGCCTGTGAGTACAACAAATGGTTTCTAGTGGTTGATGGCGGAAGCGGTTTGTGGATCATCAGTGTCTATGGAACTCCAATTCCCACAGGAACAGCTGACCAGGTTAACTCCTATCTTCGCGAGGCTGCTATCTCCATTGCTTAGGTTCCGGGGCTGTCATCGCGTCACTCCTCTCCGTGCAAGAAAATCTGGCCAAGACAATAGCCAGGGACAAGCCAGTGAGTACTTTGAATGTACTCGCAAACATTATGAACACAGGTATAATATAACCATAATGTGCTGAAAAATATTTTATGCTCATGACGTCAGTCACAAAAGATAAATAAAACTCTGATGCATGCAAGCAAGTTATTTATAATAATGCAATTACATAGTAGTATTAAAATATATGAAACAAATAACAAGCAATGCCACAGTCGGGCGTCTTGGCGACACCACATAAAGGGCTTTTAAAAGAAATGCCACAGTCGGGCGTCTGAGCGACACCACATAAAGGGCTTTAAAAGAAATGCCACAGTCGGGCGTCTGAGCGACACCGCATAAAGGGCTTTAAAATAAATGCCACAGTCGGGCGTCTGAGCGACACCACATAACGGGCTTTAAAAGAAATGCCACAGTCGGGCGTTTGAGCGACACCGCATAAAGGGCTTTAAAATAAATGCCACAGTCGGGAGTTTGAGCGACACCGCATAAAGGGCTTTAAAATAAACAATCATAGTGAATATCCCGGAGGTAGAACCATCCTGGAGATACACGATAATAACAATAATATCACGGGTTAGTTAACAATAATAATAATCATAATTATCACAAGTCACCAGTAGTATTCCAGTTCTGGTTTAACAGTTATCACCTCTGAAGACCGACACTAAGACCGACACTTGACCCGTCCCAGACTGTAACCCTTAACCATGGACACGGCTATTCGAATAGGTTTTAATCTCTGCAGAGGGTGTACTCTTTACCCACGAGTAACGGATTTCCTTTAGTCCATCGGGACTAATTCCGCTTACGGTCTTTTAAATGAAAACACACCTGACTTGCACACACCAGCTTAACTTACCAGTGTCTGGAATCACCCACGACACCCGTTAAGCAAAACTCTAAGTGGGGAGGCTACAACCTGGATTAGCATGGGATCAAAAAATTTATACCGCGCGCAAAACTAGGGGAGCTACCCCCTCGGCTACAACCGAAACACCCATGCCCCCTGACCGGATGACTGGCTTTAATCCATGGCCGTGGTACCCTCATCCCGGCCCCTCTGTACGGTGTGTGCTCGAAAGGGGTTGACAAATTACTGAACCGTACCCTACCTGTGGCAGGGACAAGTGGTAGCACGAAACAAGTGTGGGGGTTGCTGGAACAAGACTCGATCTACGGTCGACTCAGGAGGTTTATAGTTTCCTGCATAACATATATAACAAATATACTTCAACCAATCCAATCAACACTCATTATATCTTACTATGCCATACCGGACATACCCGTCCCGACGGAGGCCGGCGACAAGCTCACACCTACCCAAGGCAGAGGCTTTCCCGGATTCCTTTCCGGCATGCATGCAAGACACATGAGGATGATTATCATCATAAGTGTGTTTATTTCCAACAGCATGGAAATCACTATTATGCACTCATGCATATGATCATATCACATGAAATAATAAGTCCTTCGAATGCGGTGGTGTTAAAAATGTATCAACGATCACACCAAAATATTATGCCGGGATTCAGAATGCTTGCCTTCAATGTGTGGTAAGCCAGGGTGTACTTCAAAACTTTTGAAAGTTTCTCCTCTCTTCAAAAATCCTATTTTAGCAATATAAAGAATTAACACACAAAATAAAAACAGCACCAAAAGTTGTTTTAATTTTTTTTTCAAATAAATCTTAAAATAAACTAGACAATATTTGAGAGAGGTAGGAAAAAGAATTAATTCATTTGGAGTTACATTTAAAAAGATAAAGCAAGTCAAAGATTTGGTCAAAATCTGTTTTTAAAATAAAAATAGAAAAGAAAACGTTTCAGACTGGAATACGTTTTCGGAGCGGAGGAAACGTACTTCGTGGTTTTACGCTTTCACTTAACACGCGTGGCGGCGGGGTGGGTCGCTGACAGTGGGCCCGCCTGGCCCACTGGTCAGGTTTGACCAGTCGCCGCGCCCCTTCTCCCTCCTCTGCCCGAGCGAGGCGGGGCTCCGGCGATCGTCGCCGGCGAAGGGAGGCTCTTCGAGGGCATCCGAGGCCAGGGATGGATCCACCTCTCCTAGGCGGTCCTCCCGGTGGTCGACTGGCCGGCGGGGACGGAGGGGTTCGTCGGCGGCGAGCTCCGCGGCGGAGGGAGCTTCGGTGACGGAGTGGTTTTGGGGTGAATGTGGTTCCCGATCAAAATCAAGTGGGGGGTTGGGTTCCTGGAGGGGAGGAGGTGTTCTTGGCGAAGAGAATTGGGAGGGAGAGGCCCTGGTGGCGCTGGGAGAGCTGGGGCCATGGCGGCGGCCGCTGCTGCCGGAGGTGGGGAAGACGACCTCCTCAGGTCGATTGGCTGCAATGGGGAGACTAGGGGAGTGTACTGAGGCCGCCTGCGAACGGAACATGCTCGGGGGCCTCCTTAAATAGGCGTTCGGGGTCGGTTCCGACGGTGGCCGCGGATAAGGTCGCCGGCGACCGTCTTTCTGTAGCCGCGGGGCGTCGTGGCGACGACGAGAGCTAGCGGACAAGGTTGAGGATGAGCTTGGGTTGTGCCAAAGGCCAGGTGGCGAGCCGGGGTGGCTTGGGCGGTGCTGAACGGAGCAGGGGCTGTCGGGCGGCGGCGGCGGCTAGCTCTTGGCCTGCCGGGCGCGGCGGGGGCTGCTTGGCGCGTTGCTGCGAGGAGGGGAGCACGTGGCGTGGTGCTGCAGAGCGGGCCAAGGCCGTGGGGCCAGCGTGTCGGCTCGGGCGCGCGGCTGCAATACGCGCGCTCTAGGTGCGTCCAGTGCACGCACACCAGGTGTTCGACACAATGCCGAGGCATGCTACAGGTCGCGGGTGAGGATGGGATTTACCAGATCGAGGTTAGGAGCAACGGGGAGTCTAGTGGACATGCTGGTCTGATCAGAGGTGCAAGTTCACATTGTAGGCTTGAGATCATGCCAATTCAGCCCATGCACTCTAGGTGTTTGTCAAAATGCCAAAGGCACCTAGGCTATTCTTGGAGGGGCCAAATCTTCCAGGTCAGTGTCTCTTTGGACGCAAGAGGGAGTGGTGAAGTTAGTTTGCATAAAGGAGACACTTGCTAGTGCAAGTTTTGCAAAACTTCAATTCTGTACAGAAAGCAAAAGGCATTGTTGCAAGCACTTAGAATCATCCAATGGGTCCACTCTCCTGGACTTAGGGGTTTAGTAGGGTGGTCTACAAGTAGGAAAAGGAATCATAGCAAAAGGAGCAAGTTAAAGTATAGTTGTAGTACAAAACCTCAAGTTGGACCAGAATGGAAATGAGGATGATTCACTCAAATTTTTCAAATAACATAGCTGGGTTTTTGCATAAAGCTGAATAATATGCTTCTACTGACATCCCATAATTTTGGTGGAGGCTAGAAAGAATTATTTAAAAGGGTTGTAGTGCAAGGTTGCTCTCTGGACCAGAGAAGAAAATTGGGTGTAGAGCTCAAAATATTTCAAGAATAAGAGATATTTTTGTATAAAAGTGATTCAAAAACATGACATGACATCTCCAAATATTGGTTGGATTTTTAGATAAATATATCAAATGGTTGTAGTTCAAATATGGCCATATAACCTTGAAAAACTATTTTTCAAGAAAATAAAGATCAAGCAGATTAATTATGTAATTAGTTCTACTAATAAAAGAAAAGTTTTTCTTGAGAGGTTAAACAAGTCCAATAACATATTTGAAAAGTTTTCTCTTTGGGGAAAACTCCATAATAGCAAGGGAGAAAAGGTTCAAAAATCAAAAAGGGAGCCCAGAAAATCAAAGTTTTAGTTTCCTGGCAAAAATTTAATTAATGAAACAAGGTCAAAATTTTGGGGTGTCACAACACTACCCCCCTTAAGGAAAATCTCGTCCTCGAGATTTGTTAGGAGTTGTTTTGAAAATACCTTTCCTGTGAGCTAGAACCAAAGGATTCATCCATAGCACATACTTGCGTCGTCGAGGTTGGCAGCTACGCCCGGGAAAAAAAATGCAATCGCACATCAACATACTCATGCGTGGCTACTATTAAAAACAGGAGTGCACAAGCAGACAACATCTAATTATGGTGACACAGGGTCACAAGATTGCAAGGCGAGGTCATTCTAAGGCTCGGTTTCCTTCGAGCGATTTTAGTCTACCTCGTTCATATCTAAGAGGGCTTGCTTCGCGGATGCCGAGGTTTCTCCACGGTTTACACCGTCGGAAACAGCTGGAGAGGGTTGAGGGGCTGCAGGCTCGGGGCAGCGATGATGACCATCGTGGGGATTGTTGGCCACAATCCCGTTGGAGTGTGCTCCCCAAAGACGACGAAGTATTTCTGGGGTCATCAAGGTATTTTGGATGATGGCCGGGGCTGTGCTGTGTTGAGGCTAGGTGCCCTTTTTAGAGAAAAAGGGAACGAAGTCTTCCCTCGCACGCTTGCGAATAAGATAGATTACTAGCGCGCGACTGACAGGCTAGATTGATAGGCTGGGCACCGACTGCCAAAAGTGTCGGGGTCTCTGTGTGGCTATCTTGCACGGGAAGCTTGGCTGGGGTTTTTGGTTAGGGTCTGATGGGTTGGTTTGCCTAAGTTTTTCGACCTGGCTAAGATAGGATTAGCCAATGGTCAGCCTGGCTCTGATACCAAGTCTGTCACGACCGGTTTTCCGGGTAATAAATTTCCAGAAAAGACCGTCGTGCTCATCAGCCCCAGGATTACTGTTAGCTGATGAGGCTCCAACTTGATACAGAAATTCCAAGCAACATACAAAATATGCAGTACAAGACCGTTCTGGCCTGTGAGTACAACAAATGGTTTCTAGTGGTTGATGGCGGAAGCGGTTTGTGGATCATCAGTGTCTATGGGACTCCAATTCCCACAGGAACAACTGACCAGGTTAACTCCTATCTTCGCGAGGCTGCTATCTCCATTGCTTAGGTTCCGGGGCTGTCATCGCGTCACTCCTCTCCGTGCAAGAAAATCTGGCCAAGACAATAGCCAGGGACAAGCCAGTGAGTACTTTGAATGTACTCGCAAACATTATGAACACAGGTATAATATAACCATAATGTGCTGAAAAATATTTTATGCTCATGACGTCAGTCACAAAAGATAAATAAAACTCTGATGCATGCAAGCAAGTTATTTATAATAATGCAATTACATAGTAGTATTAAAATATATGAAACAAATAACAAGCAATGCCACAGTCGGGCGTCTTGGCGACACCACATAAAGGGCTTTTAAAAGAAATGCCATAGTCGGGCGTCTGAGCGACACCACATAAAGGGCTTTAAAAGAAATGCCACAGTCGGGCGTCTGAGCGACACCGCATAAAGGGCTTTAAAATAAATGCCACAGTCGGGCGTCTGAGCGACACCACCTAAAGGGCTTTAAAAGAAATGCCACAGTCGGGCGTCTGAGCGACACCGCATAAAGGGCTTTAAAATAAATGCCACAGTCGGGCGTCTGAGCGACACCGCATAAAGGGCTTTAAAATAAACAATCATAGTGAATATCCCGGAGGTAGAACCATCCCGGAGATACACGATAATAACAATAATATCACGGGTTAGTCAACAATAATAATAATCATAATTATCACAAGTCACCAGTAGTATTCCAGTTCTGGTTTAACAGTTATCACCTCCGAAGACCGACACTAAGACCGACACTTGACCCGTCCCAGACTGTAATCCTTAACCATGGACACGGCTATTCGAATAGGTTTTAATCTCTGCAGAGGGTGTACTCTTTACCCACGAGTAACGGATTTCCTTTAGTCCATCGGGACTAATTCCACTTACGGTCTTTTAAATGAAAACACACCTGACTTGCACACACCAGCTTAACTTACCGGTGTCTGGAATCACCCACGATACCCGTTAAGCAAAACTCTAAGTGGGGAGGCTACAACCTCGATTAGCATGGGATCAAAAAATTTATACCGCGCGCAAAACTGGGGGAGCTACCCCCTCGGCTACAACCGAAACACCCATGCCCCCTGACCGGATGACTGGCTTTAATCCATGGCCGTGGTACCCTCATCCCGGCCCCTCTGTACGGTGTGTGCTCGAAAGGGGTTGACAAATTACTGAACCGTACCCTACCTGTGGCAGGGACAAGTGGTAGCACGAAACAAGTGTGGGGGTTGCTGGAACAAGACTCGATCTACGGTCGACTCAGGAGGTTTATAGTTTCCTGCATAACATATATAACAAATATACTTCAACCAATCCAATCAACACTCATTATATCTTACTATGCCATACCGGACATACCCGTCCCGACGGAGGCCGGCGACAAGCTCACACCTACCCAAGGCAGAGGCTTTCCCAGATTCCTTTCCGGCATGCATGCAAGACACATGAGGATGATTATCATCATAAGTGTGTTTATTTCCAACAGCATGGAAATCACTATTATGCACTCATGCATATGATCATATCACATGAAATAATAAGTCCTTCGAAATGCGGTGGTGTTAAAAATGTATCAACGATCACACCAAAATATTATGCCGGGATTCAGAATGCTTGCCTTCAATGTGTGGTAAGCCAGGGTGTACTTCAAAACTTTTGAAAGTTTCTCCTCTCTTCAAAAATCCTATTTTAGCAATATAAAGAATTAACACACAAAATAAAAACAACACCAAAAGTTGTTTTAATTTTTTTTTCAAATAAATCTTAAAATAAACTAGACAATATTTGAGAGAGGTAGGAAAAAGAATTAATTCATTTGGAGTTATATTTAAAAAGATAAAGCCAGTCAAAGATTTGGTCAAAATCTGTTTTTAAAATGAAAATAGAAAAGAAAACGTTTGAGACTGGAATACGTTTTCGAAGCGGAGGAAACGTACTTCGTGGTTTTACGCTTTCACTTAACACGCGTGGCGGCGGGGTGGGTCGCTGACAGTGGGCCCGCCTGGCCCACTGGTCAGGTTTGACCAGTCGCCGCGCCCCTTCTCCCTCCTCTGCCCGAGCGAGGCGGGGCTTCGGCGATCGTCGCCGGCGAAGGGAGGCTCTTCGAGGGCATCCGAGGCCAGGGATGGATCCACCTCTCCTAGGCGGTCCTCCCGGTGGTCGACTGGCCGGCGGGGACGGAGGGGTTCGTCGGCGGCGAGCTCCGCGGCGGAGGGAGCTTCGGTGACGGAGTGGTTTTGGGGTGAATGTGGTTCCCGATCAAAATCAAGTGGGGGGTTGGGTTCCTGGAGGGGAGGAGGTGTTCTTGGCGAAGAGAATTGGGAGGGAGAGGCCCTGGTGGCGCTGGGAGAGCTGGGGCCATGGCGGCGGCCGCTGCTGCCGGAGGTGGGGAAGACGACCTCCTCAGGTCGATTGGCTGCAATGGGGAGACTAGGGGAGTGTACTGAGGCCGCCTGCGAACGGAACGTGCTCGGGGGCCTCCTTAAATAGGCGTTCGGGGTCGGTTCCGACGGTGGCCGCGGATAAGGTCGCCGTCGACCGTCTTTCTGTAGCCGCGGGGCGTCGTGGCGACGATGAGAGCTAGCGGACAAGGTTGAGGATGAGCTTGGGCTGTGCCAAGGGCCAGGTGGCGAGCCGGGGTGGCTTGGGCGGTGCTGAACGGAGCAGGGGCTGTCGGGCGGCGGCGGCGGCTAGCTCTTGGCCTGCCGGGCGCGGCGGGGGCTGCTTGGCGCGTTGCTGCGAGGAGGGGAGCGCGTGGCGTGGTGCTGCAGAGCGGGCCAAGGCCGTGGGGCCAGCGTGTCGGCTCGGGCGCGTGGCTGCAATACGCGCGCTCTGGGCGCGTCCAGTGCACGCACACCAGGTGTTCGACACAATGCCGAGGCATGCTACAGGTCGCGGGTGAGGATGGGATTTACCAGATCGAGGTTAGGAGCAACGGGGAGTCTAGTGGACATGCTGGTCTGATCAGAGGTGCAAGTTCACAGTGTAGGCTTGAGATCATGCCAATTCAGCCCATGCACTCTAGGTGTTTGTCAAAATGCCAAAGGCACCTAGGCTATTCTTGGAGGGGCCAAATCTTCCAGGTCAGTGTCTCTTTGGACGCAAGAGGGAGTGGTGAAGTTAGTTTGCATAAAGGAGACACTTGCTAGTGCTAGTTTTGCAAAACTTCAATTCTGTACAGAAAGCAAAAGGCATTGTTGCAAGCACTTAGAATCATCCAATGGGTCCACTCTCCTGGACTTAGGGGTTTAGTAGGGTGGTCTACAAGTAGGAAAAGGAATCACAGCAAAAGGAGCAAGTTAAAGTATAGTTGTAGTACAAAACCTCAAGTTGGACTAGAATGGAAATGAGGATGATTCACTCAAATTTTTCAAATAACATGGCTGGGTTTTTGCATAAAGCTGAATAATATGCTTCTACTGACATCCCATAATTTTGGTGGAGGCTAGAAAGAATTATTTAAAAGGGTTGTAGTGCAAGGTTGCTCTCTGGACCAGAGAAGAAAATTGGGTGTAGAGCTCAAAATATTTCAAGAATAAGAGATATTTTTGTATAAAAGTGATTCAAAAACATCACATGACATCTCCAAATTTTGGTTGGATTTTTAGATAAATATATCAAATGGTTGTAGTTCAAATATGGCCATATAACCTTGAAAAACTATTTTTCAAGAAAATAAAGATCAAGCAGATTAATTATGTAATTAGTTCTACTAATAAAAGAAAAGTTTTTCTTGAGAGGTTAAACAAGTCCAATAACATATTTGAAAAGTTTTCTCTTTGGGGAAAACTCCATAATAGCAAGGGAGAAAAGGTTCAAAAATCAAAAAGGGAGCCCAGAAAATCAAAGTTTTAGTTTCCTGGCAAAAATTTAATTAATGAAACAAGGTCAAAATTTTGGGGTGTCACACGAACCAGGCAAGCATGTTTGAACTTTTGATATGATGAGTGTCTTGGCATGTTTTGCATTTAGTTAGTTTCATGGCATGTTGAGAAGCACATCGATGAACGTTATTTTATGCGATAATGAGGTAAGTGAGTTCGATGATCCATAAGTGGATGGATGTGAGTATGAATGGCCATGGGTTGGCATGGGAATGGGTGAGATGGCAGTGTTGTAGCATGCCAGTCTCATGCCGGACTATGTGACTTCAGTGTCAAACCGTGTCGTCCAGTTCCTCTCATTTTCTTCCCTATACTACCACATGTTTTCCACAAGGAATATGGTTTAGTAAGTTGCAAACCGCTTTTCTGGTACACACCAAAAGGAGAGGCCGTGATGATGGTTCCATGGCCCTGGATTAAAGCTAGTCATCCGGTCAGGGGGCATGGGTGTTTCCGGTTGGGACCGAGAGGGGGGCACCCCTTAGAGCGCACGTATATAAATTTGATCCCATGCTATTCGAGATTGTGATCTCCCCGTCTCAAAAGTTTTTCTTGGACGATGTCTAGGGTGATTCCTAGCATCGAGAGGTAGGATGGGTGTGTACTGGTTAGCTGTGTTTTCTTCCGAAATACAGTAAACGAAACTAGTCCTTCGTGACTACGGAAATCCGTTGGCTGTGGGAATAATTTTGTACAAACTCTGCAGAGTCATATATCCCTCCAAATCATCTATTCCATGTCCAAATTCGTATTATCTTGTCTAACAATGACAGTTTTGATGACAGAGACCCCGGTGATTCGCATGAGTGCTAATTCCGGTTAAATGAATATTCCTGTGGATGGACTAACCCATTTACTCTCATGAATTAAATGTTTATTATGAGTATTATTTACTTGTGAATCAAAGCCCTTTCTGTGATGTCGCCCCGACGTCCGACTGTGGCATTTCTTTTAAAGCCCTTTCTGTGATGTCGCCCCGACGTCCGACTGTGGCATTTCTTTTAAAGCCCTTTCTGTGATGTCGCCCCGACGTCCGACTGTGGCATTTTTTTAAAGCCCTTTCTGTGATGTCGCCCCGACGTCTGACTGTGGCATTTCTTTTGAAGCCCTTTCTGTGACGTCGCCCCGACGTCCGACTGAGGTATTTCTTTTAAGCCCTTTATGTGGTGTCGCTAAGACGCCCGACTGTGGCATCTTTTTCCTTATATTTATTTGTTCACCATTCGAGGCGTCGCTTCAGACACCCGATCGGTAATTATTTATGATCTGTTGGGATATCAGGCGGACTACCGCCGTTTCCCTTTTACTGACCTTGTTATGATAATTTTGAATGTACATTGGTGAATTTATTCATGACGCATCCATGCATGCATTTGTTATATCTTACGTCCGAACTGTCTTGCGAGTACTTTCAAAGTACTCACTGGCTTGTTGATTTGGCCAGATGCTGACGAAGGCGATCTCATGGACGAAGAGTTTGATAGCGAGTCCGACACTTAGAGGAGTCCCAGTCAGTCTCGTGCGACCCTGGATTTAGTCACTGTTTTATATCCGCTTCCGCTACCAAATAAATTCATCGAGCCTCACCTCGACTCTCGATGAGATGATAGACTTGGAGTCTTGTATTTCTCTCCCCGCTGTGTTTTTTCCACCACCGCCCTATCCTCGAGTCAGTAGTATGTCTCCACACCACTGTGTCATGTCCTCCATTATGTATAATTATTGGTGTGCTTGTAATAATTTGGTTGAGCAACCGCAGTTCGACCCTGTAATATATTTTATGCTACTAGCTTATTGTATCAAGAAATTGTCTACCAATGAGGAGGATTTCTCTCATACTGGACTCAAAAGATTGGTTTCTCAATAAATATTTTTATTGGAAAACCGGTCGTGACAAGCTTGGTACCAGAGCCAGGCTAACTGTAGGAAGCCATTAGGTGCAATCGCTAATTAGTTATTACCATGATAGAGCTAATTTATATTTTTGCAATTGTAGTCATTTTCTGTCAGTCAGCATAAATTTATGATCTGACCATGCAGAATGTTTGCCTACTTTTGTAGATGGCCGACATCAGCTGCGAGTCTCAGACCTTCGCCAACGTGCCCGATGGGTTCGTCAAGCTTCTTTCTTTCATCGTTCAGGTCGCGATGGGGCCATCCGTGCGCCCAGTCTTCACACTCTGCCAGCACCGAGTCAACAACAGTCTGACCATGCACCAGGCCGCGGTGCAGTTCAAGGGAGGACGTGGTGAGTTATGCCGCTTCCGGTTCGTGGGAAGAGCCATGCCTACGGAGAGGCATGCTATGCAGATGGCAGCCCGCGATGCGATAGCTCGTCTCAGGGATGTCCTTCCCGCGATGAAGACTCGCCGTTACCGTTATCTTCCATGCCATGTGCCTTACACCTGTCACTACACATACTCATACCCCAGAGGAGAACGAGACGAGGCTTTTGAGATGCTCATTGAGTATCTCCGGGCCCTGGAGGCAGCCTTCGACAACCTGGTGGACGACATCGTAGCTACCCGCATGGACTCAGTCCATGGCTGTGCTGCCAACAGGAGGGAGCTCCTACACATCGCTCCGCCACTGACTTTGGTCTCGTCCTCAGCATCTTATACGCCTACTCGTCGCCTGCCTTCTACCGAAGAATTCAACCAAGTCATTGCACCCACTTCAGCGCGCACTGGACCACCCTTCGCGCCCACTCTTGTACGTGTTGCTCCGCCCCTGGCAACCGCTCCGTCCGCTCTGCGCAACACTACGCATATGGAGCCTATTAGCGAGGAGGAAGTCGAGTCCCCAACCTCGCTACGCCTTGCCCTCGGCACGGCAAAGGAGGTTGTCAACATCTCCGCCTGAGTACGCTTAGCTGCCGTGTATTGTACCGCTTTGTAAGATATGTACATAGGTTGTGAGAAGTAGCCTGTTTGCGCATCATGTAGGATCTGGGTAAGTGCACTAGCCTAAATGACATGTCAGGATTATGTACGCATATCCTGAGTGATGTATTGTATAATTACCAACCGCGTGTAAGATATGTAATGAGCAGTCCTTCTCCGTGCGCAAGTCGATTTGTTTTTCTTAAGTAAGCCGAGTCATTTAATTCTATTTGCCAGCTTTATGCATTTATGGTTTTGTTTTGCGACTCTTTCCGCTTTTCTTATGAGTTTTACAAAAATATATCCCCAGAGTGAAAAATGTCTCGTCCTTGGACACGCTCCATGCCAACTCCACCAGAGGAAAATTATGATACACAACCCAACAACGAGTTCACCCAGGGACAGTCAAGCCAACAGGGCAGTGAATCGGCACTTTCACAAATGTGCCGCCTTTATGAGCAAAGTCAGCAACAACATCGTGAGATGATAAACCAAGTCATCAACATGGGGAATCATCATGGACAGTATCAGCAACATTCCAAGTTATCTGAGCTACAGAAGACACGTCCTCAAACATTTTCTCACACTGACAAGCCTCTTGAAGCCGAGGACTGGCTTCGAGATATGGAGAGGAAATTGATTATTGCAAAATGTTCAGATCTCGAGAAAGTACTATATGCTCCACACTATCTCACAGGAGCAGCCGCATCGTGGTGGGAGAATTTTCTGCACATGCATCCCAACGAAACTGACATAACCTGGAATGATTTCAAGGAAGGTTTCCGTGGTGCACATATTCCTAAGAGTATTATGAAAATCAAGAAGAGAGAATTCGATGACCTCAAACAAAGGAACATGACAGTGTCAGATTACAACAGTCAATTTACCCTATTATCCCGCTACGCCAATGAGGAGCGTATGACTGAAATCAAGAAGATGGAGAAATTCCTTGACGGTCTGGCGCCCGCGCTTAAATGCCAACTGGTAGTGCACACTTTTCCTGATTTTAAAACACTGGTGGACAAAGCCATTACTCTGGAAAATGAGAGAAGCAGTCTGGAAGATATCCGCAAATGAAAAAGGGACCAGACTAATCACGCTCGCAATCACCGAAGCAAGACAGATTTTCAAAAGGGTGGGACACACAAATTCTCATCCAATGCCTCACGCCCAATCAAGAATTTTCATGCAAGGGACAAGGAATTCACCTATCGCCCCGGCGTTACTTGTTACGCTTGTGGAGAAGAAGGGCACTATGCCAAACAGTGCCCCAAGCCAAGGAGTTCAACCCCAAAGCCGAACAACGGCGGCAATAATTCAGCGCCCAAGCGAAACAATTTCAATCCCAACAATAACCACAGGAAGGGTCATCTGAACCACGTAACCAAAGAGGAGGCACAAAATGCTCTGGATATCGTACTTGGTACGTTTCCTGTCAACACAATACCTGCCATGGTTTTGTTTGATTCTGGAGCTTCTCACTCTTTCATTTCGAAAAGTTTTGCTTTGCAAAATAAGTTTTCGATACTTCCTTTGGAGAAATCCATGATCATCAAGTCCCCTGGGATTCAGCAAGTTTCTCAGAAATTACTGTCAGAATGTGGTCATTGAGTTCGAAGGATTGGAGTTTCACGCAAATCTTATTGTATTGGAAAATAAAGGACTGGATGTCATCCTAGGAATGGATTGGCTAACCACCAATAAAGGTTTCATCGACTGTTACAACAGGACCGTGATTCTCACACACCACCAAGGGAAGACAATAAGAGTATCAGCCAAGGAAGGAAAAAGACCCCGGCAACCGAGATTAAATAAGGTGGACGTTTCTGAGCTAAACAAGGTTCCAGTAGTGTGTGAATTTCCAGATGTATTCCCTGAAGAGCTGCCAGGCATGCCACCAGACCGAGAAATAGAATTCCGCATTGAGCTAGCGCCAGGAACCGCCCCCATATACAAGAAACCATACAGAATGGCACCATCCGAGTTGGTCAAGTTGAAGAAGCAAATAAAGGAATTACTGGAAAAAGGATACATTCGAGCCAGCTCCTCACCTTGGGGATCACCAATTTTATTCGCCAAAAAGAAGGATGGAACACTAAGATTATGTATTGACTATCGAGCACTTAACATGGTCACAGTCAAAAACAAATACCCGATGCCAAGGATAAACGATTTGTTTGATCAACTTGCTCAGGCCAAGGTATTTTCAAAAATTGACTTAAGGTCAGGATACCATCAATTGAAGGTACGAACGGAAGATATCCCCAAAACAGCCTTCACCTCCAGATATGGACTGTACGAGTTCACAGTGATGCCATTTGGATTAACTAACGCCCCAGCATATTTTGTTCACCTCATGAACAAAGTATTTATGAAGTTTATGGACAAGCTCGTCGTGGTATTCATCAACAATATTTTGGTATACTCCAAGACACCATAAGAGCACGCAGAACATCTCAAGATTGTGCTAGGAGAGCTAACAAAACACCAATTCTATGCCAAGTTCAGCAAGTGCGAATTTTGGCTAAGACAAGTAGGTTTTCTAGGCCACGTGCTGACTCAAGACGGTATCGCAGTGGACCCAGAGAAAGTCAAGGCCGTACTTGACTGGAAATCACCAGCCAGCGTAACGGACATACGGAGTTTCTTGGGAATGGCAGGATATTACCGCAGATTTATTGAAGGATTTTCCACCATAGCCAAGCCTATGACACAGTTGCTCAAGAAAGATAAGAAGTTTGAGTGGACAGAAGCCTGCGAGAAAAGTTTCCAAGAGCTAAAACGGAAATTAACAATAGCACCGGTATTAATTGTACCCGACATACACAAGAATTTTGAAGTATATTGTGACGCGTCCAGAAAGGGTCTCGGATGCGTGTTGATGCAAGAAGGCAAGGTTGTCGCCTACGCTTCAAGGCAACTTCGCAAGCATGAGGAAAATTATCCCACTCATGACTTAGAAATGGCAGCAGTTATTCATGCACTCAAGGAATGGAGGCATTTCTTACTTGGGAATCGATGTGAAATATATACGGATCACAAAAGTCTCAAATATATTTTCACGCAGCCAGAACTAAATTTACGGCAACGACGCTGGTTGGAATTGGTAAAGGATTATGATGTTGGGATCCATTACCATCCAGGGAAAGCAAATGTAGTGGCCGATGCCCTGAGTCGGAACCCCAGCTCCGACGGAAACTATCTGCACAGCTTGAGGCCCGAATTCCATCAAGAATTTGCCAAGCTCAACTTGATAATGGTAGCAGAAGGCACCATATCAAACTTGGAAATACAACCCAACCTTGTGGTGAAAATTAAAGAAGCTCAGCCCGGTCACCCCAGCATTGAAGGAATTAAAAGAAAGTTGAGTATGGGCAAGGCCTCGGAATTCGTAATAGACAATGAAGGAATATTATGGTACAGAGAAAGGCTATGCGTGCCAAACATAGAAGACCTTAAACAACAAATTTTAGCTGAAGCACACACCACTCCATATTCGATCCACCCTGGAGGAACCAAAATGTATAAGGATATTCAGGAAAGATTTTGGTGGCACGGTATGAAGAGGGACATAGCCGCCTTCATTGCATGTTGCGACTCATGTCAACGCATAAAAGCTGAACATCAGAGACCTGCCGGACTACTGCAACCAAACAAAATACCTGAGTGGAAATGGGATGAAATAGGGATGGATTTTATTGTCGGACTACCTCGGTCATGACACGGGAATGATGCCATATGGGTCATCACTGATAGGTTGACCAAGGTGGCACACTTTATTCCAGTGAAGACAACCTACACCACTCAGAGGCTTGCCAGGATTTATCTTTCCCGCATAGTTTGTCTGCACGGTGTCCCGAAGACTATAATATCCGACAGAGGCACTCAGTTCGTCTCAAGATTTTGGGAGCATTTACAACAGGCTCTGGGAACCCAACTAGCCTTCAGTACCGCATACCACCCACAGACTGATGGGCAAACAGAACGCGTAAACCAGGTTTTAGAAGACATGCTGAGAGCATGTGTCCTCACATATGGAACCAGTTGGGAAGAAAGCCTTCCATACGCCGAGTTCGCGTATAACAATAGCTACCAGGCCAGCCTACAAATGGCACCATTTGAGGCCTTATACGGACGAAGGTGTCGTACCCCGTTAAATTGGTCAGAGACCGGAGACAGCCGCATCTTCGGACCAGACATGCTCAGAGAAGCCGAGGAAAAGGTCAAGCTAATCAGAGACCGACTTAAGACCGCTCAAAGTCGACAGAAGAGTTATTATGATCAGAAACATCGTAGGGTCAGCTTCGAACCAGGTGAGTTCGTATACCTGAGAGTATCCCCTATGAGAGGATTGCAACGATTCAAGATAAAAGGGAAGTTAGCACGAAGATTCATTGGACCATTTTGCATAGTGGCACGAAGAGGCACTGTAGCCTACCAGCCAGACTTACCCGAAGACTTGTCCGACATTCACGACGTGTTCCACGTCTCTCAATTAAGGAAGTATGTAAGCAACCCAGAGAAACAAGTATCCCATGAGAACATTGACGTGCAGCCAGACCTCACTTATCGAGAACGTCCCGTAAGAATATTAGAGGAATCTGAAAGGAGGACCCGACAGAAGACCGTCAAGTTTTTCAAAGTCCAGTGGAGCAATCACACCGACAGTGAAGCAACTTGGGAAAGCGAGGATTTTCTTTGGACAGAACATCCACACTTATTTAAGGATCAGCTGAAATCTCGGGGACGAGATTTTTCCTAAGGGGGTAGGTGTTGTGACACTCTAAAATTTTTTATTTGGTTTTTATCAAAAATTTGGTGGTTTTTGAGGAGAGGCCTTTTTAAAAATTTTCTTTTTCAGAAAAAACCTTCCACTTAAAAACTTCCTTTGCCTTGGCAAGGATTTTATTTTTTTTAAACTTGGTGTTTGATCTTTTGGAACTTCTTCTCTGTTGGTTCTCTCTCAAATATATTTTTGAGTTTAAATTGTTTTCTTTTAAAATGAAGCTCTATGAAAATTTGGGGATTTTCATATCTTGGAACCACCCTTGACTTTGCATTGTTCCCATGTGGTAAAACCCTCCAAAACCTCCCCTACACCTTGTGATCAACCTAAGTTCTCTGTCCCAACTAATCCAAACAAGTTTTGGATTTTATTCTAATTATTTTCCCTCTCAAATCAATTCTGAAAATTATCTTGAGCCCAAATGATTTTCAAAGCAAGTACCATATTGCATTTGAGTTTTGACCTCAAACCAACTCTCCTGGATAGTCCCTTGTACCCACAACCCAGAACCATCTTGATCCACTCCTTCTCTTTTCAAAATTTTCAAAATTCAGTCTCTGCAAGTTTGGATCAGATTTGCCAAATTTCATGAAATTCATATCTACACTACTCCAAAAATTCCACCAAAATTCAGGCAACCTATGTGAGCAATGAGAAGCCACTCCACCAAGTTTCAGCTCAAGGAAAAATCCCTAGATGCCATTTTCATTCTGTCGAACACCTTGCGGGCACTGTTACTGTTCAAAAATTCAGAAAAGTTCAGATTCAGTGTCGTGTGCGTTCGTCAGTTCCTCTCACGCGGTCACAGTGCCTTTGGCACGTTTCTCTCCGCCTCTTCCTACTGTCTGGAGCACCACACGCTCACTTGGCCTCTTCCTGGCGTCGGTGGCACGATGGCCCGCCCTCGCCGGAGTCTTCCGCGGCGTCGGGACCTCCCGTGGCGGCTGACAGGGGGCAAGAACGGCGGCTCAACGCCGTTCCGCGCCGCCCAGCACTCCCTGGCTCTCCGCGTGGCCTCATGCACGCCAGTGCACGCCCGTGCACCGCCACCGCGACCGGCAAGCACAGGACGCGCTCCCTGCCGCCAACGGGCCCGCACCGCCCCGTTCTGTCGAACTCCCTCCTAAGCACCGATCTCCAGCTCGATTAGCACCAAAGCGGACCCAGTAGACTCCCACGACGGCGCTCGACTCCCTAATTACCCCCGACCGAGCACTGCGCCGCCGTAATCGCTCGCCGGAGACCCCGTTCACGGCAACCGCCTCGGGCCGCCTATAAAAAGGGCCCCCAAGCTCAACCTCGTGCACGCCTCATCCCCACTCCGCACCAGCGCCACGCCAGGCCACTCGGAGGACCTCGAGGAGGTCTCCTCCCCCAGCTCCGGCCGCCCCGATCCGCCTCGGCCTCCACCTCGATTCACTCCGGTGAGGCCGTCTACGGCGCCCAAACCCCGTTCGTTACCCTCTCTAGCTACCAGGAGCATAACCCCCTCTTCAATTTAACCCTTGCAGCCCTCTCCGACGAGCCCCTCGACCACCCGAGCCGCTGTCCGCCGGAGCAAAGCTCGCCGTCGACGTGGTGCTCGCCGACCGCCTCCACTACCATCAACCGACGCGGAAGGGTGCCCTGAGCACGGAGGTACCCTCCGATCTCTCTGCCTCGCCGTGGATCGCCGCCGGCGACCACCGCGGCTCTCGGGCACCGGCGAACTCTGCCGCCCCGTTTGAACATTTGAACCTGACGAGTGGGACCCCACCGTCAGCCTCTCTGCCCTTTCTATCGAACCGTTTTCTGGAAGCGCCTTCGGGCAAATACCTCTTTCCTCTGGGCTGGCGTAGTCGCTACCGAAGCGCTTTCTGTTTTTATAAACTAGCCCCTAGAAAACTTCTGTTTCATTACAGATGAGTCCCTGGACAAAAACCTTTATAACTTTTAAACAGAAAAGTATTTTTGATTGATTCTTCTTCTGTTCTCTTTAAAATTTTGTCTAGTTTTTTACCAGATTTATTTGAAAATTATTTGAAGTACCTTCTGTGCACTCCTTGGTATTTACGATAGCGCATATATTTTCTTTATACCGTAGATACCGAAGGAGTTGACGGAGCCGTGAACTTCACCGAGCTAGGCTCCGACTACTCCGAACCAGGCAAGCATGTTTGAACTTTTGATATGACGAGTGTCTTGGCATGTTTTGCATTTAGTTAGTTTCATGGCATGTTGATAAGCATATCGATGAATGTCATTTTATGCGATAATGAGGTAAGTGAGTTCGATGATCCATAAGTGGATGGATGTGAGTATGAATGGCCATGTGTTGGCATGAGGATGGGTGAGATGGCAGTGTTGTAGCATGCCAGTCTCATGCCGGACTATGTGACCTCAGTGTCAAACCGTATCGGTCCAGTTCCTCTCATTTTTTTTCCCTGTACTACCACATGTTTTCCGCAAGGAATATGGTTTAGTAAGTTGCAAACCGCTTTTCTGGTACAGACCAAAAGGAGAGGCCGTGATGATGGTTCCATGGCCCTGGATTAAAGCCAGTCATCCGGTCAGGGGGCATGGGTGTTTCCGGTTGGGACCGAGAGGGGGGCACCCCTTAGAGCGCGCGTATATAAATTTGATCCCATGCTATTCGAGATTGTGATCTCCCCGTCTCAAAAGTTTTTCTTGGATGATGTCTAGGGTGATTCCTAGCATCGAGAGGTAGGATGGGTGTGTACTGGTTAGCTGTGTTTTCTTCCGAAATACCATAAACGGAACTAGTCCTTCGTGACTACGGAAATCCGTTGGCTGTGGGAATAACTTTGTACAAACTCTGCAGTGTCATATATCCCTCCAAATCATCTATTCCATGTCCAAATTCGTATTATCTTGTCTAACAATGACAGTTTTGATGACAGAGACCCCGGTGATTCGCATGAGTGCTAATTCCGGTTAAATGAATATTCCTGTGGATGGACTAACCCATTTATCCTCATGAATTAAATGTTTATTATGAGTATTATTTACTTATGAATCAAAGCCCTTTCTGTGATGTCGCCCAGACGTCCGATTGTGGCATTTCTTTTAAAGCCCTTTCTATGATGTCGCCCCGACGTCCGACTGTGGCATTTCTTTTAAAGCCCTTTCTGTGATGTCGCCCCGACGTCCGACTGTGGCATTTCTTTTAAAGCCCTTTCTATGATGTCGCCCCGACGTCCGACTGTGGCATTTATTTTAAAGCCCTTTCTGTGATGTCGCCCCGACGTCCGACTGTGGCATTTCTTTTAAAGCCCTTTCTGTGACGTCGCCCCGACGTCCGACTGAGGTATTTCTTTTAAGCCCTTTATGTGGTGTCGCTAAGACGCCCGACTGTGGCATCTTTTTCCTTATATTTATTTGTTCACCTTTCGAGGCGTCGCTTCAGACACCCGATCGGTAATTATTTATGATTTGTTGGGATTTCAGGCGGACTACCGCCGTTTCCCTTTTGCTGACCTTGTTATGATAATTTTGAATGTACATTGGTGAATTTATTCATGACGCATCCATGCATGCATTTGTTATATCTTACGTCCGAACTGTCTTGCGAGTACTTTCAAAGTACTCACTGGCTTGTTGATTTGGCCAGATGCTGACGAAGGCGATTTCATGGATTAAGAGTTCGATAGCGAGTCCGACACTTAGAGGAGTCCCAGTCAGTCTCGTGCGACCCTGGATTTGGTCACTGTTTTATATCCGCTTCCGCTACCAAATAAATTCATCGAGCCTCACCTCGACGCTCGATGAGATGATAGACTTAGAGTCTTGTATTTCTCTCCCCGCTGCGTTTTTCCACCACCGCCCTATCCTCGAGTCAGTAGTATTTCTCCACACCACTGTGTCATGTCCGCCATTATGTATAATTATTGGCGTGCTTGTAATAATTTGGTTGAGCAACCGTAGTTCAACCCTGTAATATATTTTATGCTACTGGCTTATTGTATCAAGAAATTGTCTACCAGTGAGGAGAATTTCTCTCATACTGGACTCAAAAGATTGGTTTCTCAATAAATATTTTTATTGGAAAACCGGTCGTGACACTCGCCCGACTCTGTCACCGCCGAAGATCCCTTTTGCCGTCACCGCCGCACCAGCTCGTCCCCGACCGCGTCGTCTGCACCGTCGTGACCGCCGTGAGCCCATCTACCTCCTCCCCCTTCTTGTTCTCGCTCTCGAGCACTGAAGCGACCCCATGAAGCTTCACCGCACACGCCACCGCCGAGCTCGTCGCCGACATGTCTCCGGCAAACCACCGGCCACACCAGCGTGTCCAACACACTCACTGCATCCCCAGGAGCCCAACGCACCACCCCACGCGCCTCACCGTGTCCCGTAGCCTCGGGTTCATCTTCACCCGACTCCGGCGACCGCCAAGGTCATCGCCGGCGACGTTCCCGACCACCCTGAGCTCAACCACCACCACCAAGCGCTGCGGCTTGCTCTTAGCTACGCGTAGATGCCCTCCGCCGCTCATTTGGTCGCCGGAACACGCTAATGCACTCTCACCGCCACGTCTGGCCTCGCCGGCGGCCAAACGCCAGTGGGCTTGACCCTTGACTTTGACTCGGTGGAGCCCAGGTTGACTCCCCTGAGTCTTTGACAAGTGCCCCCCCCCCTGCTAATTAACCTAGATTAGTATTAAATAAATTTAGTTAGTTTAAATAACTGCTGACATGCGGGACCCACTGGTCAGGTTGACCTGGACGTCCCCTTTGACCACTGACGTCACCCTGACGCACTGCTGACGCAATAACTTATTTCTGGATTTATTTTTGTATAGGAAATTCCAGAAATTGTTGCAAACTTCAAAAATTCATAGTAATTAATATGTAACTCCAAATGCAAAGATTTATATATGAATTTTGATCAAAAAAATTCAATCTATCCATTGGTAATGCTTTCATGCATGTCAGAACAAGTTAACCTTCCTGTTTAAGCAAAACAAGTTAGTGCACTAATATGGCTAAGTTAAATGAACTAACATTTGAATCTTTGATTCAAATGAGTTTATTCCTTTCTGTTTAGCTTGCATTAGGCCAAGACGCATTCATATTGCCATGTCATAGCATGCATCATATTGTTGCATATTGCCATGTGTTGATTATGTTCGGTGTGTCTTTCGTGGCAGGTTCTGCCTCCGAGGATAACGCCGAATATCCGTCTAAAGCGCAGCACCCTACTACCACTACATCAGGCAAGCAACCCATTGACCATTCCGATACAAACCCATGTTCTCGCTTCTGCTCTTGTTTATTGCATTAAGACAACGCGATTCAAACTGCCGTGTGTTGCGGTAGTTGAACCCACTTCCTTTGCATGACCTGTCATTGCCATAGTAACTAGATGAAACCCACTAGCATGTGTAGGAGTTGTTTGAGCCATATTTGTGTTACCTACCATGCTATGATTGCTATGCTTAGAGTTGTGTCAGGTCTGGCTCATCGGGATGATGAACTAGAGTGAAAGGTTGTGCCGGTAAAGAGAGTGAGGTGATGAATATGTTTTGGTAAAGGAATCAATGAGAAGCCATGTAGGAGTACATGGTGGGTTGTTTCATTGAGGCTGTCCTAAAGAACCAATGGACCCTCTTGACTTATTAACCAATCTTGTCCTCTGTCCGGGAGTTGCAAAATAGTTTTTGGTGTTTGTAGTATGCTGGGGGCCGCACGCAGCGCTGACCTTAGCGGTGGGCTGTATTGTGGTAGGCACGTGGCCCGGTGTACCGATTCGCCCGTTTGGTGTCTCGGGAACCCTGTACACATCGTTCGGGGCCGTTAGTGGAAACCCCGGCCGGACTCCCTGCGGATGGAACCCGAATAGGCGATAAACCTGGACTAGGGACTCGTGTGTTTAGTCAGGTCGTGGCCGACACCCTCGCTGGACTTCCGCTTGAAGGTTGCCGAGTACACGTCGTGTAGCAGCGATAAGTGGTGAGAGCGTGTGTGAAGAAGTACACCCCTGCAGGGTATAAAACTATTCGAATAGCCGCGTCCGCGGTAAAGGACTACTTGGTCACCTATACAGTTCATAGACAAGTAAATGGATACTACTAAAAGCCTCAAGATAAGTGTGAGTACCGCGGATGGCCCTCTCGTAGGTTGACGGGAGAGGATCCACGGTGGAGTATTGTGTGGTGATTAGTGGACTCGTGTGCGACAAATGCTTTCCAAGTTGTGTCTCGTAGGATAGCTTAGCCAAGAGTCAAAGCTGGCTTGCTGCAATAACTCCACTACCTTCTTGAGAATGTGGATGTATAATAGGATTCTGTTGTAAGACTTGCTGAGTACCTTCGTACTCATGTTGCTTAAATTAATGTTTTCAGATGATAACACCGCTCCCTCCAATGGGTTCTACGTAGACCTTGATGTCGACGAGTGACTAGCCACCCAGGTGGTGGTCCAAGACTTGTGAAGGGCCGATGTAGATAGAAAGGCTTCATTAAGCCTTCTTTCTTTTTAGTGTCTGTATTCAGACTAGTTTGCTTCCGCATGTGCTTGTATGTTTGTATGACTTGAGTGTCAGGTCATGTGACCCCTATCTGTATGAACATGTTATGTATGGCTCCTCAGAGCCTTTTAAATAAAGTACTTTGAGTTGTACAGTTTTGTTGTGATGCCATGTTGTATGTACTCATATCGGGCATATTGTGTGTGTGATTGAAATGCTTGGTATGAGTGGGATCCGACAATCTAGTTGTTTATCCTTGGCAGCCTCTCATATGGGGAAATGTAGTTTAGTGCTTCCTGAGCGATAGTAGTCTGCTACAGCCTGGTTCACCGGAGTCCTGCTAGCCCAGCACTACTGCTCTGGACACATGACTGGCCGGCATGTGTTTCACTTCATTCCTGTGTCTGTCCCTTCGGGGAAATGTCACGCGGTGACATCCGGAGTCCTGCCTAGCCTGCTACAGCCCGGGTTACCGGAGTCCTGTTAGCCCAGTGGTACAGCCCGGATTCACATGCTGTTGACCGACAGGCTCAAAGTTGATTCATGTATGCCTCTCCCCATGGGTTAGCGCCGCTTTGGGTTCACGACTAGCCATGTCAGCCCGGGTTCTCTGTCATATGGATGCTAGCGACACTATCATATACGTGAGCCAAAAGGCGCAAACGGTCCCGGGTCATGGTAAGGCGACACCCGTGGGATTACCGTGCGTGAGGCTGCAAAGTGATATGAGGTGTTACCGGTTGGGTCGATGTGACATGGAATCGGGGTCCTGACATACTACCCCAAATATTTGGCGGATAAGTGAAAGCACAAGGGCTCCCTGGGTGATTTTGGTAATTAATGTCAACATATCTCTTGTTGGACTAACACTTTTACCTAGTATGTTTCAGACAAGTTCACCAACGGAGTGGCATGGACTAGAGGATGTGGAACCCCTTCAAGATGCTAAGGACAAAGGATTGGCTCAAGCTTCAAGATCAAGACTCTACATTTTCTATTTTAGTGATCCAAGATCACATTGAGTCTATAGGAAAAGCCAATACTATCAAGAGGGGATGAGGTGTTTCTTAATGGCTTGCTTGCTGAAAGTGCTTAGTGATATGCTCCAAAGCCTTCAACTACTTTCCCACATCCACATATGTCCTAAACCCAAAAGTCTAACTTGGCCCCACCGATTCTTTCTATCCGGCGCCATCGAGTTCAGATGTCTTAGCCACTGCCACAAACCCTAGGCAAATCGGTTTCACCGATAGGGATCTCGGTCTCACCGAGATGGGATTGTAATCTCTCTGTGTATGTCCATTACCAAATTCGGTCTCACCGAGTTTAACTAATCGGTACTACCGAGATTACAATGCAAACTCTTTGGTTAACTTATTACCAAAATCGGTCCCACCGAGTTTGTGTAATCGGTCTCACCGAGTTTGCCTGACCAACTCTCTCGTTAGCTTATTACCAAAATCGGTCTCACTGAGTTTGTGTAATCGGTCTCACCGAGATTACGTTATGCCCTAACCCTAACCATATCGGTCCTACCGAGTTGCATGTCGGTCCCATCGAAAATCCTAACAGTCACTAGATTTGCTAAATCGGTCCGACCGAGTTTACCAATTCGGTCCCACCGAGTTTGGCAAGTTGTGTGTAACGGTTAGATTTTGTGTGGAGGCTATATATACCCCTCCACCCACTCTTCATTCGTGGAGAGAGCCATCAGAACGAACCTACACTTCTAGCATCCATTTTCTAAGAGAGAACCACCTACTCATGTGTTGAGGCCAAGATATTCCATTCCTACCATATGAATCTTGATCTCTAGCCTTCCCTAAGTTGCTTTCCACTCAAATCTTCTTTCCACAAAATCCAAATCCTGTGAGAGAGAGTTGAGTGTTGGGGAGACTATCATTTGAAGCACAAGGGCAAGGAGTTCATCATCAACACACCATTTGTTACTTCTTGGAGAGTGGTGTCTCCTAGATTGGCTAGGTGTCACTTGGGAGCCTCCAACAAGATTGTGGAGTTGAACCAAAGAGTTTCTAAGGGCAAGGAGATCGCCTACTTCGTGAAGATCTACCGCTAGTGAGGCAAGTCCTTCATGGGCGACGGCCATGGTGGGATAGACAAGGTTGCTTCCTCATGGACCCTTCGTGGGTGGAGCCCTCCGTGGACTCGCACAACCGTTACCCTTCGTGGGTTGAAGTCTCCATCAACGTGGATGTACGATAGCACCACCTATCGTAACCACGACAAAAACATCCGTGTCTCCAATTGCGTTTGAATCCTCCAAACACTTCCCTTTACATTCTTGCAAGTTGCATGCTTTACTTTCCGCTGCTCATATACTCTTTGCATGCTTGCTTGATATGTATTGTTAAACTTGTGCCTAAACTCCACTTAAACTTAAAGAAGTTAAAAACTGCAACTTTTGGTACTTAGTGTCTAATCACCCCCCCCTCTAGACACCTCTTCTCGGTCCCTTTCAATAGGAAGGATGGCAAAGTAAACAAAGTATATTTGATATACATGTTATTGATGTGTATCTTACTAGTGCTCGTAGTAACCCCTGACTATTTGATACATGTTCGGTTGCTCTGATTAGTGATACGTCTCCAACGTATCTATAATTTTTGATTGTTCCATGCTATTATATTATCTCTTTTGGATGTTTATGGGATTTATTAAACACTTTTATATTATGTTTGGGACTAACCTATTGACCCAGAGCCCAGTGCCAGTTCCTGTTTTTTCCCTTGTTTCAGTGTTTCGAAGAAAAGGAATATCAAACGGAGTCAAAACAGAATGAAACCTTCTGGAGAAGTTATTTTTGGAAGGAAAGCTACCTGATGGACTTGGAGTGCATGTCAAGAAAGAAACAAGGGAGGCACGAGGTAGGGGGCACGCCCACCCCCCTAGGGCGCGCCCTCCACCCTCGTGCGCCCCTCGTGGCTCCCCTGACGTACGTCTTTCACCTATATATATCCTGAAGGAAATATGCCCTAAAGGCAATAATAAAGTTATTATTTATTTCCTCATATCATGATAAATGTTTATTATTCATGCTAGAATTGTATTAACCGGAAACATGATACATGTGTGAATACATAGACAAAACTATAATCACTAGTATGCCTCTACTTGACTAGCTCATTAATCAAAGATGGTTATGTTTCCTAACCATAGACATGTGTTGTCATTTGATTAGTGGGATCACATCATTAGAAGAATGATGTGATTGACATGACCCATCCCGTTAGCCTAGCACTTGATCATTTAGTATTCTGCTATTGCTTTCTTCATGACTTATACATGTTCCTGTAACTATGAGAATTATGCAACTCCCGTTTACCGGAGGTACGCTTTGGGTACTACCAAACGTCACAACATAACTGGGTGATTATAAAGGAGTACTACAGGTGTCTCCGAAGGTACATGTTGAGTTGGCGTATTTCGAGATTAGGTTTTGTCATTCCGATTGTCGGAGAGGTATGTCTGGGCCCTCTCAGTAATGCACATCACTATAAGCCTTGCAAGAAATGTAGCTAATGAGTTAGTTACGGAATGATGTATTACGTAATGAGTAAAGAGACTTGCCGGTAACGAGATTGAACTAGGTATTGGATACCGACGATCAAATCTCGGACAAGTAACATACCGATGACAAAGGGAACAACGTATGTTGTTATGCGGTTTGACCGATAAAGATCTTCGTAGAATATGTAGGAACCAATATGGGCATCGAGGTCCCGCTATTGGTTATTGACCGAGAATGGTTCTAGGTCATGTCTACATAGTTCTCGAACCCGTAGGGTCCGCACGCTTAACATTTCGATGACAGTTTTATTATGAGTTTATAAGTTTTGATGTACCGAAGTTTGTTCGGAGTCCCGGATGTGATCAAGGACATGACGAGGAGTCTCGAAATGGTCGAGACATAAAGATTGATATATTGGACGACTATATTCGGACACCGGAAGTGTTCCGGGAGTTTTCAGAGAAAACCGGAGTACCGGAGGGTTACCGGAACCCCCGCGGGAAGTAATGGGCCTTGATGGGCCCTATTGGAGAAAGAGAGGGGCCGGCCAGGGCAAGTGGCGCGCCCCCTCCCCTTGAGTCCGAATAGGACAAGGAAGGGGGGGCGACGCCCCCATTGCCTTTCCCCTCTCCCACTCCTTCCTTCCCTCTCCTTCTTGGATTAGGAAAGGGAGGGGGGAAACCTACTTGGAGTATATTTCCCCCTCCTAGGGCGGGCCTCCCCTTAGGCCGCCCCCCTCCTCCTCTCCCCCTTTATATACGGGGGCGGGGGGCACCCCATAGACAAACAAGTTGATCTACGGATCGTTCCTTAGCCGTGTGCGGTGCCCCCTTCCACCATATTCCACCTCGGTCATATCGTCGCAGATTTTAGGCGAAGCCCTGCGCCAGTAGAACATCATCATCGTCACCACGCCGTCGTGCTGACGGAACTCATCTCCGAAGCTCGGCTGGATCGGAGGCCGGAGATCGTCATTGAGATGAACATGTGCTGAACTCGGAGGCTCCGTAGGTTTGGTTCTTGGATCGGTCCGATCGTGAAGACGTACGACTACATCAACCGCGTTGTGCTAACGCTTCCTCTTACGGTCTACGAGGGTACGTGGACGAACACTCTCCCCTCTCGTTGCTATATCATCACCATGATCTTGCGTGTGCGTAGGATTTTTTTTGAAATTACTACGTTCCCCAATAGTGGCATTAGAGCCTAGGTTTTATGCGTTGATGTTATATGCACGAGTAGAACACAAGTGAGTTGTGGGCGATACAAGTCATACTGCTTACCAGCATGTCATACTTTGGTTCGGCGGTATTGTGAGATGAAGTGGCCCGGACCGATATTACGCATACGCTTACGTGAGACTGGTTTCACCGTTACGAGCACTCGTGCTTAAAGGTGGCTGGCGGGTGTCTGTCTCTCTCACTTTAGCTGAATCGAGTGTGGCTACGCCCAGTCCTTGCGAAGGTTAAAACAGCACCAACTTGACGAACTATCGTTGTGGTTTTTGATGCGTAGGTAAGAACGGTTCTTGCTAAGCCCGTAGCAGCCACGTAAAAATTTGCAACAACAAAGTAGAGGACGTCTAACTTGTTTTTGCAGGGCATGTTGTGATGTGATATGGTCAAGACATGATGCTATATTTTATTGTATGAGATGATCATGTTTTGTAACCGAAGTTATCGGCAACTGGCAGGAGCCATATGGTTGTTGCTTTATTGTATGAAATGCAAACGCCCTGTAATTGCTTTACTTTATCACTAAGCGGTAGCGATAGTCGTAGAAGCAATAGATGGCGTAAACGAAAACGATACTACGATGGAGATCAAGGTGTCGCGCCGGTGACGATGGTGATCATGACGGTGCTTCGAAGATGGAGATCACAAGCACAAGATGATGATGGCCATATCATATCACTTATATTGATTGCATGTGATGTTTATCCTTTATGCATCTTATCTTGCTCTGATTGACGGTAGCATTTTAAGATGATCTCTCACTAATTATCAAGAAGTGTTCTCCCTGAGTATGCATCATTGCGAAAGTTCTTCGTGCTGAGACACCACGTGATGATCGGGTGTGATAGGCTCTACGTTCAAATACAACGGGTGCAAAACAGTTGCACACGCGGAATACTCAGGTTATACTTGACGAGCCTAGCATATACAGATATGGCCTCGGAACACGGAGACCGAAAGGTCGAGCGTGAATCATATAGTAGATATGATTAACATAGGGATGTTCACCATTGAAACTACTCCATCTCACGTGATGATCGGACATGGTTTATTTGATTTGGATCACGTGATCACTTAGATGACTAGAGAGATGTCTGTCTAAGTGGGAGTTCTTAAGCAATATGATTAATTGAACTTAAATTTATCATGAACTTAGTACCTGATAGTATTTTGCTTGTCTATGTTTGTTTGTAGATAGATGGCTCGTGCTGTTGTTCCGTTGAATTTTAATGCGTTCCTTGAGAAAGCAAATTTGAAAGATGATGGTAGCAATTACACGGACTGTGTCCGTAACCTGAGGATTATCCTCATTGCTGCACAGAAAAGTTACGTCCTAGAAGCACCGATGGGTGCCAGGCCTGCTGCTGATGCAACTGACGACGTTAAGAACGTCTGGCAGAGCAAAGCTGATGACTACTTGATAGTTCAGTGTGCCATGCTTTACGATGTTTTGAACGTCATGGAGCATATGAGATGTTCTAGGAGTTGAAGTTAATATTTCAAGCAAATGCCCGGATTGAGAGATATGAAGTCTCCAATAAGTTCTATAGCTGCAAGATGGAGGAGAATAGTTCTGTCAGTGAACACATACTCAAAATGTGTGGATATAATAATCACTTGATTCAACTGGGAGTTAATCTTCCTGATGATAGTGTCATTGACAGAATTCTCCAATCACTGCCACCATGCTACAAGAGCTTCGTGATGAACTATAATATGCAAGGGATGAACAAGACTATTCCCGAGCTCTTCGCAATGCTGAAAGCTACGGAGGTAGAAATCAAGAAGGAGCATCAAGTGTTGATGGTTAACAAAACCACCAGTTTCAAGAAGAAGGGCAAAGGGAAGAAGAAGGGAAACTTCAAGCAAGTTGCTGCTCAAGAGAAGAAACCCAAGTCTGGACCTAAGCCTGAAACTGAGTGCTTCTACTGCAAGCAGACTGGACACTGGAAGCGGAACTGCCCCAAGTATTTGGCGGATAAGAAGGATGGCAAAGTGAACAAAGGGACTACGGATTAAGCGAAGATTATCTAAGGACGAGGTGACGATGCGCGTGGGAAATGGTTCCAAAGTCGATGTGATCGCGGTCGGCACGCTACCTCTACATCTACCATCGGGATTAGTATTAGACCTAAATAATTGTTATTTGGTGCCAACGTTGAGCATGAACATTATATCTGGATCTTGTTTAATGCGAGACGGTTATTCATTTAAATCAGAGAATAATGGTTGTTCAATTTATATGAGTAATATCTTTTATGGTCATGCACCCTTGAAGAATGGTCTGTTTTTATTGAATCTCGATAGTAGTGATACACATATTCATAGTGTTGAAACCAAAAGATGCAGAGTTGATAACGATAGTGCAACTTATTTGTGGCACTGCCGTTTAGGTCATATCGGTGTAAAGCGCATGAAGAAACTCCATACTGATGGGTTTTTGGAATCACTTGATTATGAATCACTTGGTACTTGCGAACCGTGCCTTATGGGCAAGATGACTAAAACGCCGTTCTCCGGTACTATGGAGAGAGCAACAGATTTGTTGGAAATCATACATACAGATGTATGTGGTCCGATGAATGTTGAGGCCCGTGGCGGATATCGTTATTTTCTCACCTTCACAGATGATTTTAGCAGATATGGGTATATCTACTTAATGAAACACAAGTCTGAAACATTTGAAAAGTTCAAAGAATTTCAGAGTGAAGTGGAAAATCATCGTAACAAGAAAATAAAGTTTCTACGATCTGATCGTGGAGGAGAATATTTGAGTTACGAGTTTGGTCTCCACTTGAAACAATGCGGGATAGTCTCGCAACTCACACCACCTGGAACACCACAACAAAATGGTGTGTCCGAACGTCGTAATCGTACTTTACTTGATATGGTGTGATCTATGATGTCTCTTACCAATTTACCGCTATCGTTTTGGGGTTATGCTTTATAGACGGCCGCATTCACGTTAAATAGGGCACCATCAAAATCCGTTGAAACGACGCCTTATGAACTGTGGTTTGGCAAGAAACCAAAGTTGTCATTTCTTAAACTTTGGGGCTGCGATGCTTATGTGAAGAAACTTCAACCAGATAAGCTCGAACCCAAATCGGAGAAATGTGTCTTCAAAGGATACCCAAAGGAGACTATTGGGTACACCTTCTATCACAGATCTGAGGGCAAAATTTTCGTTGCTAAATTCGGATCCTTTCTAGAGAAGGAGTTTCTCTCGAAAGAAGTGAGTGGGAGGAAAGTAGAACTTGATGAGATAACTGTATCTACTCCCTTATTGGAAAGTAGTTCATCACAAGAAGCGGTTCCTATGACAACTACACCAATCAGTGAGGAAGCTAATGATATTGATCATGAAACTTCAGATCAAGTTTCTATTCTGGAAGTCATGTTACTTGACCATGATGAACCTACGAACTATGAGGAAGCGATGATGAGCCCAGATTCCGCAAAATGGCTAGAGGCCATGAAATCTGAGATGGGATCCATGTATGAAAACAAAGTATGGACTTTGGTTGACTTGCCCGATGATCGGCAAGCCATTGAGAATAAATGGATCTTTAAGAAGAAGATTGACGCTGATGGTAATGTAACTGTCTATAAAGCTCGACTTGTTGCGAAAGGTTTTCGACAAGTTCAAGGGGTTGACTACGATGATACTTTCTCACCCGTAGTGATGCTTAAGTCTGTCCGAATCATGTTAGCTATTGCTGCATTTCATGATTATGAAATTTGGCAAATGGATGTCAAAACTGCATTCTTGAATGGATTTCTAGAAGAAGAGTTGTAAATGATGCAGCCAGAAGGTTTTGTTGATCCAAAAGGTGCTAACAAAGTATGCAAGCTCCAGCGATCCATTTATGGACTGGTGCAAGCATCTCGGAGTTGGAATAAACGTTTTGATAGTGTGATCAAAGCATATGGTTTTATACAGACTTTTGGAGAAGCCTGTATTTACAAGAAAGTGAGTGGGAGCTCTGTAGCATTTCTAGTTTTAAATGTAGATGACATATTATTAATTGGAAATGATATAGAATTTCTGGATAGCATAAAGGGATACTTGAATAAAAGTTTTTAATGAAAGACCTTGGTGAAGCTGCTTACATATTGGGCATCAAGATCTATAGAGATAGATCAAGACGCTTGATAGGGCTTTCACAAAGCACATACCTTGACAAAATTTTGAAAATTTCAAAATAGATCAGGCAAAGAAAGGATTCTTGCTTGTGCTACAAGGTGTGAAGTTGAGTCAAACTCAATGCCCGACCACAGTAGAAGATAGAGAGAAAATGAAAGATGTTCCCTATGCTTCAGCCATAGGCTCTATCATGTATGCAATGTTGTGTACCAGACCTGACGTATGCTTAGCAATAAGCTTGGTAGGAAGGTACCAAAGTAATCCAGGACTGGATCACTGGACAGCGGTCTAGAACATCCTGAAATACCTGAAAAGGATTAAGGATATGTTTCTCGTATATGGAGGTGACAAAGAGGTAGTCGTAAATGGTTACGTCGATGCAAGCTTTGACACTGATCCGGACGATTCTAAATCGCAAACCGGATACGTGTTTATATTAAACGGTGGAGCTGTAAGTTGGTGCAATTCTAAACAAAGCGTCGTGGCGGGATCTACATGTGAAGCAGAGTACATAGCTGCTTCTGAAGCAGCAAATGAAGGAGTCTGGATGAAGGAGTTCATTTCCGATCTAGGTGTCATACCTAGTGCATCGGGACCAATGAAAATCTTCTGTGACAATACTGGAGCAATTGCCTTGGCAAATGAATCCAGATTTCACAAGAGGACCAAGCACATCAAGAGACGCTTCAATTCCATTCGGGACCAAGTCCAAGTGGGAGACATAGAGATTTGCAAAATACATACGGATCTGAATGTTGCAGACCCGTTGACTAAGCCTCTCTCACGAGCAAAACATGATCAGCACCAAGACTCCATGGGTGTTAGAATCATTACTATGTAATCTAGATTATTGACTCTAGTGCAAGTGGGAGACTAAAGGAAATATGCCCTAGAGGCAATAATGATGCTCACAAAATCCCTATGCATAGGAAGTGGGTTAGACTTAAATGTCCTAGTCATATTCTTCATGATGCTCTCTTTATTTTTCAATTCTTATCTTTTATGTGAGCATCATTGAAATCATCATGCCTAGCTAGGGGCGTTAAACGTTAGCGCTTGTTGGGAGGCAACCCAATTTTATTTTAGTTTCTTGCTTTTTGGTTCTGTTTAGGTATAAATAATAAATCTAGCTTCTGTTTAGATGTGGTTTTGTGTTTTAATTAGTGTTTGTGCCAAGTAGAACCTTTGGGAAGACTTGGGTGAAGTCTTTATGATCATGCTGTAAAAAACAGAAACTTTAGTGCTCACGAGATTAGCTTAAACTTTTTACTGGAGAGTGCTATTTAGTTGATTCTTTTTTAAGATGATTACTAGACAAATTACTCAGGTCCACCAATTTATTTTAGAATTTTTGGAGTTCCATAAGTATACGTTTAATACAGATTACTACAGACTGTTCTGTTTTGGACAGATTCGGTTTTTCGTGTGTTGTTTGCTTATTTTGATGAATCTATGGCTAGTAAAATAGTTTATAAACCACAGAGAAGTTGGAATAGAGTAGGTTTAACACCAATATAAATAAAGAATTAGTTCATTACAGTACCTTGAAGTGGTGTTTTGTTTTCTTTCGCTAACGGAGCTTACGAGTTTTCTGTTAAGTTTTGTGCTGTGAAGTTTTCAAGTTTTGGGTAAGGATTCGATGGACTATGGAATAAGGAGTGGCAAGAGCCTAAGCTTGGGGATGCCAAAGGCACCCCAAGGTAATATTCAATGACAACCAAGAGCCTAAGCTTGGGGATGCCCCGGAAGGCATCCCCTCTTTCGTCAATTCCATCGGTAACTTTACTTGGAGCTATATTTTTATTCACCACATGATATGTGTTTTGCTTGGAGAGTCATTTTATTTGATTTAGCTTTTCTCGATGCTTGAATAAAATACCAAGATCTGAAATTATTAAATGGGAGAGTCTTCACATAGTTGCATAATTATTCGACTACTCATTGATCTTCACTTATATCTTTCGGAGTAGTTTGTTGTTTGCTCTAGTGCTTCACTTATATGTTTTAGAGCACGGTGGTGGATTTGTTTTATAGAAACTTTTGATCTCTCATGCTTCACTTAGAATATTTTTAGAGTCTTAAAAGCATGGTAATTTGTTTGAATAATCCTAATATTCTTGGTACTCAAGATTAGTAAAAACTTTCTTATGAGTGTGTTGAATACTGAGAAAAGTTTGATGCTTGATAATTGTTTTGAGATATGAAGATGGTGATATTAGAGTCATGCTAGTTGAGTAGTTGTGAATTTGAGAAATACTTGTGTTAAAGTTTGGGATTCCTATAGCATGCGCGTATTGTGAACCGTTGTGTGATGAAGTCGGAGCATGATTTATTTATTGATTGTCTTCCTTATGAGTGGCAGTCGGGGATAAACGATGGTCTTTTCCTACCAATCTATCCCCCTAGGAGCATGCGCTTAGTACTTTGTTTCGATGACTAATAGATTTTTGCAATAAGTATATGAGTTCTTTATGACTAATGTTGAGTCCATGGATTATACACACTCTCATCCTTACACCATTATTAGCCCCTCTAATACCGCGCACCTTTCGCCGGTATCATACACCCACCATATACCTTCCTCAAAACAGCCACCATACCTACCTATCATGGCATTTCCATAGACATTCCGAGATATATTGCCATGCAACTTTCCACCGCTCCATTTATTATGACACGCTCCATAATTGTCATATTGCTTAGCATGATCATGTAGTTGACATCGTATTCGTGGCAAAGCCACCATTCATAATTATTTCATACATGTCACTCTTGATTCATTGCATATCCCGGTACACCGCCGGAGGCATTCATATAGAGTCATATTTTGTTCTAAGTATTGAGTTGTAATTGTTGAGTTGGAAGAAAATAAAAGTGTGATGATCTTCATTTTGAGAGCATTGTCCCAAGTGAGGAAAAGGATGATGTTGACTATGATTCCCCCACAAGTCGGGTGAGACTCTGGACGAAAAAAAAGAGGCAAAAAAGGGAGAAAAGGCCCAAACAAAAAAAATGAGAGAAAAAGAGAGAAGGGACAATGCTACTATCCTTTTACCACACTTGTGCTTCAAAGTAGCACCATGATCTTCATGATAGAGAGTCTCTCATTTTGTCACTTTCATATACTAGTGGGAATTTTTCATTATAGAACTTGGCTTGTATATTCCAATGGTGGCTTCCCCAAAATGCCCTAGGTCTTCGTGAGCAAGCGAGTTGGATGCACACCCACTTTGTTTCTTTTGTTGAGCTTTCATATACTTATAGCTCTAGTGCATCTGTTGCATGGCAATCCCTACTCACTCACATTGATATGTATTGATGGGCATCTCCATAGCCCGTTGATACGCCTAGTTGATGTGAGACTATCTTTTCCTTTTTGTCAAAGTTCAAAGAATTTCAGAGTGAAGTGGAGAATCATCGTAACAAGAAAATGAAGTTTCTACGATCTGATCGTGGAGGGGAATATTTGAGTTACGAGTTTGGCCTTCATTTAAAACAATATGGAATAGTTTCACAGCTCATGCCACCTGGAAGACCACAGCATAATGGTGTGTCCGAATGTCATAACTGCAATTTATTGGATATGGTGCGATCTATGATGTCTCTTACCTATTTACTGAAGGAAATATGCCCTAGAGGCAATAATAAAGTTATTATTTATTTCCTCATATCATGATAAATGTTTATTATTCATGCTAGAATTGTATTAACCGGAAACATGATACATGTGTGAATACATAGACAAAACTATAGTCACTAGTATGCCTCTACTTGACTAGCTCATTAATCAAAGATGGTTATGTTTCCTAACCATAGACATGTGTTGTCATTTGATTAGTGGGATCACATCATTAGAAGAATGATGTGATTGACATGACCCATCCCGCTAGCCTAGCACTTGATCGTTTAGTATTCTGCTATTGCTTTCTTCATGACTTATACATGTTCCTGTAACTATGAGAATTATGCAACTCCCGTTTACCGGAGGAACACTTTGGGTACTACCAAACGTCACAACGTAACTGGGTGATTATAAAGGAGTACTACAGGTGTCTCCGAAGGTACATGTTGAGTTGGCATATTTCGAGATTAGGTTTTGTCACTCCGATTGTCAGAGAGGTATCTCTGGGCCCTCTCGGTAATGCACATCACTATAAGCCTAGCAAGCAATGTAGCTAATGAGTTAGTTACGGAAAAGTATGAAACAATTGCTTGGCTTGTCATCGGGGTTGTGCATGATTTAAATACTTTGTGTGGTGAAGATAGAGCATAGCCAGACTATATGATTTTGTAGGGATAACTTTCTTTGGCCATTGCTTTGTTAGTATGCTTGAAGTATTATTGTTTTCATGTCAATATTAAACTTTTATCTTGAATCTTTAGGATCTGAATATTCATACCACAGTTAAGAAGAATTACATTGAAATTGTGTCAAGTAGCATTCCACATCAAAAATTCTGTTTTTATCATTTACCTACTCGAGGACGAGCAGGAATTAAGCTTGGGGATGCTGATACGTCTCCAACGTCTCTATAATTTTTGATTGTTCCATGCTATTATAATATCTGTTTTGGATGTTTATGGGCTTTATTAAACACTTTTATATTATTTTTGGGACTAACCTATTGACCCAGAGCCCAGTGCCAGTTCCTGTTTTTCTCCCTTGTTTCAGTGTTTTGAAGAAAAGGAATATCAAACGGAGTCAAAACGGAATGAAACCTTCTGGAGAACTTATTTTTGGAAGGAAAGCTACCCGATGGACTTGCAATGCACGTCAGGAAAGAAACGAGGGAGCCACGAGGTAGGGCGGCGCGCCCACCCCCCTAGGGCGCGCCCTCCACCCTCGTGGGCCCCTCGTGGCTCCCTTGACGTACTCTTTCAGCTATATATATCCATATACCCTAAAACGATCAGGGAGGAGGATAGATCGGGAGTTCCACCGCCGCAAACCTCTGTAGGCACCAAAAACCAATCGGGACCCTATTCCGGCACCCTGTCGGAGGGGGGAACCCTCACCGGTGGCCATCTTCTTCATCCCGGCGCTCTCCATGACGAGGAGGGAGTTGTTCACCCTCGGGGCTGAGGGTATGTACCAGTAGCTATGTGTTTGATCTCTCTCTCTCTCTCTCTCTCTCTCGTCTTCTTGAGGTGATACGATCTTGATGTATCGCGAGCTTTGCTATTGTAGTTGGATCTTATGATGTTTCTCCCCCTCTACTCTCTTGCAATGGATTGAGTTTCCACTTTGAAGTTATCTTATCGAATTGAGTCTTTAAAGATTTGAGAACACTTGATGTATGTCTTGCCGTGTGTATCTGTGGCGACAATGGGATATCACGTGATTCACTTGATGTATGTTTTGGTGATCAACTTGTGGGTTCTTCCCATGAACCTATGCATAGGGGCTGGCACACGTTTTCGTCGTGATTCTCCGGTAGAAACTTTGGGGCACTCTTTGAAGTTCTATGTGTTGGTTGAATAGATGAATCTGAGATTGTGTGATGCATATCGTATAATCATACCCACGGAAACTTGAGGTGACATTGGAGTATCTAGGTGACATTAGGATTTTGGTTGATTTGTGTCTTAAGGTGTTACTCTAGTACGAACTCTAGGGTTGTTTGTGACACTTATAGGAATAGGCCAACGGATTGATTGGAAGGAATAACTTTGAGGTGGTTTCGTACCCTACCAAAATCTCTTCGTTTGTTCTCTGCTATTAGTGACTTTGGAGTGACTCTTTGTTGCATGTTGAGGGATAGTTATATGATCCAATTATGTTATTATTGTTGAGAGAACTTGCACTAGTGAAAGTATGAAACCTAGGCCTTGTTTCCTAGCATTGCAATACCGTTTACGCTCACTTTTATCATTAGTTACCTTGCTGTTTTTACATTTTCAGATTACAGAAACCTATATCTACCATTCATATTGCACTTGTATCACCATCTCTTCGCTGAACTAGTGCACCTATACAATTTACCATTGTATTGGGTGTGTTGGGGACACAAGAGACTCTTTGTTATTTGGTTGCAGGGTTGCTTGAGAGAGATCATCTTCATCATACGCCGCCCATGGATTGATAAACCTTAGGTCATCCACTTGAGGGAAATTTGCTACTGTCCTACAAACCTCTGCACTTGGAGGCCCAACAACTTCTACAAGGAGATGGTTGCGTAGTAGACATCAATTAGTAACTCAAAACAGGAGTTACAGAATAAATAGAGACTAGTTGAGGGTGAAGTGACGATGTATGTTGGAAATGGTCCCAAGATTGCTATGATCATTGTCGCACACTCCCTATACTTTCGGGATTAGTAAACCTAAATAAATCTTATTTGGTGTTTCCGTTGAGCATGAATATGATTAGATCATGTTTATTGCAATACGATTATTCATTTAAGACAGAGAATAATTGTTATTCTGTTTACATGAATAAAACCTTCTATGGTCATACACCCAATGTTGATGGTTTATTGAATCTCGATCGTGGTAATAGACATATTCATAATATTGAAGCCAAAAGATGCAAAGTTGATAATGATAGTGCAACTTATTTGTGGCACTGTCATTTGGGTCATATCGGTGTAAAGCGCATGAAGAAACTCCATGCTGATGGGCTTTTGGAATCACTTGATTATGAATCTTTTGATACTTGCGTACCGTGCCTTATGGGCAAGATGACTAAAACTCCGTTATCCGGAACAATGGAAAGAGCTAGTGACTTATTGGAAATAAAACATACCGATGTATATGGTCCAATGAGTGTTGATTCTCGTGGCGAGTATCGTTATTTTCTGACCTTCGCAGATGATTTGAGCAGATATGGGTATATCTACATAATGAAATACAAGTCTGAAACATTTGAAAAGTTCAAGGAATTTCAGAGTGGAGTGGAGAATCATCGTAACAAGAAAATGAAGTTTCTACGATCTGATCGTGGAGGGGAATATTTGAGTTACGAGTTTGGCCTTCATTTAAAACAATATGGAATAGTTTCACAGCTCACGCCACCTGGAAGACCACAGCATAATGGTGTGTCCGAACGTCATAACTGCACTTTATTGGATATGGTGCGATCTATGATGTCTCTTACCTATTTACTGAAGGAAATATGCCCTAGAGGCAATAATAAAGTTATTATTTATTTCCTCATATCATGATAAATGTTTATTATTCATGCTAGAATTGTATTAATCGGAAACATGATACATGTGTGAATACATAGACAGAACTATAGTCACTGGTATGCCTCTACTTGACTAGCTCATTAATCAAAGATGGTTATGTTTCCTAACCATAGACATGTGTTGTCATTTGATTAGTGGGATCACATCATTAGAAGAATGATGTGATTGACATGACCCATCCCGTTAGCCTAGCACTTGATCGTTTAGTATTCTGCTATTGCTTTCTTCATGACTTATACATGTTCCTGTAACTATGAGAATTATGCAACTCCCGTTTACAGGAGGAACACTTTGGGTACTACCAAACGTCACAACGTAACTGGGTGATTATAAAGGAGTACTACAGGTGTCTCCGAAGGTACATGTTGAGTTGGCATATTTCGAGATTAGGTTTTGTCACTCCGATTGTTGGAGAGGTATCTCTGGGCCCTCTCGGTAATGCACATCACTATAAGCCTTGCAAGAAATGTAGCTAATGAGTTAGTTACAGAAAAGTATGAAACAATTGCTTGGCTTGTCATCGGGGTTGTGCATGATTTAAATACTTTGTGTGGTGAAGATAGAGCATAGCCAGACTATATGATTTTGTAGGGATAACTTTCTTTGGCCATGTTATTTTGAGAATACATGATTGCTTTGTTAGTATGCTTGAAGTATTATTGTTTTCATGTCAATATTAAACTTTTATCTTGAATCTTTCGGATCTGAATATTCATACCACAGTTAAGAAGAATTACATTGAAATTGTGTCAAGTAGCATTCCACATCAAATATTCTGTTTTTATCATTTACCTACTCGAGGACGAGCAGGAATTAAGCTTGGGGATGCTGATACGTCTCCAACGTATCTATAATTTTGATTGTTCCATGCTATTATAATATCAGTTTTGGATGTTTATGGGCTTTATTAAACACTTTTATATTATTTTTGGGACTAACCTATTGACCCAGAGCCCAGTGCCAGTTCCTGTTTTTCTCCCTTGTTTCAGTGTTTTGAAGAAAAGGAATATCAAACGGAGTCAAAACGGAATGAAACCTTCTGGAGAACTTATTTTTGGAAGGAAAGCTACCCGATGGACTTGCAATGCACGTCAGGAAAGAAACGAGGGAGCCACGAGGTAGGGCGGCGCGCCCACCCCCTAGGGCGCGCCCTCCACCCTCGTGGGCCCCTCGTGGCTCCCCTGACGTACTCTTTCAGCTATATATATCCATATACCCTAAAACGATCCGGGAGGAGGATAGATCGGGAGTTCCACCGCCGCAAACCTCTATAGCCACCAAAAACCAATCGGGACCCTATTCCGGCACCCTGCCGGAGGGGGGAACCCTCACCGGTGGCCATCTTCTTCATCCCGGCGCTCTCCATGACGAGGAGGGAGTTGTTCACCCTCGGGGCTGAGGGTATGTACCAGTAGCTATGTGTTTAATCTCTCTCTCTCTCTCTCTCTCTCTCTCTCTCTCTTGTGTTCTTGAGGTGATATGATCTTGATGTATCGCGAGCTTTGCTATTGTAGTTGGATCTTATGATGTTTCTCCCCCTCTACTCTGTTGTAATGGATTGAGTTTCCCCTTTGAAGTTATCTTATCGGATTGAGTCTTTAAAGATTTGAGAACACTTGATGTATGTCTTGCCGTGTGTATCTGTGGCGACTATGGGATATCACGTGATTCACTTGATGTATGTTTTGGTGATCAACTTGTGGGTTCCGCCCATGAACCTATGCATAGGGGTTGGCACACGTTTTCGTCGTGATTCTCCGGTAGAAACTTTGGGGCACTCTTTGAGGTTCTATGTGTTGGTTGAATAGATGAATCTGAGATTGTGTGATGCATATCATATAATCATACCCATGAAAACTTGAGGTTACATTGGAGTATCTAGGTGACATTAGGATTTTGGTTGATTTGTGTCTTAAGGTGTTATTCTAGTATGAACTCTAGGGTTGTTTGTGACACTTATAGGAATAGGCCAACGGATTGATTGGAAGGAATAACTTTGAGGTGGTTTCGTACCCTACCAAAATCTCTTCGTTTGTTCTCTACTATTAGTGACTTTGGAGTGACTCTTTGTTGCATGTTGAGGGATAGTTATATGATCCAATTATGTTATTATTGTTGAGACAACTTGCACTAGTGAAAGTATGATCCCTAGGCCTTGTTTCCTAGCATTGCAATACCGTTTACACTCACTTTTATCATTAGTTACCTTGCTGTTTTTACATTTTCAGATTATAGAAACCTATATCTACCATCCATATTGCACTTGTATCACCATCTCTTCGCTGAACTAGTGCACCTATACAATTTACCATTGTATTGGGTGTGTTGGGGACACAAGAGACTCTTTGTTATTTGGTTGCAGGGTTGCTTGAGAGAGATCATCTTCATCATACGCCTCCCATGGATTGATAAGCCTTAGGTCATCCACTTGAGGGAAATTTGCTACTGTCCTACAAACCTCTGCACTTGGAGGCCCAACAACTTCTACAAGGAGATGGTTGCATAGTAGACATCAATTAGTAACTCAAAACAGGAGTTACAGAATAAACAGAGACTAGTTGAGGGTGAAGTGACGATGTATGTTGGAAATGGTTCCAAGATTTCTATGATCATTATCGCACACTCCCTATACTTTCGGGATTAGTATAAACCTAAATAAATCTTATTTGGTGTTTCCATTGAGCATGAATATGATTAGATCATGTTTATTGCAATACGATTATTCATTTAAGACAGAGAATAATTGTTATTCTGTTTACATGAATAAAACCTTCTATGGTCATACACCCAATGTTGATGGTTTATTGAATCTCGATCGTGGTAATAGACATATTCATAATATTGAAGCCAAAAGATGCAAAGTTGATAATGATAGTGCAACTTATTTGTGGCACTGTCATTTGGGTCATATCGGTGTAAAGCGCATGAAGAAACTCCATGCTGATGGGCTTTTGGAATCACTTGATTATGAATCTTTTGATACTTGCGTACCGTGCCTTATGGGCAAGATGACTAAAACTCCGTTATCCGGAACAATGGAAAGAGCTAGTGACTTATTGGAAATAAAACATACCGATGTATATGGTCCAATGAGTGTTGATTCTCGTGGCGAGTATCGTTATTTTCTGACCTTCGCAGATGATTTGAGCAGATATGGGTATATCTACATAATGAAATACAAGTCTGAAACATTTGAAAAGTTCAAAGAATTTCAGAGTGAAGTGGAGAATCATCGTAACAAGAAAATGAAGTTTCTACGATCTGATCATGGAGGGGAATATTTGAGTTACGAGTTTGGCCTTCATTTAAAACAATATGGAATAGTTTCACAGCTCACGCCACCTGGAAGACCACAGCATAATGGTGTGTCCGAACGTCATAACTGCACTTTATTGGATATGGTGCGATCTATGATGTCTCTTACCTATTTACTGAAGGAAATATGCCCTAGAGGCAATAATAAAGTTATTATATATTTCCTCATATCATGATAAATGTTTATTATTCATGCTAGAATTGTATTAACCGGAAACATGATACATGTGTGAATACATAGACAAAACTATAGTCACTAGTATGCCTGTACTTGACTAGCTCATTAATCAAAGATGGTTATGTTTCCTAACCATAGACATGTGTTGTCATTTGATTAGTGGGATCACATCATTAGAAGAATGATGTGATTGACATGAGCCATCCCATTAGCCTAGCACTTGATCGTTTAGTATTCTGCTATTGCTTTCTTCATGACTTATACATGTCCCTGTAACTATGAGAATTATGCAACTCCCGTTTACCGGAGGATCACTTTGGGTACTACCAAACGTCACAACGTAACTGGGTGATTATAAAGGAGTACTACAGGTGTCTCCAAAGGTACATGTTGAGTTGGCATATTTCGAGATTAGGTTTTGTCACTCCGATTGTCGGAGAGGTATCTCTGGGCCCTCTCGGTAATGCACATCACTATAAGCTTTGCAAGCAATGTAGCTAATGAGTTAGTTACGGAATGATGTATTACGTAACGAGTAAAGAGACTAGCCGGTAACGAGATTGAACTAGGTATTGGATACCGACGATCAAATCTCGGGCAAGTAACATACCGATGACAAAGGGAACAACATATGTTGTTAAGCGGTTTTGACCGATAAAGATCTTCATAGAATATGTAGGAACCAATATGGGCATCCAGGTCCCGCTATTGGTTATTGACCGAGAATGGTTCTAGGTCATGTCTACATAGTTCTCGAACCCGTAGGGTCCGCACGCTTAACGGTTCGATGACAGTTTTATTATGAGTTTATAAGTTTTGATGTACCGAAGTTTGTTCGGAGTCGCGGATGTGATCACAGACATGATGAGGAGTCTCGAAATGGTCGAGACATAAAGATTGATATATTGGACGACTATATTCGGACACCGGAAGTGTTCCGGGAGTTTTCGGAGAAAACCGGAGTACCGGAGGGTTACCGGAACCCCCCGGGAAGTAATGGACCTTGATGGGCCCTATTGGAGAAAGAGAGGGGCCGGCCAGGGCAAGTGGCGCGCCCCCTCCCCTTGAGTCCGAATAGGACAAGGAAGGGGGGGCACCCCCCTTGCCTTTCCCCTCTCCCACTCCTTCCTTCCCCCTCCTTCTTGGATTAGGAAAGGGAGGGGGGAAACCTACTTGGAGTAGGTTTCCCCCTCCTAGGGCGCGCCTCCCCTTAGGCCGGCCCCCTCCACTCCCCCTTTATATACAGGGGCGGGGGGCACCCCATAGACACACAAGTTGATCTACGGATCGTTCCTTAGCCGTGTGCGGTGCCCCCTTCCACCATATTCCACCTCGGTCATATCGTCGCGGAGTTTAGGCGAAGCCCTGCGCCGGTAGAACATCATCATCGTCACCACGCCGTTGTGCTGACGGAACTCATCTACGGAACTCGGCTGGATCGGAGGCCGGAGATCGTCATCGAGCTGAATGTGTGCTGAACTCGGAGGCTCCGTACGTTCGGTGCTTGGATCGGTCGGATCGTCAAGACGTACGACTACATCAACCGCGTTGTGCTAACGCTTCTGCTTACGGTCTATGAGGGTACATGGACGAACACTCTCCCCTCTCGTTGCTATATCATCACCATGATCTTGCGTGTGCGTAGGAAATTTTTTGAAATTACTACGTTCCCCATCATTTACCACTATTATTTTGGGGATATTCATTAGAGACAACAACATTCACTTTAAACAGGGCACCGTCAAAATCGACGCCATATGAATTGTGGTTTGCCAAGAAACCAAAGTTGTTGTTTCTTAAAGTTTGGGGCTGCGATGCTTATGTGAAAAAGCTTCAACCTGATAAGCTCGAACGCAAATCGAAGAAATGTGTCCTCATAGGATACCCAAAAGAAACTGTTGGGTAAACCTTCTATCATAGACCGGAGGGCAAGATATTCGTTGCTAAAAATAGATCCTTTCTAGAGAAGGAGTTTCTCTCGAAAGAAGTGAGCGGGAGGAAAGTAGAACTTGATAAGGTAATTGTACCTTCTACTGAATTGGAAAGTAGTCATCACAGAAATCAGTTCTAGTGATGCCTACACCAATTAGTGAGGAAGCTAATGATGATGAGCATGAAACTTCGGTTCAAGTTACAACCGAACCTCGTAGGTCAACCAGAGTACGGTCCGCACCAGAGGGGTACGGTAATCCTCTTCTGGAAGTCATGTTACTATACCATGATGAACCTACGAACTATATATGAGGAAGTGATGATGAGCCTAGATTCCACGAAATGGCTTGAGGCCATGAAATCTGAGATGGGATCCATGTATGAGAACAAAGTGTGGACTTTGGTGGACTGGCCCGATGATCCGCAAGCCATTAAGAATAAATGGATTTTCAAGAGGAAGACGGACGTTGATGGTAGTGTTACTATCTACAAAGCTTGATTTGTCGCAAAAAGGTTTTCGACAAGTTCAAGGTGTTGACTATAATGAGATTTTCTCAACTGTAGCGATGCTTAAGTATGTCTGAATCATGTTAGCAATTGCTATATTTTATGAAATCTGGCAAATGGATGTCAAAAACTGCATTCCTTAAAGGATTTATTAAAAGAAGTGTTGTATATGATACAACCAGAAAGTTTTGTCAATCCTAAAGGTGCTAACGAAATGTGCAAGCTCCAGCGATCCATCTATGGATTGGTTCAAGCATCTCGGAGTTGGAATATACGCTTTGATGAGTTGACCAAAGCATATGGTTTTATACAGACTTTTGGAGAAGCCTGTATTTACAAGAAAGTGAGTGGGAACACTACAGCCTTTCTAATAAGTATATGTGAATGACATATTGTTGATTGGAAATGATGTAGAATTTTCTAGAAAGCATAAAGGAGAGTTTTAAAGGAGTTTTTCAAATAAAGACCTCGGTAAAGTTGCTTACATATCGGGCATCAAGATCTATAGAGATAGATCAAGATGCTTGATAATATTTTTCAGTAAGTACACACCTTGACAAGATTTTGAAAGAGTTCAAAATGGATCGGTCAAAGAAGGAGTTCTTTCCTGTATTACAAGGTGTAAAATTGAGTAAGACTCAAAATCCGACCATGGTAGAAGATAGAAAGAGAATGAAAGTCATTCCCTATGCCTCAGCCATAGGTTCTATAAAGTATGCCATGCTATGTACTAGACCAGTTGTGTGCCTTGCTATGAGTTTAGCAAGGAGGTACGATAGTGATCTAGGAGTGGATCACAGTATAGTGGTCAAAGTTATCCTTAGTTACCTAAGATGACTAAGGAAGTATTTCTCGGTTATGGAGGTGATAAAGTGGGAGCAATTAGCTAGAGTAGCTCATATAGAGCATTATAGACATATAATTTGCAAAATACATACGGATCTGAATGTTGTAGACCCGTTGACTAAGCCTCTTTCACAGGCAAAACATGATCACACCTTAGTACACTTTGGGTGTTAATCACATAGCAATGTGAACTAGATTATTGACTCTATTAAACCCTTTGGTTGTTGGTGATGTGAACTATGGGTGTTAATCACATACAGATGTGAACTATTGGTGTTAAATCACATGGCGATGTGAACTAGATTATTGACTCTAGTGCAAGTGGGAGATTGAAGGAAATATGCCCTAAAGGCAATAATAAAGTTGTTATTTATATTTCCTTATATCATGATAAATGTTTACTATTCATGCTAGAATTGTATTAACCGGAAACTTAGTACATGTGTGAATACATAGACAAAACATATGGTCCCTAGTATGCCTCTACTAGACTAGCTCGTTAATCAAAGATGGTTATGTTTCCTAACCATAGACATGTGTTGTCATTTGATGAACGGGATCACATCATTAGAGAATGTTGTGATGGACATGACCCATCTCTTAGCTTAGTAGAATGATCGTTAAGTTTATTGCTATTGCTTTCTTCATGACTTATACATGTTCCTTAGACTATGAGATAATGCAACTCCCGAATACCGGAGGAACACCTTGTGTGCTATCAAACGTCACAACATAAATGGGTGATTATAAAGATGCTCTACAGATGTCTCTGAAGGTGTTTGTTGAGTTGGCATAAATCGAGAATAGGATTTGTCACTTCGTGTTTCGGAGAGGTATCTCTGGGCCCTCTTGGTAATGCTCATCACTATAAGCCTTGAAAGCAATGTGCCGAATGAGTTTTTTGCAGGATGAAGAATTATGGAATGAGTAAAGAGACTTGCCGGTAACGAGATTGAACTAGGTATGATGATACCGACAATCGAATCTCGGGCAAGTAACATACCGATGACAAAGGGAACAACATATGTTATTATGCAGTTTGACTGATAAAGATCTTCGTAGAATATGTGGGAGATAATATGAGAATCCAAGTTTCGCTATTGGTTGTTGATCAGAGATGTGCCTCGGTCATGTCTACATAGTTCTCGAACCCGTAGGGTGCGCATGCTTAACGTTCGACGATGATATGTATTATGAGTTATGTGTTTTGATGACCAAAGTTTGTTCAGCATCCCAGATGAGATCACGGACTTGACGAGGAGTCTCTAAATGGTCAAGACATAAAGATTAATATATTTGATGTCTATATTCGGACATCGGAAAGGTTTCGGTGAAGTTCGGGTAAAAACCGGAGTGCTGGAGGGGTTACCGGAACCCCCCGGGGAACTAATGGGCCATGATGGGCCTTAGTGGAGAGAGAGGAGGGCGGCCAGGGCAGGCCGACCCCCCTCCCCCGCCCCTTAGTAGTATGAATAGGACAAGGGAAGGGGGAGGCCCCCCTTTCCTACTCCCTATCCCTCTCCTTCCTTCACCCTCTCTCCCGGGAGGTGGACTCCTACAATGACTTAGAGTCCTTGTAGGACTCCTCTCTCCCAGGCGCTCCTATAGGAGCTGGCCGGCCTCCCCCTCCCTCCTTTATATACGGGGGCAGGGGTGAGGGAGTCCTAGATTAGGGGGTATCCGGACAGCCTGACTGTATACAACGTCTGGACTATTGAAGCGTGAAGATACAAGACTCAAGACTTCGTCCCGTGTCCGGATGGAACTCTCCTTGGCGTGGAAGGCAAGCTAGGTGATCAGGATATTGTATTTCCTTCCTTGTAACCGACTCCATGTAAACCCTAGCCCTCTCTGGTGCCTATATAAACTAGAGAGGTTGGTCCTTAGAAGACCGATCACAATTACAATCATACCATCATAGGCTAGCTTCTAGGGTTTAGCCTCTACAATCTCGTGGTAGATCTATTCTTGTACTACCCATATCTTAAATATTAATCAAGCAGGAAGTAGGGTTTTACCTCCATCGAGAGGGCCCGAACCTGGGTAAACATCTGTGTCCCTTGCTTCTTGTTACCATCAGCCTAGACGCACAGATCGGGACCCCCTACCCGAGATCCGCCGGTTTTGACACCGACATTGGTGCTTTCATTGAGAGTTCCTCTGTGTCGTTGCTGCAAGACTCGATGCCTCGTCTCGTTGCCAGGGATGACATCACCGCGGGGGAAGCCCTGGTTGTAGGCCAAACTCTCCGACTAGGCGGCTTCATCATGGCCGCCCCGTCGGCTGTCGCACCGACGATGGCCTCTCGGGTCATCACGCATAAACTTCGCATCAATTCGGAACTCGCCGAACAGATGGATCCGATAGAGCTCTCTTCTCTTAATGAGCTCTTGGATCGCATCCCCGCTTTGGGAGTCGCAACGGACTATGACGGGATTGGGCTTAAACCCGACCAAATGGACATTAAATCCCCACCGGCCACCCATGAGATAGCGGTAGCGGAGGAACCACACTGGGAGTATCCCTCTATTTTGAGGACAAATTATGTCCATATCGCCGAGCTCCCGGAGTAGGACACCCGCCCAGGGGAGGATATGACCCGGGTCCCAGACTTAGAATCGGGCATGGGGTCGGAAAAATGGGCCAGTGTACCGAATCCCGAGCTATCGAATTCGGAAGCTCCCATGCCCCCGGGTGCTAGATCGGATCAGAATCTGGATTCAGCTATAACCACCCACACGGACTTAAATCATCTCTCCCATATCAGCCAAGAGCCCCAGGAGACAGTGCATCATTACTGGGCCAGATTCCTCCTTGCGCTAAACAAGGTCGAGGATTGCCACGAGGAGGACGTAGTCTCACTTTTCTGCAAAAATTGCACGGACAAAGGAATCCTTAATGCCATAAGTCGCCGTGATATAGTACGCCTTGCAGAACTAGCTACCATTGTACAGAAGTACTGTGCGATGGAAAGCGTCTGGAAAACCCAAACTGAATTTTGGGACAGTCCGGATCTCACCAAAACCTGTGTCCGAACTAAACGGGTGAACTCATGTAAGTTGCCCGATCCAATCCCCAAGAAACCAAAGCCCACCCCAGGGCGGGGAACCGTATTGGAAAAATTGCTCAATGGGCCATGTAAACTCCATAGCACTCCGGACACGACACCAACTCATAACCTTAGGGCGTGTTGGATACTCCGGCAGGTTGCAAAAAGTGGCGCGGATCTTCTTACAGAACAACATCCCGCCAACGATCACAATACGGTACTAACAGTCTTCGAGACTTTTGCCTCAAATAGTAGGCGCAAGCGAGCTCATCGAAGCTCCACGGAAATTTGCCACATGGCCAAAATAAACCCCTGGAATGACACTGCTATAACTTTCAATGCCAGTGATGAACCTCGATTCCAGACTGTCCGGGCACCAGCCGCAGTGGTTCTTAGCCCAATCATTGACGACTTTCAGCTCACTAAAGTGCTCATGGATGGCGGAAGCGGATTAAACTTGATCTATGAAGAGACACTCGGCAAGATGGAAATTGACAAAGGCCACATTGAACAAAGCGACACAACCTTCAGGGGAATTATCCCTAGTCGGGAAGCACGGTGTGCAGGAAAAATCACGCTCGACGTGGTATTTGGCACCCCGGAGAATTATAGGTCCGAAGAAATCACATTCCAAGTGGCCCCTTTTAGCAGCGGATACCACACCCTTCTAGGGTGGGACGCGTTTACAAGCTTTCAAGCTATACCCCATTACGGGTACATGAAGCTTAAAATGCCCGGGCCCAATGGAATCATCACTCTAGCCAGTGATCCGGATGTCGCAGTTCGCGTTGAAAACAAAACCGTAGCACTAGCCCTGGAGGCATTATCCGAGGCCCTAGCAGCCGAAGAATTAACAACATTGCGGGCCACTGTGGATAGGGACGATGTGATACTCGACAAGTGACCCAAGTCCACCTCATTTAAACTCGCACAGGAGATAGTCAAATTCCAAGTCCATCCAACGGACCCCACGAAGACAGCTTCCATCGGGACACAGCTGAGCCCCGCGATGGACGCCGCACTGCGAGACTTCGTACGCGAGAATTGTGACATCTTCGCCTGGCACCCATCGGACATGCCAGGCATCCCACGCAGATTGGCCGAACACAGCCTCAATATACTAAAAGGATACAAACTGGTCAAGCAGACTCTAAGACGGTTTTCAGAGCCCAAACGACAGGCCATGGGGGAATAGCTAGCCAAACTAGTTGAGGCCGGATTCATCAGAGATATCAAGCATCCGGATTGGCTGGCAAACCTGGTAATGGTACCAAAGAAGGACAAATCCTGGCGCCTATGTGTCTACTTTAAATACCTCAACAAGGCTTGCCCCAAGGATCCCTTTCCCCTCCATCGCATTGATCAAATCATCGATGCCACAGCAGAACACGACTCAGTGTGTCTCCTCGACGCATACTCTGGATACCATCAAATATTACTCACTGTTTTGGGGTGCCGGAGTGATTTCCACGAGTAACAAACCCTGGGGTAGGTTTACGTGTCGGTCATCAACACTCGTAGTTTTGGCCGATTCTGACCCGTTTCGTGGACTATTACTCACCGTTTTGGGCTCCTAAAGTGATTTCACATCTTGTTGAACCCCAAGGTGCGCTTACGTGTCGGTCATCAACACTCATAGTTTTGGCCGATTCTGCCCCGTTTCATGGACTATTACTCACTATTTTGGGGTCCCGGAGTGATGTCCACGAGTAACGAACCATGTGGTGCGTTTACGTGTCGGTCTTCTACACTCGCAGTTT
>NC_041383.1:595431872-595432445 GCF_002162155.2 Triticum dicoccoides
CAAGGTGCGCTTACGTGTCGGTCATCAACACTCACAGTTTTGGCCGATTCTGGCTTCTTTCATGGACTATTACTCACTGTTTTGGGGTCCCGGATTGATTTCCACGAGTAACGAACCATGTGGTGCGTTTACGTGTCGGTATCAACACTCGCAGTTTTAGCCGATTCTGACCCGTTTCGTGGACTATTACTCACCGTTTTGGGGTCCCAAAGTGATTTCCATTCTTGTTAGACCCCAAGGTGCGCTTATGTGTCGGTCATCAACACTCATAGTTTTGGCCGATTCTGGCCCATTTCATGGACTATTACTCACTGTTTTCGAGTCCCGGAGTGATGTACACGAGTAACGAACCCTGTGGTGCGTTTACGTCTCGGTCATCAACACTCGTAGTTTTGGCCGATTCTGGCCCGTTTCGTGGACTATTACTCACTATTTTGGGGTGTCGGAGTGATTTCCACGAGTAACAAACCCTGGGGTAGGTTTATGTGTCGGTCATCAACACTCGTAGTTTTGGCCGATTCTAACCCGTTTCGTGGACTATTACTCACCGTTTTGGGGTCCCAAAGTGATTTC
>NC_041383.1:595435255-595436606 GCF_002162155.2 Triticum dicoccoides
ATTTCCACGAGTAACGAACCCTCGGGTGCGTTTACGTGTCGGTATCAACACTCACAGTTTTGGCCGATTCTGACCCGTTTCGTGGACTATTAGTCACCGTTTTGGGGTCCCAAAGTGATTTCCATTCTTGTTAGACCCCAAGGTGCGCTTACGTGTCGGTCATCAACACTCATAGTTTTGGCCGATTCTGGCCCGTTTTCATGGACTATTACTCACTGTTTTGGAGTCCCGGAGTGATGTCCACGAGTAACGAACCCTGTGGTGCGTTTACGTGTCGGTCATCAACACTCGTAGTTTTGGCCGATTCTGGCCCGTTTCGTGGACTGTTACTCAAAGTTTTGGGACCCCAAAGTGATTTCCATTCTTGTTGGACCCCAAGGTGCGCTTACGTGTTGGTCATCAACACTCACAGTTTTGGCCGATTCTGGCCCGTTTCATGGACTATTACTCACTATTTTGGGGTGTTGGAGTGATTTCCACGAGTAACAAACCCTGGGGTAGGTTTACGTGTTGGTCATCAACACTCGTAGTTTTGGCCGATTCTAACCCGTTTCGTGGACTATTACTCACCGTTTTGGGGTCCCAAAGTGATTTCACATCTTGTTGAACCCCAAGGTGCGCTTACGTGTCGGTCATCAACACTCATAGTTTTGGCCGATTCTGCCCCGTTTCATGGACTATTACTCACTATTTTGGGGTCCCGGAGTGATGTCCACGAGTAATGAACCCTGTGGTGCGTTTACGTGTCGGTCTTCTACACTCGCAGTTTTGGCCGATTCTGACCCGTTTCATGGACTATTACTCACCGTTTTGGGGTCCCAAAATGATTTCCATTCTTGTTGAACCCCAAGGTGCGCTTACGTGTCGGTCATCAACACTCACAGTTTTGGCCGATTCTGGCTTGTTTCATGGACTATTACTCACTGTTTTGGGGTCCCAGATTGATTTCCACGAGTAACGAACCCTCGGGTGCGTTTATGTGTCGGTATCAACACTGGCAGTTTTGGCCGATTCTGACCCGTTTCGTGGACTATTACTCACCGTTTTGGGGTCCCAAAGTGATTTCCATTCTTGTTAGACCCCAAGGTGCGCTTACGTGTCGGTCATCAACACTCATAGTTTTGGCCGATTCTGGCCCGTTTCATGGACTATTACTCACTGTTTTGGAGTCCCGGAGTGATTTCCACGAGTAACAAACCCTGGGATGCGTTTACGTGTCGGTCATCAACACTCGTAGTTTTGGCCGATTCTGGCCCGTTTCATGGACTATTACTCACTGTTTTGGAGTCCCGGAGTGATGTCCACGAGTAACGAACCCTGTGGTGCGTTTACGTGTCGGTCATCAACACTC
>NC_041383.1:595438984-595439604 GCF_002162155.2 Triticum dicoccoides
TACTCACTATTTTGGGGTCCCGGAGTGATGTCCACGAGTAATGAACCCTGTGGTGCGTTTACGTGTCGGTCTTCTACACTCGCAGTTTTGGCCGATTCTGACCCGTTTCATGGACTATTACTCACCGTTTTGGGGTCCCAAAATGATTTCCATTCTTGTTGAACCCCAAGGTGCGCTTACGTGTCGGTCATCAACACTCACAGTTTTGGCCGATTCTGGCTTGTTTCATGGACTGTTTTGGGGTCCCGGATTGATTTCCACGAGTAACGAACCCTCGGGTGCGTTTATGTGTCGGTATCAACACTGGCACTTTTGGCCGATTCTGACCCGTTTCGTGGACTATTACTCACCGTTTTGGGGTCCCGAAGTGATTTCCATTCTTGTTAGACCCCAAGGTGCGCTTACGTGTCGGTCATCAACACTCATAGTTTTGGCCGATTCTGGCCCGTTTCGTGGACTATTACTCACTGTTTTGGAGTCCCGGAGTGATTTCCACGAGTAACAAACCCTGGGGTGCGTTTACGTATCGGTCATCAACACTCGTAGTTTTGGCCGATTCTGGCCCGTTTCATGGACTATTACTCACTGTTTTGGAGTCCCGGAGTGATGTCCATGAGTAA
>NC_041383.1:595445543-595446207 GCF_002162155.2 Triticum dicoccoides
TAGTTTTGGCCGATTCTGGCCCGTTTCGTGGACTATTACTCAAAGTTTTGGGATCCCAAAGTGATTTCCATTCTTGTTGGACCCCAAGGTGCGCTTACGTGTCGGTCATCAACACTCACAGTTTTGGCCGATTCTGGCCCGTTTCATGGACTATTACTCACTATTTTGGGGTGTCGGAGTGATTTCCACGAGTAACAAACCCTGGGGTAGGTTTATGTGTCGGTCATCAACACTCGTAGTTTTGGCCGATTCTAACCCGTTTCGTGGACAATTACTCACCGTTTTGGGGTCCCAAAGTGATTTCACATCTTCTTGAACCCCAAGGTGCGCTTACGTGTCGGTCATCAACACTCATAGTTTTGGCCGATTCTGACCCGTTTCATGGACTATTACTCACCGTTTTGGGGTCCGAAAATAATTTCCATTCTTGTTGAACCCCAAGGTGCGCTTACGTGTCGGTCATCAACACTCACAGTTTCGGCCGATTCTGGCTTGTTTCATGGACTATTACTCACTATTTTGGGGTCCCGGATTGATTTCCATGAGTAACGAACCCTCGGGTGCGTTTATGTGTCGGTATCAACACTAGCAGTTATGGCCGATTCTGACCCGTTTCGTGGACTATTACTCACCGTTTTGGGGTCCCAAAGTGATTTCCATTCTT
>NC_041383.1:595448103-595449145 GCF_002162155.2 Triticum dicoccoides
TTGAACCCCAAGGTGCGCTTACGTGTCGGTCATCAACACTCATAGTTTTGGCCGATTCTGACCCGTTTCATGGACTATTACTCACCGTTTTGGGGTCCGAAAATGATTTCCATTCTTGTTGAACCCCAAGGTGCGCTTACGTGTCGGTCATCAACACTCACAGTTTCGGCCGATTCTGGCTTGTTTCATGGACTATTACTCACTGTTTTGGGGTCCCGGATTGATTTCCATGAGTAACGAACCCTCGGGTGCGTTTATGTGTCGGTATCAACACTAGCAGTTTTGGCCGATTCTGACCCGTTTCGTGGACTATTACTCACCGTTTTGGGGTCCCAAAGTGATTTCCATTCTTGTTAGACCCCAAGGTGCGCTTATGTGTCGGTCATCAACACTCATAGTTTTGGCCGATTCTGGCCCGTTTCGTGGACTATTACTCAAAGTTTTGGGATCCCAAAGTGATTTCCATTCTTGTTGGACCCCAAGGTGCGCTTACGTGTCGGTCATCAACACTCACAGTTTTGGCCGATTCTGGCCCGTTTCATGGACTATTACTCACTATTTTGGGGTGTCGGAGTGATTTCCACGAGTAACAAACCCTGGGGTAGGTTTATGTGTCGGTCATCAACACTCGTAGTTTTGGCCGATTCTAACCCGTTTCGTGGACAATTACTCACCGTTTTGGGGTCCCAAAGTGATTTCACATCTTCTTGAACCCCAAGGTGCGCTTACGTGTCGGTCATCAACACTCATAGTTTTGGCCGATTCTAACCCGTTTCATGGACTATTACTCACCGTTTTGGGGTCCGAAAATGATTTCCATTCTTGTTGAACCCCAAGGTGCGCTTACGTGTCGGTCATCAACACTCACAGTTTCGGCCGATTCTGGCTTGTTTCATGGACTATTACTCACTATTTTGGGGTCCCGGATTGATTTCCATGAGTAACGAACCCTCGGGTGCGTTTATGTGTCGGTATCAACACTAGCAGTTTTGGCCGATTCTGACCCGTTTCGTGGACTATTACTCACCGTTTTGGGGTCCCA
>NC_041383.1:595450145-595450760 GCF_002162155.2 Triticum dicoccoides
ACTCATAGTTTTGGCTGATTCTGGCCCGTTTCGTGGACTATTACTCACTGCTTTGGGGTCCCGGAGTGATGTCCACGAGTAAGGAACCCTATGGTGCGTTTACGTGTCGGTCATCAACACTCGCAGTTTTGACCGATTCTGACCCGTTTTGTGGACTATTACTCACCGTTTAGGGGTCCCAAAGTGATTTCCATTTTTGTTGAACCCCAAGGTGCACTTACGTGTCGGTCATCAACACTCATAGTTTTGGCCGATTCTGGACCATGTGGTGCGTTTACGTGTCGGTCATCAACACTCGCAGTTTTGACCGATTCTGACCCGTTTCGTGGACTATTAATCACTGTTTTGGGGTCCCAAAGTGATTTCCATTCTTGTTGAACCCCAAGGTGCACTTACGTGTCGGTCATCAACACTCATAGTTTTGGCCGATTCTGGCCCGTTTCAAGGACTATTACTCACTGTTTTTGGGTCCCGGAGTGATGTCCACGAGTAACGAACCATGTGGTGCGTTTACGTGTCGGTCATCAACACTCGTAGTTTTGGCTGATTCTGACCCGTTTCGTGGACTATTACTCACCGTTTTGGGGTCCCAAAGTGATTTCCATTCTTGTTGAA
>NC_041383.1:595453736-595455912 GCF_002162155.2 Triticum dicoccoides
CGTTTTGGGGTCCCAAAGTGATTTCCATTTTTGTTTGAGCCCAAGGTGTGCTTACGTGTCGGTCATCAACACTCACAGTTTTGGCCGATTCTGGCCCGTTTCATGGACTATTACTCACTATTTTGGGGTCACGGAGTAATGTCCACGAGTAACGAACCCTGTGGTGCGTTTACGTGTCGGTCATCAACACTCGCAGTTTTGACCGATTCTGACCCGTTTCGTGGACTATTAATCACTGTTTTGGGGTCCCAAAGTGATTTCCATTCTTGTTGAACCCCAAGGTGCACTTACGTGTCGGTCATCAACACTCATAGTTTTGGCCGATTCTGGCCCGTTTCGTGGACTATTACTCACTGTTTTGGGGTCCCGGAGTGATGTCCACGAGTAACGAACCCTGTGGTGCGTTTACGTGTCAGTCATCAACACTCGTTGTTTTGGCTGATTCTGACCCGTTTCGTGGACTATTACTCACCGTTTTGGGGTCCCAAAGTGATTTCCATTCTTGTTGAACCCCAAGGTGCGCTTATGTGTCGGTCATCAACACTCATAGTTTTGGCCGATTCTGGCCCGTTTCGTGGACTATTACTCACTGTTTTGGGGTCCCGGAGTGATGTCCACGAGTAACGAACCCTGTCGTGCATTTACGTGTCGGTCATCAACACTCGTAGTTTTGGCCGATTCTGGCCCGTTTTGTGGACTATCACTCACTGTTTTGGGGTCCCGGAGTGATGTCCTCGAGTAACGAACCCTGGGGTGCGTTTACATGTCGGTCATCAACACTCGTAGTTTTCGCCGATCCTGACCCGTTTCGTGGACTATTACTCACCGTTTTGGGGTCCCAAAGTGATTTCCATTTTTGTTTGAGCCCAAGGTGTGCTTACGTGTCGGTCATCAACACTCACAGTTTTGGCCGATTCTGGCCCGTTTCATGGACTATTACTCACTGTTTTGGGGTCCCGGAGTAATGTCCACGAGTAACGAACCCTGTGGTGCGTTTACGTGTCGGTCATCAACACTCGCAGTTTTGACCGATTCTGACCCGTTTCGTGGACTATTAATCACTGTTTTGGGGTCCCAAAGTGATTTCCATTCTTGTTGAACCCCAAGGTGCACTTACGTGTCGGTCATCAACACTCATAGTTTTGGCCGATTCTGGCCCGTTTCGTGGACTATTACTCACTGTTTTGGGGTCCCGGAGTGATGTCCACGAGTAACGAACCATGTGGTGCGTTTACGTGTCGGTCATCAACACTCGTAGTTTTGGCTGATTCTGACCCGTTTCGTGGACTATTACTCACCGTTTTGGGGTCCCAAAGTGATTTCCATTCTTGTTGAACCCCAAGGTGCGCTTATGTGTCGGTCATCAACACTCATAGTTTTGGCTGATTCTGGCCCGTTTCGTGGACTATTACTCACTGCTTTGGGGTCCCGGAGTGATGTCCACGAGTAAGGAACCCTGTGGTGCGTTTACGTGTCGGTCATCAACACTCGCAGTTTTGACCGATTCTGACCCGTTTCGTGGACTATTACTCACCGTTTAGGGGTCCCAAAGTGATTTCCATTTTTGTTGAACCCCAAGGTGCACTTACGTGTCGGTCATCAACACTCATAGTTTTGGCCGATTCTGGACCCTGTGGTGCGTTTACGTGTCGGTCATCAACACTCGCAGTTTTGACCGATTCTGACCCGTTTCGTGGACTATTAATCACTGTTTTGGGGTCCCAAAGTGATTTCCATTCTTGTTGAACCCCAAGGTGCACTTACGTGTCGGTCATCAACACTCATAGTTTTGGCCGATTCTGGCCCGTTTCGTGGACTATTACTCACTGTTTTGGGGTCCCGGAGTGATGTCCACGAGTAACGAACCATGTGGTGCGTTTACGTGTCGGTCATCAACACTCGTAGTTTTGGCTGATTCTGACCCGTTTCGTGGACTATTACTCACCGTTTTGGGGTCCCAAAGTGATTTCCATTCTTGTTGAACCCCAAGGTGCGCTTATGTGTCGGTCATCAACACTCATAGTTTTGGCTGATTCTGGCCCGTTTCGTGGACTATTACTCACTGCTTTGGGGTCCCGGAGTGATGTCCACGAGTAAGGAACCCTGTGGTGCGTTTACGTGTCGGTCATCAACACTCGCAGTTTTGACCGATTCTGACCCGTTTCGTGGACTATTA
>NC_041383.1:595456846-595457155 GCF_002162155.2 Triticum dicoccoides
GACTATTACTCACCGTTTTGGGGTCCCAAAGTGATTTCCATTCTTGTTGAACCCCAAGGTGCGCTTATGTGTCGGTCATCAACACTCATAGTTTTGGCTGATTCTGGCCCGTTTCGTGGACTATTACTCACTGTTTTGGGGTCCCGGAGTGATGTCCACGAGTAATGAACCCTGTGGTGCGTTTACGTGTCGGTCATCAACACTCGTAGTTTTGGCCGATTCTGACCCGTTTCGTGGACTTTTACTCACCGTTTTGGGGTCCCAAAGAGATTTCCATTCTTGTTGAACCCCAAGGTACGCTTACGTGTC
>NC_041383.1:595458844-595459486 GCF_002162155.2 Triticum dicoccoides
TTGAACCCCAAGGTGTGCTTACGTGTCGGTCATCAACACTCATAGTTTTGGCCGATTCTGGCCCGTTTCGTGGACTATTACTCACTGTTTTGGGGTCCCGGAGTGATGTCCACGAGTAACGAACCCTGTGGTGCGTTCACGTGTCGGTCATCAACACTCGTAGTTTTGGCTGATTCTGACCCGTGTCGTGGACTATTACTCACCGTTTTGGAGTCCCAAAGTGATTTCCATTCTTGTTGAACCCCAAGGTGCGCTTATGTGTCGGTCATCAACACTCATAGTTTTGGCTGATTCTGGCCCGTTTCGTGGACTATTACTCACTGTTTTGGGGTCCCGGAGTGATGTCCACGAGTAATGAACCCTGTGGTGCGTTTACGTGTCGGTCATCAACACTCGTAGTTTTGGCCGATTCTGACCCGTTTCGTGGACTTTTACTCACCGTTTTGGGGTCCCAAAGAGATTTCCATTCTTGTTGAACCCCAAGGTACGCTTACGTGTCAGTCATCTATACTCATAGTTTTGGCCGATTCTGGCCCGTTTCGTGGACTATTACTCACTGTTTTGGGGTCCCGGAGTGATGTCCACGAGTAACGAACCGTGTGGTGCATTTACGTGTCGGTCATCAACACTCGTAGTTTTGGC
>NC_041383.1:595461191-595461472 GCF_002162155.2 Triticum dicoccoides
ATTCTTGTTGAACCCCAAGGTGCACTTACGTGTCGGTCATCAACACTCATAGTTTTGGCCGATTCTGGCCCGTTTCGTGGACTATTACTCACTGTTTTGGGGTCCCGGAGTGATGTCCACGAGTAACGAACCCTGTGGTGCGTTTACGTGTCGGTCATCAACACTCGTAGTTTTGGCTGATTCTGACCCGTTTCGTGGACTATTACTCACCGTTTTGGGGTCCCAAAGTGATTTCCATTCTTGTTGAACCCCAAGGTGCGCTTATGTGTCGGTCATCAACA
>NC_041383.1:595461589-595462328 GCF_002162155.2 Triticum dicoccoides
CAACACTCGTAGTTTTGGCCGATTCTGACCCATTTCGTGGACTTTTACTCACCGTTTTGGGGTCCCAGAGTGATTTCCATTCTTATTGAACCCCAAGGTGCGCTTACGTGTCGGTCATCAACACTCATAGTTTTGGCCGATTCTGGCCCGTTTCGTGGACTATTACTCACTGTTTTGGGGTCCCGGAGTGATGTCCACGAGTAACGAACCCTGTGGTGCATTTACGTGTCGGTCGTCAACACTCGTAGTTTTGGCCGATTCTGGCCCGTTTCGTGGACTATTACTCACTGTTTTGGGGTCCCGGAGTGATGTCCACGAGTAACGAACCTTGGGGTGCGTTTACATGTCGGTCATCAACACTCGTAGTTTTCGCCGATTCTGACCCGTTTCGTGGACTATTACTCACCGTTTTGGGGTCCCAAAGTGATTTCCATTTTTGTTTGAGCCCAAGGTGTGCTTACGTGTCGGTCATCAACACTCACAATTTTGGCCGATTCTGGCCCGTTTCATGGACTATTACTCACTGTTTTGGGGTCCCGGAGTAATGTCCACGAGTAACGAACCCTGTGGTGCGTTTACGTGTCGGTCATCAACACTCGCAATTTTGACCGATTCTGACCCGTTTCGTGGACTATTAATCACTGTTTTGGGGTCCCAAAGTGATTTCCATTCTTGTTGAACCCCAAGGTGCACTTACGTGTCGGTCATCAACACTCATAGTTTTGGCCGATTCTGGCCC
>NC_041383.1:595462929-595463240 GCF_002162155.2 Triticum dicoccoides
CGAGTAACGAACCCTGTGGTGCGTTTACGTGTCGGTCATCAACACTCGTAGTTTTGGCCGATTCTGACCCGTTTCGTGGACTTTTACTCACCGTTTTGGGGTCCCAAAGTGATTTCCATTCTTGTTGAACCCCAAGGTGCGCTTACGTGTCGGTCATCAACACTCATAGTTTTGGCCGATTCTGGCCCGTTTCGTGGACTATTACTCACTGTTTTGGGGTCCCAGAGTGATGTCCACGAGTAACGAACCCTGTGGTGCATTTACGTGTCGGTCATCAACACTCGTAGTTTTGGCCGATTCTGGCCCGTTTC
>NC_041383.1:595463717-595468400 GCF_002162155.2 Triticum dicoccoides
TGGCCCGTTTCATGGACTATTACTCACTGTTTTGGGGTCCAGGAGTGATGTCCACGAGTAACGAACCCTGTGGTGCGTTTACGTGTCGGTCATCAACACTCATAGTTTTGGCCGATTCTGACCCGTTTCGTGGACTATTACTCACCGTTTTGGGGTCCCAAAGTGATTTCCATTCTTGTTGAACCCCAAGGTGCGCTTACGTGTCGGTCATCAACACTCATAGTTTTGGCCGATTCTGGCCCGTTTCGTGGACTAAAGATGGCAGAGTCTGACCAAGCTGCAACAGCTTTCATAATGCCATATGGCCCTTTCTGCTTCAACACTATGCCTTTCGGGCTTAAGAACGCCGGCACAACCTACCAACACATGATTCAAACATGCCTGGAAAAGCAAATCGGCAAAACAGTGGAGGCATACGTGGATGACGTGGTCATAAAAACAAGACACGTCGAAACCCTAATAGATGACTTGAGGCTTACATTCCACAATCTCTGGACATACGACATCAAGTTGAACCCGGAAAAATGCGTTTTGGCGTCCCCTCGAGGAAACTACTCGGCTTTAACGTTTCCAATAGATGAATTGAAGCGAATCTAGCAAAAATCCGAGCTCTGTCACAGTTGGCTATACCAACAGTCCTCAAGCACATCCAGAAACTTGCCGGATGCGTGGCTGCTCTAAGCCGCTTTATCTCCAGGTTAGAAGAAAAGGCATTACCTCTCTACCGCCATCTTCGATGCACCGAGCACTTCGTGTGGACGGATGCAGCCGCGGCCGGACTAGATGAAATAAAGACCTTATTGGCCAGTAATTCATTACTAACCGCGCCATAGGATTTTGATAGCATACAGTGGGTAATATTTGTTTATAATTATACAATAATGTTGCAGCAATACATGATGGGCTTTCATTGCCATTTTCACTAACCCCACCACTAAAAATTCGTTTAAGTTTTGTGTGAATGAAGTGTTCGAAGATCGAGAAGGTCTCGATATGAGGAGAAAGAGGAGAGGCAAGAGCTCAAGCTTGGGGATGCACAAGTCACCCAAAGTAAATATTCAAGGAGACTCAAGCTTTTAAGCTTGAGGATGCCACGAAAGGCATCCCATCTTTCTTCAACAAGTATCGGTATGTTTTCGGATTCGTTTTGTTCATGTGATATGTGCAAATCTTGGAGCGTCTTTTGCATTTAGTTTTAATTTTTCCTTTATGCACCATGCTGGTATGAGATACTACATGATTGATTTATAGAATGCTCATTGCACTTCACTTATATCTTTCGAGTATGGCTTTATAAAATGCTTCATGTGCTTCACTTATATCATTTGAAGTGTGGATTGCCTGTTTCTCTTCACATAGAAAACAGATGTTCGTAGAATGCTCTTTTGCTTCACTTATATTTGTTAGGGAATAATCTTTTTTAGAAAAAATTTAACTCTCATGATTCACTTATATCTATTTAGAGAGTCAACAAGAATTGGTCAATTGCATGGTTAGTCATAAAATCCTACATAAAAGTTGTGGATCACTGAATATGATATGTTTGATTCCTTGCAATAGTTTTTTGATATAGAGATGGAATATGTGGGAGGTACTAGTGGATGATTGTGTTTAGTAAGATATTGGTGTTAAGGTTTGTGATTCCCGAAGCATGCATGTATAATCTCCCGTTATGCTATGAAAATTGGAGCACAATTTATCCTTGATTGTCTATCTTTGTGTGAAGATCAGGGGCGCGCGATGGTTAACTCCTACCAACCTCCCCCCTAGAAGCATGCATGGTATTACTTTGCTTCGAGGGCTAATAAACTTTTGCAATAAGTAATTGAGATATTTATGACTAATGTGAGTCCATGGATTATACGCACTCTTACCTTTCCGCAACTTGCTAGCCTCTACGGTATCGTGCATTGCCCTTTCTCACCTCGATACATGGTGTAAACTTCGCTGGTGCATCCAAACCCCGTGACATGATACACTCTATCACACATAAGCCTTATTATATCTTCCTCAAAACAGCCACCATACCTACCTATTATGGCTTTTCCATGGCCATTCCGAGATATATTGCCATGCAACTTCCACCGCTTCCGTTTGATGACTTGAGCATTCATTTTCATATTGCTTTGCATGATCATAAGATAGCTAGCATGATATTTCCATGGCTTGTCTGTTTTTTTGATATCGTTGTTATGCTAGATCATTGCACATCCTAGTACACTGCCAGAGGCATTCATATAGAGTCATACTTTGTCATAGGTATCGAGTTGTAATTTTTATTTCTTTTGAGTTATAAGTAAATAGAAGTGTGATGATCATCATTATTCATTTTTAGAGGAGTGCCCCGGTGAGGAAAGTATGATGGACACTATGATTCCCCCACAAGTCGGGATGAGACTTCGGACAATGAGAGAAAGAAAAAAAAGAGAAAAAGGAAAAAAAGAGAAAAATATAAAAAAGAAAGAAAAAATAAACAAAAAGAGAAGGGGCATTGTTAGTATCCTTTACCACACTTGTGCTTCAGAGTAGCACCATGTTTTTCATATGGAGAGTCTCATATGTTGTCACTTTCATATACTAGTGGGAATATTTCATTATAGGATTAGATGCACACCCACTTCGTTTTCACATTGAGCTTTCATACACTTATAGCTCTTAGTGCATTCGTTGCATGGCAATCCCTACTCCTCGCATTGATATCAATTGATGGGCATCTCCATAGCCCATTGGTTAGCCACGTTAATGTGAGACTTTCTTACTTTTTTGTATTCTCTATATTTACCTCTATCATCATACTCTATTCCACTTATAATTCTATATCCATGGCTTGTGCTCATGTATTGCGTGAGGGTTGAAAAAGCTGAAGCGCGTTAAAAAGTATGAACCAATTGCTTGGCTGACACCGGGGTAGTACATGATTTCTACTTTGTGTTAAGAAGACAAAGCATGACAAGGCTATATGATTTTGTAGGGATAACATTCTTGAGCATTTGATATTCTAAAAGACATGAGTGTTTGTTGGGATGCCTGAGTATTGATGTCTTCATGTAAAATTATAGACTATTGCTTTGAATCACTTATGTCTAAATATTCATGCCATGACTAGACAATGATCAAGTTTATGTTAGGTAGCATTCCACATCAAAAAGTTATATTTTTTATCATTTACCTACTCGAGGAAGATCAGGAATTAAGCTTGGGGATGCTGATACGTCTTCGTCCTATCTATAATTTTTGATTGTTTCACGCCAATATTATACAGCTTTCAAATACTTTTGGCAACTTTTTATGTGATTTATTTGGACTAACTTACTTATCCAGTGCCAGTTCCTGTTTGTTGCATGTTTTTGTATCGCAGAAAATCCATATCAAACGAAGTCCAAAGGTGATGAAACTCCATGAAGAATTATTTTGGAATATTTGCGAATTTTAGGATTTGGAATCACCGCAAACGGAGGCCCACACGGACCAGATATACCAGGGCGCGCCCCAGGCCCCTAGTGCGTGGTGGTGGGTGCTACTCACCTCGTACGTCGGTTGGAGCTGCACTTCGGGCGCAAGGAAGCTTATATCCGGAAAAAATATCATGTGAAAATATCAGTGCAATCGGAGTTACGGATCTCCGAGAATATAAGAAACGGTTTTCGGCCAGATCTAGGGAGCGGGAAACAAAACAGAACAGAGAGGAAGATCCAATCTCGGAGGGGTTCCCGCCCCTCCGCCGCCAGGGAGGCCATGGACCAGAGGGGAAACCCTCCTCCCATCTAGGGGGGAGGCCAAGGAAGAAGAAGAAGGAGGGGACTCTCTCCCTCTCCCTCCCGGTGGCGCCGGAGTGCCGTCTGGGCTAGGATCATGACGGCGATCTTCATCAACAATCTTGCTACTGTCAACCCAACTCTCTCCCCCTCTATGCAGCGGTGTAACACCCCTTTGCCCCGCTGTAAGCTCTACTTAAACATGGTGCTCAACTCCATATATTATTTCCCAATGATCTATGGTTATCCTATGATGTTTGAGTAGATCTATTTGTCCTATGGGTTAATTGTCACAACCCTAGTTAGTGCTTGCATTAGAGTGATGCATCATATTTAAAATTTCTAGAAACTTGAAATGGGGATGAACCAAAACCCCAGCACCACTTAAACCAAATAGGGTTACTAAAATATTTTCCCAATGAACCTAAAATGCCCTACAAAAATGTTCATCACTTTTGTCTTGGTCTATAACCTTTGCCAAAATTGGTTCACATTTTTCTAGGACACCAAAGGTCACTGGATTAAATCATTAGCTATTTGCATTTGGACATTTGAATGCTATAAAATATTTTAAATGTCCAAATAATTCTGAATTTAAGTGAGGGCTGTTGGAAATAATCCAAACAGAGCCGAGATGTATTTTCAGGTTTTTTGGAAATGCTTTAACATTATAAATAAAGCCAAAAACATTTGCAAAAAATAGAAAACTGAAGTAATTAGAAAAGAGATAGAGAGAGAGAGAGAAGAGGCCAGAGGCCACTTACCTGCACTGGGCTGGCCCACCTGGCCCATGCCAGTCATCACCCACCTTTGCCAGTAGGCAGAGGAGGGGGCGGTGCATGCGCGCCGAGCTCGCCACACAGCTCCCTGCTCGTCTGCGTCGCCTGGACAGCGTGGCGACGCCTCGAAACACCTCCTCGGTGCCGCC
>NC_041383.1:595468759-595530547 GCF_002162155.2 Triticum dicoccoides
CGTCCACTCGTAGCCCCGCCGTGTCTAGAAGCTCCGCCGTCGTCCGCTTCACCGAGCCAGCCGAGCCCCCAGCACTCGCACGCCTCAGAGACGCCTCCCCCACCTCGCCTTCACCGCCCGTCGCCGGAGATCCACTTCGCCGCCCTGCTCAGCTCTGACCGTCCCCGAGCTCGCCGACCATCTCGACCGAGTCGCCGTGAGCCACTGCCCGTTCTCCCCCTCTATGCTCTCTCCTTCATGCGCCGTAGTCGCCGCACCTCGCTCACCCGCACGCGCCTCCACCTCTGCACGTCGCCATCGTGGCCACTGCCACGTGGGCTCGAGCCCGAGCACGTCACCGCATTCGCCGCACCCCTAGGAGCCCGTAGCACCTCACCGCGCCCTCTGTCGTGCCCCCTAGCACCGAACCCGAGCACGCCCGAGCTCCAGCCGCCGCTGCCGAGCTCGTGGCCGTCGTCACTGGCCGCCCTAGCTGCTGCTGCTTGCTCCAACGGGCACGGGTGAGCTCCAGCACCCCGTAGCCACTCTCCGCTGGCCATTTGGTCGCTAGAGCAGTGAGCCCGAGCCCTCCGCCGCGTCTGCTGCCGCCGGCGGCTAAACGCCGGTGGTTAGCCCGGTTTGACCAGGGGGTTTGACCTCCCCTGGGTTAATGACAGGTGGGGCCCCTCCCTGCTAACTAAACTAGGTTAGTACTAACTAAAATCAATTAGTTTAGTTTACCACTGAGACGCGGGACCCACTGGTCAGTTTGACCTGGACCGGCCCCGATGACTTGCTGACATCATGCTGACGCAGTAAAGAGTTTCCTAGATTTAAACTTATTCAGAAAATTCCAGAAATTGTTACAAACTTCAAAAATTCATGGAAATTAATCTGTAACTCCAAATGCAAAGTGTTATATATGAAAAAAGATAAGAAAAATCCGATCTATCCATCTGTACTGGTTTCATGCATGTTTAAACAAGTTAACTTGTTGTTTAGTGCAGAACATGATAAAGCACTATTTGAGATCACAAATGGGTTTGGACTTTGAATCTTTGGTTCAAAATAGCTCAAACCCATCTGGTTTTAGATGCATTAGCCCAACACACTCATATTGCCATGTCTCATGCATGAATCATATTGTTGCATATTGTTTGGTAATGATTGTGTTGTCGGTGCTCCTTGCGGTAGGTTCTGCCCTGGAGGAATACCCCGAGTACCCGAACGAAGGACAGTACCAGTCTGCTGATCTGCCAGGCAAGCAACCACCCCATTTGATTATATCGATAAAATCCCGTGTTCTCGCTCTTGCTCTCGTTTACTGCATTTAAGACAACCGCATTTCAAACTGCTATGTGCTATGGTAGTTGAACCCATTTCCTCTGCATGACCTGTCTTTGCCACAGTAACTATATGAAACCCACTAGCATGTGTAGTAGTTGATTGAGCCATGTTTGTGTTTCCTACCATGCTATGCCTGCTATGCTTAGAGTTGTGTCAGGTCTAGTTCATCTGGGTGATGGGCTAGAGTGAAATGATCATGTCGGTGATGTGAGTGATGTGTTGAACACGATTTGGTAAAGGTATCGATGAGAGGCCATGTAGGAGTACATGGTGGGTTGTTTCATTGGAACCGTCCTTAAGCACTGAGATCTGTATGTGTGATTTAAGATCAGCTACTACCATGCATCGGGATCCTTAATTGACCCTCTCAGCTTCTTAACCACCCTTGTCCACTGTCTAGGAGTTGCAAGTAGTTTCTGGTGTTTGTAGTATACTGGAGGCCGTGCGCAGTGCTGACCCTCTGGGTGGGCTGTGATGCAGTAGCTACGTGGTCGGGCATGGCTGGCGCCTGTTTAGTGTCTCAGAACCCTGTACACATCGTTCGGGGCCGTATGTGGAAACCTCGGCCGGACTCCCTGCGGATGGAACATGAATAGGCGATAAACCTGGACTAGAGACTTGAGTGTTTAGGTAGGCCATGGCCGACACCCTCGTTGGGCTTCTGCGTGAAGGTTGCCGAGTACATGTGTAAACGGCGATAAGTGGTGGAAGCGTGTGTGAAGAAGTACACCCCTGCAGGGTACAAAACTATTCGAATAGCCGCATCCGCGGTAAAGGACTACTTGGTTGCCTATACAGTTCATAGACAAGTAAATGGATACTCCTAAAAGCCTCAAGACAAGTGTGAGTGTCGTGGATGGCCCTTCTATAGGATGACGGAGGAGGATCCGCGGTAGTGTATTGTTGTGGTGAGTAGTGGACTCGTGTGCACAAAACATTTACAAGTTGCTGTCTCGTAGGATAGCTTAGCCAAGAGTCAAAGCTGGCTTGCTACAATTAACTCCACTATCCCTTTGTTCATAATGTGCATGTATGTAGGATCTGATGTAAGTCTTGCTGAGTACCTTTGTACTCATGTTTGCTTAATTACTGTTGCGGAAGAGAATGTCGCCCCTTTCGATGGGTTCTATGTAGATCTCGACATTGATGAGTAGCTTGATGCCCAGGTGGTGACCCTGAGCTTGTGAAGGGCCTTTGTGGATAGACAGGCTTCGTCAAGCCTTCTTTCCTTCTAGTTGTATGTGCTTGTATGTTTGTATGACTTGAGTTTTGGGTTGTGTGACCCCTACCTGTATGAACATGATATGTATGGCTCTCTGGAGCCTTTAAATAAAGTACTTGAGTTGTAGAGTTTTGTTGTGATGCCATGTTGTATTTGCACATATCGAGCATATTGTGTGTATGTTTGAAATGCTTGGTATGTGTGGGATCTGACTACCAAGTTGTTTATCCTTGGTAGCCTCTCTTATGGGGAAATGTAGTCTAGTGCTTCCACTGAGCCATGGTAGTCTGCTACAGCCCGGTTTACCGGAGTCCTGTTAGCCCAGTTGTTACCGCTCCGGAACACTTAGACTTGCCGGCATGTGGCCTTATTCATTCCTGTGTCTGTCCCTTCGGGGAAATGTCACACGGTGTCTACCGGAGTCCTGTTAGCCTGCTACAGCCCGGATTCTCCGGAGTCCTGCTAGCCCAGCTGCTACAGCGCGGATTCACTCGCTGATGACTGACACGTTCGTTGCTGGGTCATGTATGCCTGTCCCAGTAAGTTAGTGCCACTTTGGGTTCACAACTAGCCATGTCAGCACGGGTTCTTTTTCATACGGATGCTAGCGACACTATCATATACGTGAGCCAAAAGGCGCAAATAGTCTCGGGCCTGGTAAGGCGACACCCGTGGGAATACCGTGCGTGAGGCCGCAAAGTGATATGAGGTGTTACATGGTAGATCGGTGTGGCATTAGGATCGGGGTCCTGACAGCGTTGGCATCAGAGCCGGACTGCCTGTAGGTTCTTCAAGCCAAACTGGTCGATGTCGAGTCTAGAAATGCTTTAGTTATATGTAGGGGAATTGATTGTTGGAGGGAACGCAAGGCTCTTTTTACTCCTTTACCTTATGCCCTTCCGATCTGAGTCATCCTCTTCTCTTTCTACGTGGGTTCAGGACTAGGATCTCATCTCTCTATCAGGTTCACGTGTTACTACTCTGTAGAATTTTAGGATTGTTGGTTCCAGGCCTTGGTTCAGTTTCTACTACCTGTAGTATGTTGTCAGTTGGACCCAGAACCTTGATATGATGTTATTGAGTGGCTTTGGATACTGTTGTGAATGTCTCAAATCTTTTTCTGAGCATTTACAGCCGTTATGCTGCCTGATTTCTCCTAGAAATTCTAATGCCTTTGCATTACTTCGTGTTTTAGATGGCTTCCCGCACCCCACATCAGGTGATGAAGAAGAAGAAGAAGAAGAGGTTAGGGGTGCATCGGCGCCGACGGAACCGGGTCGAGGTTAGCGGTGCGTCGGCGCCGACGGAATCGGGTCGAGGATCACCGGTTCCCAAGGGGGCGAGGGTCGGGGTAGAGGGTTGAGGATCGAGGGGCGAGGTGTCGAGGGTCTAGGGGTCGATGGTCGAGGATATTCCAGTCCGAGTGCTGACCAACTGGTGTCTTAGCTTAAGATGAGGATGTCCCCGAGCTGAAGGTCATGAAACATGAAGGGAAAATATATATCAAGAATGACATAACACTACATCAAATGATAAGGTAGAAAGAATTGCACTTTGAAATGCAAGATAAAGAATACTTGAGCTCCTCTGAAAAGAATCTCGATCAACACTTCGAGAAGTAATTAAATCCTTGATGAACTATCATGTAGAACCTCCATGAAGAACTCTGGTAATAAAAGAATGATCAAAAGAAGTGAAGGATGAAAAGAATAAGATGAACCCTTGAAATGATTAAATGGAGCTTCGCGATGAGATAATGCGGAAAAACATGGAACTCCGGAAAAGAAAGATGAAACAATTGAAACCGAGAATTTGATGAACCTCCAGAATAAGGAATTAATCACTTGGATGAAACAAGAATAAGAATTACATTATGCTTATCCTTCACCAATTTAAATTGATGACAAGTAACGGATTTGGCATACTACTTTTTTTGTGGAAAGGATTAAAGAGAGGTATAGCTTAAACTTGAGAAAGTCTTGAACGAACCACCGGTAGGGTTGAAACAATGAATAATTAATATGATAACGAAGGGAAAGAAGTCTTGAATGAACCACCGTAAGAATTAAAATGACCGAAGAAAGATAAAGGAACACCGGGAAGAATTATAAAATGAACAAAGATACTTGAGAGAATTTAGATGCAAGTGAATGAAGAGATCCCGAGCTGATGAGAATACTTGAATGATGCACCGGTAAGATTAGGAGAACGATAACTGAAAGCTGGGAATGAATATAAACCCGAAATGATGGCCTTCGGAGAATCAAATTGAAAAGACTCCTGAATTGCTCCGGAAGGGTGAAAAGAATTCTCACAATCAAAAACAATTACGAGAGGATGGCAACAAGCTTGAAGATTGCATCTGGAAGAATGGGTAAGATTTGGAGGAGAAACTCTTCTTCGTTGTTCAAATGTTGAGAATGACGATGAGAAAGACCACCATGAATTGTTGATATACTCCGGGAGAATGAAAAACGAAGAGGTTGAGTCAACAATGAAAAGAATTTGAAAGATCTTGAAGGAAGACATTTGACTGATGATAACTCATTCTTACGTCAAACTTGGAAAAGAATTTGAGCGTAACTCCGGGAAAATTAGAAGAGTCAGGAAAGATCCTGGAAAAAGACCTGTGGGTTAGGGCCCACTCGAAAGATACACCGTTGAACAATTACTTGAAAGGGAAATTGCACCGGTAAGAATTAAATGGCTTGAATGAGATAACAACCTCGAAAAGAGCTTGAACGAAAGCAGAGTGGAAACATGAATCTTCGAGATATCTTCAGCACTTCAGATCAATTGAATAGAGATAAGCGGATGATTAAGAAGTGCACCGACATGAGAAGGCATTTTAAACGAGGAAAGGAATATGATCAACAAGGCTTGAATTGAATCCACCGGAGAAGAAAGAGAACAAAGAGTGATGAACTAGAAGCCCCGTTAGAATCTTCCTGAGAACCACCAGATAAGAACATTGACGGAAAAGAGTGGAGAGACTTCACACCCATACGATGGATACTTGATTAAGAAATATGAGTCCTTGAAGAAAAAGGGTGGGAGGGCGGGAAAACAAAAGACAGCTCGGGACGGATGAAACGAACACCGTTGAGAAAGCTAAGATTGGATCTTGCAAATGGGAAAAATGATAGGTTCAACTTGAAGAGGATCGCACCGGTTGGAAATAGAATTGAGATGACAATCTCGATAAATAAGAAGGGTTACTATTCACAGAGGAATATGAGAACACCGCTTAGGAAAGGTATGGAATCAAAACTTGACATTGAAGCAACTCGAATACCACAACTAAAAACAAAAACAAAGGATTGGCTTGCAAAATAAGCTGGAAACAAACATATGATAGATCCCATATCGTATCATGTGTCTATTGGAAAGATATTCTAGGAGCTACTTGAATTCCCACTTATAAACTCCCGAAACTTTTTGGTTATGCAATCAGGTGTTGGGGATACAGGGGAAGCATAATATCTCACCCAAACTAACAAATCCTACATCCAGCTGTATCCATCCTTAAACACATAACCAAGAAACCTTCAGAAATCATTTACCTCAACCTTCGAAAAGCATCCATTATACGAGTTATGGAAATACTCCTGAACTCCCGCCCCAGTACTGGGTGGCATCGAGGTTATCTCACCAACAACTGCATAAAAGAGATTTTCGATGTCGGCGAAACTCGGGTATTCCAGAATTGCAACGATAAAATTGTGACGACAACACCTTGGAGCTCAACTCCCCAGGACACTGCCACAACCCCTAAATGTTAGGAGGCACCAAGAACAATGTTCTCGTCACAAAACCATTGGAACGATTCCAAGATACCCGCGTGATCCTAAAAAAATTCATGAAATTTGAGGAGAGAAGAGTCAAAACTCTACGTCAGGAGACCTCACCAGAGCGACGAAGGTACTGAGGAGTAAAAAGAATCCTACTCTCCGATATATATAATCCTATAAGACTCAAAACATTTTTCTAGACTCAACAACGTCAGCGATTCGATCAAGCAGGGGGCTCCTAAGTCAGGGATGGCTCTGATACCAACTTGTAACACCCATGATGCGGCTATATCTCCCACGTGTCGGGGCACGACTTAGAGGCATAACCGCATGGTAGGCATGTCGCAAGTGGGGTAATCTTTACACATCCCATGTATTCAATAAGGAAGGGATAAAGAGTTGTCTTACAATCGCCACTTCAAACAATACATAAATATAGCATTACATCATCCAGAATACAATCAAGGTCCGACTACGGAGCCAACCTAAATAAAAGACAACCCCAAATGCTAGATCCACGATCGCTCCAACTGGGCTCCACTACTGATCAAAAGGAAACGAAACACAACAACGAAAAGGTCTTCATCAAGCTCCCGCTTGAGCTCGGTTGCGTCACCTGCACTGGTATCATCGGCACCTGCAAACTGGTTTTAGAAGTAACTATGAGTCACGGGGACTCAGCAATCTCACACCCTCGCGATCAAGACTATTTAAGCTTAAGGGTAGGAAAAGGTAGTGAGGTGGAGCTGCAGCAAGCACTAGCATATATGGTGGCTAACTTACGCAAATGAGAGCGAGAAGAGAAGCAAAGCACGGTCGTAAACTAGAAGTGATCAAGAAGTGATCTTGAAACTACTTACTTTCAAGCATAACACAAGAACCGTGTTCACTTCCCAGACCCCGCCGAGAAGAGACCATCACGGCTACACAGGCGGTTTATTCATTTTAATTAAGTTAAGTGTCAAGTTTTCTACAACCGGATATTAACCAATTCCCATCTGCCCATAACCGCAGGCACGGCTTTTGAAAGTTCATAACCCTGCAGGGGTGTACCAACTTAGTCCATCACAAGCTCTCATGGTCAACGAAGGATATTCCTTCTCCCAGGATGACCCGATCAGACTCGGAATCCCGGTTACAAGACATTTCGACAATGGTAAAACAAGACCATCAAGACCACCCGATGCGCCGACATCCTGATAGGAGCTGCACATATCTCGTTCTCAGGGCAACACCGGATGAGCGCTCCGTACAACTAAAACCAGCCCTCAAGTTTCCCCGAGGTGGCGCTCCAAAGGACTCTAGTTTGGACCAACACTTAGAGAAGCACTGGCCCGAGGGGGGGGGCGTTAAAATAAAGATGACCCTTGAGTCTGCAAAACCCAAGGGAAGGTGATAGGTTGTTAGTACAAATGTAAAACCAAGGTTGGGCCTTGCTGGAGGAGTTTTATTCAAAGCAAACTGTCAAGGGGTTCCCATAACACCCAACCACGTAAGGGACACAAAATCAAGGAACATAACACCGGTATGATGGAAACTAGGGCGGCAAGAGTGGTACAAAACACCAGGCATAAGGCCGAGCCTTCCATCCTTTACCAAGTATATAGGTGCATTAAAGTAAGCAAGATATAATAATGATATCCCAACAATAACCATGTTCCAACAAGGAACAAACTCCATCTTCACCTGCAACTAGCAATGCTACAAGAGGGGCTGAGCAAAGCGGTAACATAGCCAAACAACGGTTTGCTAGGAAAAGGTGGGTGAGAGGCTTGACATGGCAATATGGGAGGCATGATAAAGCAAGTGGTAGGTATCGCGGCATAGCAATAGAGCGAGCAACTAGCAAGCAAAGATAGAAGTGATTTCGAGGGTATGGTCATCTTGCCTGCAAAGTTCTTCGAGTTGACGAAAGCTTGATCCTCGTAAGAGTACTCAACGGGTTCCTCAATCATGTACTCGACTCCCGGCTCTACCCAAAGCAAGAACACAAGAAAAGGAAACAACAATCAACCACGGTGCAATGCGCAAGCAACATGATGCAAAACATGGCATGATATGCGAGATGTGATATGCAATGCATATGCTTGCTTCGGGAGGGAAAGATTGAACCAAGCCTCAACTTGGCAAACCAAGTGTGCCACTGGAAAGATGAGTTGATTTCGGTCGAAATCGATATGAAGATCACCGGAATCGGATGCACGGCTTGCAAATGGCAAGCAAAACAAGAATGGCACAATTCTGCGATTAACATCATGATGACATCTAGAATGCAACACGAAACTAAGCTACTGCACTCCAACATAGCAACAAAGCATATGGCAGTGATCTACTCATGATGCTTGACAAAAGATGAACACTGAGCTACGGCTAAATCACACAAGAGCAGGTTAAAACTAGCATGGCAAAAGTGCAAACTATATCAGCTTCACAGACTTGGTGAAAATAACATGCCAGGAATTAACATCAGCAAGCAATGTTTAGATCAAGCAAACGACATGCTACATGAAAATATCATAGCAAAACAAGGCATGACAAGAATCTACTCAAAGCATAGAACAAAAGTCCCTTACTTACCATAAGCCAAAAAGGATCAGAAGATATGATGGAAACCATGTAAACATAGCAAGTTTCGTTAACAGATTCAGACTTAGCAGAAAACAGAGCATGTCATAAACAGAATTATGTAGGCATCTTTGCGAGCTCGACGCACTCAACACAAGGCATTGCATGACAAGCTAAGCATACTACCATCAAGAAGACGTGTTCAAGAAGCTAACCATGGCAAGAACAAGTTTAAAGCATGCTTGGATCAACTACAACAACCATGGCAAAATTGATTAACATGTAAACAATCTGCCAGGAACATTTTATAGCAAAAGTAGAGCAAGATTAAGTCATGCTACGGCACTCCATAATTGCAAACAGGGGCATTGATAAATAGAGAATAACCATATGTCCAAATTATCCTTACTAAAGCAACTCAAATAAAGCATGTATCACACTGTAGAAACATGAATACATGGCATAAAAATAACAGCAGACAGACAACCAAAATCCTGAGATCCTGAAATCAGCAATATCACGAAGGCTACTTTGCATGCTTGTGCTAGTCACCACATTGATCACAAAAATACATGGCATACACCCCTGTAAAGATGGCATGGCATAGACCAAAACAAATGTAGAGCTCATGCCCATATGCAGCACACAACAAATGTAGCAAAAATGAAAAATGCTCATACTCTGCTAAGAATCAGCACCTAACATTTTATAGCACTCTTGCATCAACTATTTGGGCATCAAGATGGACTCAAATAAGCATGGAACAATGGAAAAAAATGAAGAGCACATCCTAATGAACATTTTGATATATCATGCATGCAAAATGGATCTGTGGATGAGGAGTTATGGCATGTTGAACAGGGCGCCGGAGGACGTAGGAGTGTCGGATTGCAAAACGGACAACAGGGAAAATGCTCGGATGCATGAGACGAACACGTATGCAAAAGCGATGCACATGATGACATGATATGAGATGCATGACATGAACAAAATGCAAAACAAGAACAAAACCCAACCACGAAGGAAAACTCCTATCGCATCTCCGGAAAAGGCAAGAGTCGGATTTACCAAAATGGAAAGTTGTATCCGGGGAGTTACATCCGTGCAGGATGCTGCTTACTCGATGATGACTATTATGCGGGCTAGGCTTGCTTTGCTTCGGAACACTGAGTTCCGATATATGCCAGCATCACTCCCTGGGGCAGAAGGTTACTACTCGGCTCTTTACACCGACTCTGCTCATGAGGATTCGCTACTCCGCACTACCACATAGTTGCTTGAGGATAAGGACCGCGAGAATCGTTCCTTGCGATTGGAGCTTTTCAACACTCGATCTGATCATTGGGCTACTCTGACACGGTTTGCACCTGCTGTGCAGGCTGGGTATATGGATATGCGGGATTTGTACCCCGTGCGGTCTGGTCTGCCGGATCGTATGGATTGGCGTGATGTAGGAGGCATCACTCCTCGCCATGGACCTCGTCTTCCAATGTTCGTTGGACCCAAGCCACATCCGAGTCCTTATGGACCACAAGCTCCACAGGATCGACTGTTTCCAGATGATCACGTCCAACTTCCAGGACATGGGGGTAATCTCTATGAAGATTACTACGGAGATGTCTGAGCTGATGGTAGCACCACTAGTATTGTAACAGTTGTATCATCCACAGTCCTGCGTGACTCGTGGGATATGACTAGTGTGTACTAATTCCGGAGGTGTAGAAAAATAATGTATAGGAGCTTGGGATGCCTCCGATGAGATGTAATCTTCCTTTCACCGCAGTTATACTTCCGTTTGGTCTTGTACTAAACCGTGTATGGTGTGTATAACCGATGGTATAAATATGGCAGTTTCTGTATTACCATGTCATACAGATGATCATCTTGCATTCCGAGTCATCCATTACATTCTGCACTTCTATGTCAGAATTTTGTCATCCTTGTCTAAACCGTTGTTTTGATTTTCCTAGGATGGTCAACACCCGAAACAACCCTGCTGCCCCGGAGCAGGCTGAAGGCAGTGGGGCTAGACATGCGAATCTGCCTCATCCTCCTTCCTTGGCTGAGGTCATGCTGGAGGCCGAAAGGAATAAACGCGAGACCAACCGATTGCTGGAATGCATCGAGCAGAACACTGCACATCACCAAAGGAACGAGTGTCTATCAATGACTTTATCAAGTTGTACCCACCAACCTTCCATCATTCCGTCGAGCCCCTCGATGCGAATGATTGGCTCCACAACATTACCGATAAGCTGCGTTCTGCAAGCGTAGCCGAAGCTAACAAAGTCACTTATGCTACTTATCGCCTTGAAGGCCTTGCTAGCTTTTGGTGGGAAAACTATGAGGCTATGCGCCCAGCTGGATAGATCACCACTTGGGTTGAGTTCAACGAGGCTTTCCATGAGCATCACATCCCGGAAGGTCTTATGGATCGTAAGAGGGAGGAGTTCTGCAATTTCACTCAAGGCAGACTGACCGTAGATGCATACAGCAGTGAGTTTGGAAACTTGGCACGCTATGCACCTGAGGAAGTGTCCACCGACGCCAAGAAGCAGGCGAGGTTCCGAAAGGGACTTAGCCCCAAGCTTTGCCGTGATCTCCGTCTGCACGAGTGAACCTCCTTCCAGAAGCTTGTGAACAAAGCCATCAGTGCTGAAACGGGCCAGACTGACTATGAAGCTACATGCAAGCATTCCCGTGATTTTGGTTCTTCATCCGGTTCTGGCTCTCAGAAGCGCCAGGTGTGGATTTCAAACACAACTTTGCCAACCAGGTTCACTCCGAGGCCATCCTATGAGGCGCCTCATCCAACCTAGCAGTATGCACCGCCTAAGACTTACGGTGGACCAGCCGCCAATGCTGCCCCATGCACTAACACTGTGAAATGCTTCAAGTGCGGAGAGCCAGGTCACTACCTCGAGAGTGTCCCCATAACTACAACCCCAACCAGCCTGGAAAGTCCGTTGGCCGTGGTAAACCAGCGGGGAAGGTGTCCTATGCCAAGCCAGCCACCACTGCACGTGGCCATGTCAACTATGTCTTAGCCGAGGAGGCTCATGATGATCCCAGCGTCGTTCTTGGTACGCTCCTTGTTAATTGTCATCTGGCATCTATTCTTTTTGATACCGGAGCATCTCCTTCATTCAATTACGAGATCTATGCTCGATTGCACAACATGAAATTCTATGACACGCCGACCACCATGGAAATTCAAACTCCTGGCTCTAGATGGCAAACTTCTAGAGTAAGCCATGGGAATGAAATTCTTGTCGATAGACTGGTTTTCCTTGCATCTTGTTTAGCTCTCAAGTCCTCGGACATAAACCTCATCTTGGGTATGAACTGGATGTTAGCCCATTATGCTAAGATTGATTATGCCACTAGAACTGTTCAACTTACACATCCATCGGGCAAGACAGTCAATGTCTTAACCCGAGTGTCTAAGCGTCAGCTCTGCTCTCTCAATGCCAGTCCTCTTCCAGACCTCGAAGACATACCGGTAGTCCATGATTTTCCGGATGTCTTTCCAGAAGAACTACTAGGTGTTCCACCTGACAGAGATGTCGAGTTCTTAATAGATCTTATTCCAGGAACTGTCCCAATCTCTGGAAGACCCTATAAGATGGCACCCCTAGAACTAGCTGAGCTTAAGAAACAACTCGATGAGTCCTTGAAAAAGGGTTTCATCCGTCCTAGTTCTTCCCCATGGGCTTGTCCCGTCCTCTTCGTCAAGAAGAAGGATGGTACGGATCGGATGGTTGTAGATTATCGACCCGTCAACTTGGTCACAATAAAGAACAAGTATCCGCTCCCCAGGATCAACGACCTGTATGATCAGCTAGCTGGATCCTCAGACTTCTCTAAGATGGATTTGAGCTTGGGCTACCATCAAATCAAAATCAAGAACGAGGACATTCCCAAAATGGCCTTTGTTACTCGTTATGGCCAATACGAGTACACTGTCATGTCCGTAGGTTTAACCAATGCCCCAGCCACTTTCTCTCGGTTAATGAACTCGATCTTCATGGAGTATTTGGATAAGTTCGTCGTGGTTTACCTCGATGATATACTCATCTACTCCAAGAATGAGGAAGAACACGCTAAGCATCTAAGGCTAGTGTTGATGAAACTTCGAGAGCACCGCCTTTATGCCAAATTTTCTAAGTGTGAATTCTGGTTGCCAGAAGTAACCTACCTAGGCCATGTAATATCTGGTAAGGGTATTGCTGTCAATCGCGAGCGAGTTCAGGCCGTTCTTAATTGGACACCACCTGAATCGGTCAAGCAAGTTCGGAGTTTCCTTGGCTTAGCGAGCTATTGTCGCTGCTTTCACTACACCACGACACTACAAAGACGACATGCGGCTGTTGGTAAAAGTGAGCATCGCCGACACTTTTTTTTGGCCGAAACTATTCCAACACACAGCATGTAAGTCTTAGATAAGCTCATGTCACATTATCTGTCATCAAAGCACCATGGAATCACCGATGTAATTTCTGTCGGCGTATGGAGTCTTTAGTGATTGTCTGTGTGTCGCCGATTCATGAGGACACAAAAAGTGTTGTCATTATTTGCTTCGGCCCATATAAAAAAATTGGCGCTGAAAGAAGGCCATGCGCACGCTATGTGAAACACTCATTCGGGGCGGACTAGCAAAAAAACACACATCTCTATCGCCCCCTCACACAGAAATACCAACCTCACCTCTCTCCTCTCGTCACCCACACCCTAAACCTAACCCGATTCCGCCGCCGCCGCCCCCGCCCGTCTGCGCCGCGGCCCCCGACCTGCGCGCCGCCGCCCTTCCACTGGTCCCCTCGCGCCACATCATCCCGACCCCAACCTCCCTCTAGCCCACAGTGCACCATCCTCCCAGTAGCAGCAAGCCGTCCACCGCGACAGGAGCAGCAGCGGCACCGAGGAGAAGAAGCGCCGTCAACCACCACCGGATAGATGCAGCAGCACCTTCCACCAGTGAGGAGAAGCAGTACCGTCAGCCACGGAGGATCCACCGTGGTTCTTCCTCCATCGGCAATGTCTGTTCCTGCTGATCTTCTTTCCTCCGCCCAGCCTACAAAATTAAAGAGGTAAGCTTTTGCCCCCATTTTACTGAAGTGAAACTGAAACAGATAGATCTATCTTGTAGTGGTTGTTTTAGTTCATCACAGATAGATCTCTGTTGCAATCACATGAACACATCAGTTTTAAGCTAAAGCAAATTATTGTAGATGTGTTTTGAAAATCTTAATTTGATGAAACAAAGCCACTGGAAAAAAAACTTTTTGTGTCCCCACGTGGATGTGCTTTTTGTCTCCACATGGATCGAAATTCATATCGCTCTATAATGCCCTGCTCAGGGGAGATCGGGATGCTGCGCGCCGCGCCCTGCTTGGATCTGATGGAGCGGGCGAGATAGTGGTCGGGGCATGGGATGGCGCCTTCGTCGTCAGACCATTGGGATTCAGCATATTTCTGCAGTCTTCTTTAGAGATCAGGAGGGTTCGATTCAACACAATTCCGGGCTTGGGTTCCTGTCGAACAAAATCATCTCGACAGCATTCCTCTTTCTTGCTTCTTATTAGTCAAACTCTGAAATCAATTTCTATATTTTAGTGGGTACTTAATTGATTTGATAGGCTATATCTACGTGTGATGCATCAACTAGGCTTTGTAAATGGATACATAGTGTTTTCTGGTTATTTCTTCAATAATTATGTGTTCCCATTTCTCCCACTCAACATGTTACAGAATTTAGTGATTAACATTTATCTACCGAATTACAATTCAGTCAAGAATTACAATCTTTATGCCAAAACTAAACAATAGAAAAAAGTCTGCGTGGGATTTGTATTGCCAGCTATGGCTTCAAAAAACAAAACCAATAGTAAGTTATTTATGTACTAATTCCCCTAATGATATTAGCATATGTTGTTTGAATTTAACTATTGAAGAGCACATGAATGGTACTAGCATCTAGGATTGAGGGATTAAAAGTTTACAAAATTTCAAAGAAATTGTATGTTGGTTTCATCTCTTTGTTGTTCTGAAATTGCCGCCCTTGTTGAATTGTTCTCTATCACATCTAAAGCAAAATTTTACAGTTAGCATATGTGATGGACTATATTTTTAATTGGGGCTCGAGTATAATGGACTGGGAATCATTCTCTTAATGATCTGGTACTCTTGAACTCGTGCATGAAACGTGCTTTTGTCATATATATTTCTCCCGAGGTTTGTGGGGAATAAGAAATTTAGATAAAGATATGATATCTACACATATAGTATATCTTCAAGTCTGAAAGTCAGTCTTTCACTGTCCCTTTGAACCTTCTTCCCAACCTTTGAGGATGTACATAGCACCCTGCAGAGATAACTTTTTTTAGATGTGTAGAGCACTTCTTGATGTTCATCTTACCATCTAGATCTCACATGTAACAACTATGCGGTAGAATAAACTTTTGCGAACACAAGAAAAAATTGCATTCTGCTGGATTTTCTGTTACAGTTTTCATGTTGTTTTTTTCCTGTTGAGGGGGACTATTCAAATATACTGATGGTATAAAAAAACCTATGTATACATTAACATCAAACAATTATGCAGAAAGTGGACCTTTTAAGTTCAGGAAAACCGCTTGATGTCATTTCACTCGGTAAATGTCAGTCTGGTTTAGTGTTCTCTAAAGCTATTTGACCCCAGCTACATGGTCCAGTAGCAATAACAGCCACATGATGGCCAATTCAGAAATACCTTTAGTGATATGTTGGAGTACAACCACATGGTTAGAGTTTCCATGTTAAATCACTCCTTTCTTTTATTAATACTTATTTGGTGAAGTTCTTGGCTGCAATATTACAAAGTTCATGTGAATGTTGTATTGAAAAGAGAGGTGGAGCTTGCTTGTGGATATGATGGAATGCAAACAATGGGCGATGCTCACCACATGTCCATTGCATGGCCATCAAATAGGGTAAAAATATATTTTATACATTTTCCTATTCTAGCGTAAACTATCACCTGATGCAAACTAATTGTTATTTTTGTAGATCAAACCTTGCTCCAAGTCATGGTTGTCGTCATCGCAGAGTTCGGTTATTATTCCTGTCAACATCACCATGTTCTATCTGACACTTGGAACTGAGGGCAAGTAGTATACCACTACCAGTACCTCTAGTAGTGTGGATCAACATGTTTTTGCAATTCTGTTGTCGAAAGTATTTTATTTTCATTCATCTAGTATTGTGGATCGGCATGTTTTGTCTAGTTTATATTACATCTGTTTGTGACTTGGTACATCTATTTCTGACCTGTTTGTGTCCTGGTGCAATCTTCAATGCTTGTTTTTCTATTTCTCGTTCCTCGTTCTGTCCTATGGAGAATGGGGAAAACATGTGAAAGCTCAAGATCTTTCTGTAACTAAAAGTTCTATCATATGCACTAGTTCAATCCCATTAAAGTTCCACTAATGCACTAAAATTTATCATTCCTGCTATTTATTCCTAGAATTTACTGGCCTTATCTCTCCACCTGAATCTTTGGTTGATTGTTCCTCCTATACTGGATCATATTTACTGGCCTTATCTCTCCACATGAATCTTCGGCTCCCCTGCTATTTGATGTTGAAGAACTAACAAGTACCGATGGTTTCCTTAGGTAGGAAACATCATTTTGTACTATATCATCTCTTTTGGACTGAAAATATAGAACATATATGTTTTGTACAGAACTTTTAGCAGCAGTCACCACACTATTTTTTATCATGTCTTTTGGACTGAAATAAATAACATTTTGTACAGTATATAACTAGCTATGAGGATGCTGATTGTTGTTGCACAGGAAACAACATTACATAATAAAAATATTCTTTGAGTTCTTATTATGGACTGACAAGGTACTGTAGCTTAGGGTTGTGTGTCAGATTGATATATTATGGAAACCCCGCTCCCGAGCAGGCCTAGTACAAGAATTAGTAAAACTTATTGTTAAGCAAAATGGTTTGCACGTCACTAACTTGGTATAGATCCACAAGAAAACACTAACATTGCTGAGAATAGCTTCGGATGCAATACAGTCCAGAAAATCACGTCTCTTCCATCCTGCCCTCATTTTGTTGCATGTCCTTCTCATTTTCTAAAATTGCTCAAAGATACAAGTTCTTTTGCAGGGACAAACGGGAGAAAGTAGCATGTACTGAAGTTGATCTAGGATGTTCTGTTGTTCATATGGAAGTTGATATCGGCTTGATCAAAGACCGGGTATCTCCCATAATATTTTGTAGTAGCCAAGTGATCGAACATTTGGTCTCTTGAGAACTTGCTCATCATATTTTGTAACTGGCCATGACCTGAATGTCGACTTGTATTTTTCCTTAATGGCTGGAGCTAACTTGAGTGAAGAAAACTAGTGAATCTTCTATATACTAGATGACCCGTTGCGCCAATGGTGCAAAGGCCGAATGTAAGCCAGGTATTGTAAGAATGTGCATTAACATATTGTTGTTCGAAAAGCGTAGCTCATGATACTATATGCAGCAAACAAGCGATAGTCATACGCATAGGATTGTCATGGTTTGTTTTATGTAAGATTGAAAATGATGCACTAAGTCATGTAGGAAAGGATTTTTGTGATCTGTTTAGATTGGATAGACAATCATGCAGAGGCCTTTTGTAGTTGAAGATGAAAGCATATATTTATTTTATCATGGTTGTTTCAAAAGCATACCGAACAGCAGTCTAAGCATCAAATAATCAATAGCTAAATGCACAGGATGGTCATAGTGGATTACGTAAGATCCAAAAGGATAATAAACACAGAAGTCTTGATAGGCTTTATACTAATATTAAGTTATATAGCAAGGGTTTTTTGTAGTTGGATTATATTGAGTAGATGATCAGATGCAGTCCCTTGAAAGTGCATTTGAAGGCGAAAGCATATGCTTGCCCTTTGTTCATGTGTGCGTGACGGAAGAAGTTGCTCCAACCTCTAGTGATGGTGGCCCTTTTTGTCAACACCCTTGATAAAGCGGGTTGTGACAGCGGTAGTTCCATCTCCAGTAGGGATTGGCAGTTCACCACAGTCAGCATCCATGTGTGGGAAAAGGGAGCCCGTAGAAAAGGGAATGCTAAAGTACCCAAAATAAAAGTAAAGGTTAGTTACTATATCATTTTATACCATGCTATTATATGAAATTGGACAGAGCAATTGCAAAGGATTACCATTCTTTTGCCGTCTGTTGCAAATGTTTCTGTCATGTGGCACACATAGTAGCGATTAGGTTTGGTGGTGCTGCGGATGATCTTTCACACTCTACAAACATTATGGTTGTAGCACAATGTGGCGACTAAACTCATCTAAGTAGTGGACGCAAGGCTCACCTATGTTAAATTGTATAAAGCTATATCTTTTAGCAGATGTCGTGAGAGTTGTTGGAATGAGAGGAGTAATGTAGCCCTTAACACAGAGAATGTACTTTCCTGCCTTTAGATGGATTTTTTGCCTTTCAATCCTGCCCAATGAGGCGCACTCGATCCCACATATATTCAAACATGCATGAACTCTAGATGAACCGCTAGCTGCATTCCACTCCACTCCATTCCACCCCCACCCTCTCTACATCCCCTTCGCCCCCAAACTCCTTTCGGGCGATATCCGGCATGGCGGTCAGCGGATCCGAGTCCTACGCATCTTGATCCGTTGACTGGAAACTTGTCCCACGCAGCCTCTAGGAGAAGATGGTTGTCCGCATTGTGCTCCGTCGATCTCGGGAGGAGTCTGCCCAACATCGCTCAGACTCCATCTAGCGGGAACCCATTGAGTCCACCCTAATGACGCACGGATCCGGTGCGACGCACGTCGCCACTGCCTCGCTGGAGGCGGTGTGATCCGTCTGGTGTCTGAACGCTGTGGCGGATGCTCAACCGCTTCATTAGTGCACCGAGGCGGAGGTGCACATCCGCTTCATGTCAGATGCAAATATGGCGTTATGTTCCCACCATGCGAGGCAATGGGCGTGGGAGGCGACGATAGTCCTCGCGACAGACATCGGCGTGACGGAGTCGCACTACTCGACGCTGCAGCGGGTGATCGGTGACCCCTGAGCCACAACTGCGTTCAAGATGGACCTGTCGGCCTTCGACCACGGCGGATCCATCGTCGAGCTCATTTCCACCGGCGACATGCAGGCTCCAGTCATGGGATACATCGGCACCTCGAGTCCCATGAGCTGATGCGTGTCCCATGTCCTACTCTACCTCGTCGGTGACCGCACTTCCACTCCAAGGGGCACAACCAGCCGTTGGACATGGACACTGCCGGAACAATAATGATGGTCACCGGCGAAATTTTAGAATAGTTTCATGTTACATGTAATTGTATAAATTTGATGATTTGCAAATGGGATATCCGATTGTGAAAACAATTTTTATGTGTTGATCAATCACTGTCTGCAGACATATCCGGATACGTCCGCAGACCTTTAGATAAGGATTTTGATACTTGTGGTTGCAGATGCTCTTATATTAAGATAAGTGGGAATAAATTTCATGAAACAATACAGATTATACCAGTTACATAAAGTACAAATTAGCACCAAAGATAAAAATACAACCGTGACATTGTGACAAAGAACCACACACTCTGGAGTCTGGACACCTATACACACGGGTTGACACCTACACACACAGGTTGCACATATAACGCCAGAGATAACCACGTGGTGGACTGTTAGCCTTGATTCCATCGATCAGTTCATCCTCTTCCTCTCCCCACTGTACTGGAGAAAACACCTGGTGAAGGCGATTCAAGCTGGGCTCCATCTTCGCGGTGGATCACGCTGCAGCTTCACGGGGGAGCGGATCACGCTGCAGCTCGAAGGCACTGCGGCTTCAACTGCATCTCGGCGGCCCGGCAGCTCGAAGGCGCAGCACCACAGCTGCTCCATCTGCATCTGGGCAGCCTGGCAGCTCCCGCTACAGCTCGGAGCTGCGGAATCTGCAGATGGCGCCGCTCGTATCGGTGAGCCAAATCCTCATGGTTGCTGTTGTCGCTCCCTGCCGAAGGTGGCGTCTGTTCTGGCAGCCTGGCACTCCCTGAAGCTGGTGACTTTCCATGGCAAGGGAGGCTCCAGCAAGCCCACGGCAGTCGCCGTTGCCGCTCAGGTAAAAACTAACCTCCTTCGGTGTTTTATGAACATGTAGAATTTTTGTGATTCAATTCAGCTGTAGCATGAGGGGCATCATGATCTACTATTTTGCTGAGATTAGTGGCACGGCAAAGTACATCTTCATTTTCTGAAAAATAGAACAAGATGCAGGGACTGATCACTCGTAGAAGTAAACTCGAAAAGGAGAAGCTTATAACTTCACTAAATAACTATACCAGGAGCAACATTACTGTCTGCATCCTCATGGTCTCGTCATTTACAACAGGGCCAGTTGGAAAAAGGCCTGTCAGGACATTGACGTTCCTGACGTGGTGCATCGGCCCACATCGGTGAACCATCGCCGGAGTTGAACTTGTTGATGGACAGTGACGGAATGCATCCACTGAACAAAGTAAGCACTTTCCTGTTTTTTATCTAATCTCTCATTCTTACCTTAGACATACAAATGAAAAAAAGAGGTACGGGAGACTAAACAAAGAGAAACCAAGATACCGAATGAATACAGAGTGATATGAAAATAGAAAAGTAAATGTGAATAGAGACCAAAGACTCGGAAAACAGAGAGTAAGAACGAACACGAGGACCTAGCACTACTATGTTAATAGGCAAGTCGTGTCATACTTAGATGAGTGATTCAATGTTGAGTACTAATTAGCACTAATTAGTGGCTGGGACTGCTCCAATCATTGAGCTGGGTATATTGTATATAATACATAGTTGAGTGATGGCCTTTAGATGTTTCAGATGCTAAAGAGTATTTTCTAATTAACATATACATTATGCTATGCATCCTGACATATGCCCTGTTCATCATTTAGTGTATCTAAGAAAATTCATTGTTGGTGTATCTAAAAAACCCTACATACCAAGAGATGAAAGGGCCAAACTGTGCCAATTAAGATTGCAATATTTCTTATCTTTTTTTTAAGAAACAAATGAGTTCTTTGAATGCAAAGAACAGATAAGTGCTAACCAAGAATTAAACCAAAGTATCTTCTGATGTAGATTTCTTACCAGCATCTCTAGCATAAAGGAAATAAATGTCAATAACAGCCTCTAAAATCTCAGTACACAAAAATTAAGATGCTTCTTAAGTGTATTTCTGTTTCCATAGTAAATCATCGAGCTTATTATAGTAGCATGAACAGTCAATACACTTCGTTAGTACGCAGACTAAAATACATACCACATATTCTTGCCATCTCTTACACTTGATGATCACATATTGTACTTCTGATTGCACAGTCCTCTCTTTCTCGAAGAAAATACATCACTATGAATCAGTGGGTTCCACATAGTCCGTGCAACGTCATGGAATTCAAAGCTGGTGCATAAATTTGTCCTGTAAATCCACCATCCATATGGTAAAGTAGACATGCTTGTGTACTGGCCTTTACATGAACATTCTCCAGGTTGAATATTGACACATCTTCAGAAAAACTCGCTGAAAGAAAATATAAAATATATAGAAAGCTCTAAACATGCCAATGTTCAGTGGAAATATATGTTGACCCAACCATGATCTCTACTGGAAAATGCTACTTTATCTAAAATATACATACTTCAGTACTTGGAAAGTGCAAACAATATGTACATTGAGGAATCTACCTTGGCCTTCAGTTTTTTTTCCCAAGAAAACGCAAATGGCTTTTGCGTTTCATTGCATTGGAAAGAGAGGAAATTTACATCCTCCTAGGAGGCAGGTTTACACAGCCAGCTTTGACAAACTTTTACACATTGCTAATGTAACTTGTCAAGGAAAAAAAACAGGCCACCATTTTTCATTGCTGGGAAACATCTAATGCTAAATATAACCAAACTTAGCTAATTATTTATGTACAGTAAATCCAAATAAAACTAATGAACATTCTCTCTCTTGGCTCATTATAAGTGAAAGTGTAGCGCGGTTTTCTGAGGCTAGGACTGAATACCAACAAAAGAAAGAGCAAGAAAGAACAAATAACATCTACCTCTTGGCTGAACTTGTTCTAGCTAATTAGTAGGCTTAACAAACTCAGTTTGTCTCCAAGCAAAATGACCAATGAGCATATGATGTAGTTCTACTATTTAGTTTCAGGCATAAGCAGTTTCTGCTACCTATCAACTTCATATAAGCATTTTATCTTTGCACGGTCTCAAAGAATATGCAGCGGTAATTAATATTCACAGCCATTCTTACCCCAAAAATGGTATCTACTGGATCCAAACAAGCTTAGATGATCCTCATAGCGTAGCTTCAGTTGCTTTCGGTAGCATGAAAACTCCGAAAGCATAATCTATTCTCAATCCTGTATAAGACTCTCGTTTAAAGCCTCCTGGTGCATCCGATTTTGATTCCTTGCAGTCAAAATAGAAATGTCACTATGCACCAAAGTTATTCTTCCACTAAGCGACCTGAGTGAATAAACACTCCTGACCAAGACCAAGGCCTCGACCATAGAGACACGGCCATCTTTTGAATATGTCTTCAACTTAAGTGCCTTTGTGGGAGAAAATATGTAGAATCTCTTGTCGTCGGACTTACTATCCCGAAATGAGGACACCTAGAGACATAACAACAAATTAGGACCACTATATAAATGACGGGGAAACCTTTCGATGAAATTTCATCTAAACCACCAATTTTTATCTGAATAACATAGGATTTTAAACAAACTGTTAGTGCACAACAAGATGATGGCGGCATGGAAGGAAATTCATAATTAGAGGTCTACCTTTGAGTGGTACCATAGATGTACTGAAAAGAGTTGTGGCATAGATTTTGTTGTTCACATATACCCTGCAACGATACTCGGCCTCTGGAATTCCTAGACTTGTCAGCATCAGATGCATTTTTATTTATCCTACAAGGAATTCTGCCTTTTGTTGGGATATTATGCAACTTTCAGTAATATAAGACAACACTTTCAGCTGAGGGTTCAAACAGCCACTGAAAAAACATTTATAAAGTGCAGCGGATAAGGATTTTTGTCGATGCTCTCAAATTCTCTCTGCCTGATCACAACAACTGCTTTAACCTAGACCAATGATAGTCCTGTGTGTCATATAAGGTAAGAAGAGTGAAGTGGATAAGGATTTTTTTGTTGAACAGAACATAGTTTACACATATTTCGTCAATTGCTTTATCCAGAACATCAACAAGACACTCAAGATGCTATGCATACTGGCAGCTATCTAATCCAACAAAAAAATCAACAGCAAGCCCCCTTAAGAAGCCAGCTGGCATATGTTTATTTTATAAATAGTAAAACGTAAGCATTAGCATTCCTTTAAGCATGAAAATGAAAAGAGAGCATTGAAACAGTTAAAGGAAGAAATAACCACCTTTTTTTGTCAAGCCATTCCTTTTCAGTGAACCTTTGTTAGGCAAGCCTTGTGGCATCTGTAACCCTGAAATTTAGTAAACCCATGATATATGTGACCCCTATAATTTAGTAAACCAGTGATATCTATGGCCCTAGAAGATATTGTAACATACTGTAATGGAATATAAGATAACATTGCCAAGAAAGGGTTTAAATACTAAAATCAACATACTTACTTTGAAATGCATAGATATTGTTCACAGCCATATTCTTATACCCACAAAGTAGCATGAACTTCAGTATCATTAGCACTGCCAAATCTGTAAACAGGAGAACTAATCTCATAAGAAACTTTTCTTTACACTGCCTGTGATATCTTGTTGTATGCCATTCCAACTGTGAACCTGTCCTGTTACTGATGCAAAGCAGCTGCCATTTATGTGATTTACATTCCCATATGCAGTTAACTCATGCCTGCGGATATTAGATTTTGTTCGGACCAATTGCTTAACCCTTCTACAAAATGAGGATTTTTGATAATAGTCTTAATTCCGCTTGGTGATTCTCCTTTAAATGAAAGATTAACAGGCCAAAAGCATCGCAAGAAAAGAACATGATTGCATACTGCACATCTAAGAAAATGAATATATGGATAACTGAGAACAAGTTCGAATGCATGTTCATGCTGAAATTTGCAAAAAGTAACAGACGAAGACTTAGTAAAATCGATGGTCTGCACCAAAAACATTATAATGTAAAGACTATCAGAAATCCTCAATGGCTCACACATAAAATGCATTAAGTTTTCTCTGAATTTTGTTCCTAAAATTACATGATGGCGAACACTACAGGCCAGCAAGAGAATTGATGAACTGCTTGGTATACAACATCTAGTCAAGTGTCTAGAATATTCTATCGATGAATAGACCAAACAAAAGGTTTACCTGATTGTAGAATTTCATTGACAAATTCCAAAACTGTAATTTGAGACAAGATCACTGGGCAAGTCAAAGCGCTTAACCAGAATTTCATTAACAAATTCCAAAAACACAAAAAGTCAGCATAGTGTCGTTGCAACAAAATCCTGCCAGATAGAAATAAAGGTGGAACCACCATAAGAACAAATTAGCTCATGAACACATCATAAAAACATGACAGGGCAAATACTGCCCAAACAAAGTACAGAGAAAAGAGAAGAAGCAAAGAGAGAGGAGCACCTCGACCAAATTCTGGAGGAAGACGTCTTCCACTCCTAGAGCTTCTGGAGCCGACGCCCTCATCCATGAGATGAGACGAAGAGGAGAGACGAGTTGCTCCTGCTGCTGCCTCCATATATCTCTGCCCAACACCCCTGCCTAGAGTGCCGCCTTCCTCTCCTCCCCCAAGCACTCTCCTGCCGACGACGGGTCGAGGCCGACGGGCACCGATGGAGCACGGGGCGAGGCTGCTGCTTCCCTCCTGCCGAGGCCGGATCGAGGCCGACGGGCGTCGGCAGAGCACGGGCCGGCCGAGGCCGAGGCGACGGCGGCGGCAGGAGAGGAGGCGCACGGGCTAGGTCTGGCTGCCTCTTCTCTTTTCTCTCGCTGCCGCTTCCCCTTTTCGTTTCCATCGTGCCCGCTCGCCCAGGCCGCCCGCTCGCTCGCTAGCAGCGCACTCACGAGACCGACAGATGGGCCTGCCGCGGCTGAAGCGGAGGCGTCGCCGCTAGGTGCAAACGAGGACGGTAACAAACGCCCTGCCAACCCACGACACTGGCAACCCACGATCGATCGCCAATGCTTTCACCCCGACAAAGGCACGCACACGCCCTGTCGCTGCTAGGCTGGCCCCTGCGCAAGGATGGCCCATGCGTCAGTCGCTCTAGCCTGATTACGCAACGTACAGAAAAACGAGCGGCGGGATTTTCACCAGGGCGACGGAAATTACTGTTACGTTGCCAGCGAGGCGAAGCGTGCGCGCAGGATGGATTTGAATTTGCGATGGCGCTGGATGGGCGGGTACTCTAGCAGCTTTTATATGTTAGATGTTGAATGAATGCATTGGATGTTATCTTGTGATGAATGGAAGAGTGCAATTGGAATGTTCTATATATGTTGAATGAATGCATTGCATTTGCATGTTATCTTGTGATAAATGGAATAGTGCAATTGTATTGCGTACTGAAATGATTTGAATAATATGATTTTGATTGTATTGCGTACTGGCAAATAAAGTGTCGGCATAGAAATGGCCGTTGCACTATCTGTCGGCAGATGTAGTATCAGATAGACTGTCGGCATAGCTACGGTGTCACACAATCTGTCGGCATAGTGCAGTGCCAGATGAACTGCAGAAATGTCTGTCGGCGTAGATCTCACCAACGTCGTCATACTTTCTGACGGCATAGATTTATCTGTCGGCAAAAACCTTTCCTGGCAGCACTATAGGCAACAGCTCCTTTCCGTCGTGGAAGTTCTTTGCCGATACTAAATGTGTCGCCTTAGGTGACCTATGCCGACAGATTGTTTGACCCTACTTTGAGTGTCGTGGTGTAGTGTTTGTCGAAAAATTCTCCAAAATTGCTAAACCTCTAAATAAACTCCTCAAGAAAGATAAAAAGTTCGAGTGGACCCACGGTGCGAGAATAGTTTTCAGGAGCTGAAAAGACGCTTGACATCTGCTCCCGTACTAGTACCACCAGATTTCTCCAAGGACTTTGTTATCTATTGCAACGCCTCACGACAAGGACTAGGTTGCATACTCATGCAAGATCGTCATGTAATTGCCTATGCTTCACGACAGTTGCATCCACATGAGGAAAATTATCCTACACATGATCTAGAGGTTGCAGTTGTAGTCGATGCACTCAAAACCTGGCGACATTACCTTCTCGGTAATCGTTCTGAAATCTTCACCGATCATCAAAGTCTGAAATATATATTCACCCAACCGGATTTGAATCTCAGGCAAAGACGCTGGGTCGAGTTGATCACATATTTCGACTTAGGGATAACTTACACCCCGGGCAAGGCCAACGTCATGGCTGATGCACTCAGTCATAAATCTTATTGTAACAACCTGATGTTACAACAAAGTCAACCACTTCTCCATGAGGAATTTCGGAAGCTTAACCTTCACATTGTTCCTCAAGGGTTCCTATCTACCTTGGTGGCGAAACCTGCCCTTATGGATCATATCATAACCGCTCAGCGGTATGACAAGGGGATTTCTCGGATCAAGGAGAACATTGCTAGTGAAGCTGCTAAATGTTTCACTGTGAATGATCAAGGAGTTGTCTTCTTCGAGAACCGTTTAGTGGTTCCCAAGAAACGACAACTATGACAGTTAATCCTTAAGGAAGCTCATGAATCTCCTCTCACCATTCATCCCGGTAGTACCAAAATGTATCAGGACCTACGCTAGAGGTTCTGATGGACTAGAATGAAGAGAGAAATTTCTCAACATATTGCAAATTGCGACGTTTGTCGTCGTGTTAAAGCAGAGCATTTCTGAATGGAAATGGGATAAAATCGGTAGGAATTTCATCACCGGGTTTCCCAGGACCAAGAGAGGGAATAGTGCTATCTTCGTTGTCATCGATCGTCTTTCCAAAGTAGCCCATTTCCTGCCTATTCGAGAGAGTATAACCGCTAGTCAGCTAGCAGACTTGTTTATCTCCCGAATAGTGTCTCTCCATGGTGTTCCATTGGAAATTAACTCGGATCGTGGAAGTCTCTTCACCTCTCGATTTTGGGAAAGTTTCCAAAATTCTATGGGAACTTGTCTCTCCTTTAGCACCGCCTTTCACCCTCAATCAAGTGGTCAAGTAGAGCGCGTTAACCAAATTCTGGAAGATATGCTCTGAGCTTCTGTTATCTCATTCGGAATGGATTGGGAGAAATGCCTTCCATTCCCCGAATTTGCTTATAACAATAGCTATCAATCTAGCTTGGGCAAAGCTCCTTTTGAGGTTCTTTATAGACGAAGGTGTCGGACGCCTCTTAACTGGTCAGAAACCGGGGAAAGACAATTCTTTGGCCCGGATATGATCCAGGAAGCAGAGAGCAAGTTCGCATCGTTCGTGAGAAATTGAAAACAGCCCAATCTCGTCAGAAGAGCCAATATGATCGCAAGCATAAGGCCATGACTTATGAAGTCGACGAGAAGGCTTACCTTCGGGTTACTCCTCTAAAGGGAACCCATCGATTCGGTATCAAAGGCAAATTGGCTCCTTGCTACGTTGGACCCTTTCGCATTCTTGCCAAACGAGGAGAAGTTGCCTACCAATTGGAACTACCTCCGCATCTTTCTAGAGTTCATGATGTCTTCCACGTTTCTCAACTCAGGCATTGCTTCTCAGATCCTATCCGTGGAGTGGACCATGAAACGCTTGATCTCCAAGATAATCTCACATATCGGGAACATCCGGTTCGTATCCTTGATCAAGCCAAGCGTACCACTCGACGCCGCAACATCAATTTTCTCAAGGTTCAATGGTCACACCATTCCGATAAAGAAGCTACTTGGCAAAGGGAGGATCATCTTCGACTTAAGTACCCCACTTTCTTTTCGACGGACTCTGAATCTCGGGACGAGATTTTTCTGAGTGGGGGTGAGTTGTCCCTAGTCAGTGCTTGCATTAGAGTGATGCATCATATTTAAAATTTCCAGAAACTTGAAATGGGGATGAACCAAAACCCCAGCACTACTTAAACCAACTAGGGTTACTAAAATATTTTCCCAATGAACCTGAAATGCCCTTCAAAAATGTTCATCACTTTTGTCTTGGTCTATAACCTCTGCCAAAATTGGTTCACATTTTTCTAGGACACGTAAGGTCACTGGATTAAATCATTAGCTATTTGCCATTTGGACATTTTAATACTATAAAATATTTTAAATGTCCAAATAATTCTGAATTTAAGTGAGGGCTGTTGGAATTAATCCAAACGGAGCCCAGAAGTATTTTCAGGGTTTTTGGAATGCTTTAGCATTTTAAATAAAGCCAAAAACATTTGCATAAAATAATAAACTGAAATAAATAGAAAAGAGAGAGAGAGAAGAGCACAGAGGCCACTTACCTGCACTAGGCCGGCCCACCTGGCCCATGCCAGTCATCACCCACCTCTGCCAATAGGTAGAGGGGGCGGTGCATGCGCGCCGAGCTCACCACGCAGCTCCCTGCTCGTCTGTGTCGCCTGGATAGCGCAACGATGCCTCGAAACGCCTCCTCGGTGCCGCCCCGACTCCACCGACACCTCACTTTTTCCCCTACCCTCCCTCTCGCCCTCTCTTCGCCATGGCCGATGCAGCAGCGCTCGCGCCGTCGTGAAGCTCGCAGCCACCATCGTCCACTCGTCGCCCCGCCGTGTCCATAAGCTCCACTGTCGTCTGCTTCACCGAGCCAGCTGAGCCCCAAGCGCTCGCACGCCTCAGAGACGCCTCCCCGACCTCGCCTTCACCGCCCGTCACCAGAGATCCACTTCGCCGCCCTGCTCAGCTCCGACCGTCCCCGAGCTCGCCGACCATCTTGCCCGACTTGTCGTGAGCCACTGCCCGTTCTCCCCCTCTCTGCTCTCTCGTTCGTGCGCCGTAGTTGCTGCACCTCGCTTACCCGCATGTGTCGCTGCCTCTGCACGTCGCCGTCGTGGCCACTGCCATGCGGGCTCGAGCCCGAGTGCGTCACCGCGTTCCCCGCACCCCCAGGAGCCCGCAGCACCTCACCGCGCCCTCTGCCGTGCCCCCTAGCACCGAACCTGAGCACGCCCGAGCTCTGGCCGCTGCTGCCAAGCTCGTGGCCCTCGTCACCGGCCTCCCTAGCTGTTGCTGCTTGCTGCAACGGGTGCGGGTGAGCTCCAGCTCCCCGTAGCCGCTCTCCACTGGCCATTTGGTCGCCGGAGCAGTCAATGATAGGTGGGGCCCTCCCTGCTAACTAAACTAGGTTTGTACTAACTAAATTCAACTAGATGATACCCTGCGCGTTGCTGCAGGAACTGATTGCAATATATTTTGATGAAATTTGATTGTTTGAAAAATGAGTATTTGAATTATTGATATGAGAACTGGCCCAAGAAATACATATGATTTATTGTATATAATTAATGAGGTGGACCTTCCATGCATGGTGAGGTGGTCATTTTCCAAGGCATATAGTATGAGCACTAACCAACATACTGAGAAAATAGAAGATACCCCAAATACATATAAAATATGTTGTAAATACAGCAAATTATAGCCTTTGATCCCAAATAAAAATAACACATACTGGGCACATCAATAAAGAAACAAACATTATGAAGGGTACAAATGGAGATAGTTGATCAAGAGGTAAGAACAAATGAAAAAAATGAACTACAGTATATAATTCCAAGTGAAAAGAACACACGCTGGGCACATAAGTAAAAAAACAAACATTGTTTAGGGAAACCAGAATGAGCTGATATCTTCTACTCCCTCCGTTCCAAATTACTCGTCGTGGTTTTTGAACTAAAACCACGATGAGTAATTTGGAACGGAGGGAGTATCTGGTTGTTGTTGCCTTCCTTGTGGACGCACCTGCAAGCATATGGGACAACGAAAATAAACTAAAACATGGGTCAGATAAACAATAAATGGATGTACACCTTAAGACTTCCGAAGAGAGGTTTCACGCTACAGATCCAAACTGCGGAAATTTCTATAATGGAAAACGTCCCATCCTACCAAAAAGATGAAGAATTAAGGCAAGCAAATAAAATATTCACAAAATTAGGGGAAGAGAGATGCATGGGCTGGAAAAGCTTACTGCTCCTCCCATGACCACCAAGTAGAGCAGTATGGCAATACTCCAGCCAAGAATTTGGAACCACCCAAATATAGGCCTAGCCAGCGGCACACTCTGTTGACACAAACCTAATATGTGAGATTTAATAGTGAGGGGACGAAGTAAGAGTACCTGAGGAGATCGATCGAGAGTTGACATAAAGCTAGTATTACATTGGCGATGTTATCGGGAGTCAGGGTATAGGCTTGCCAGTGGCGCCTTACATATAGAATGTTTTTGTGGTGTCTATCCGTGTAATAGTAGACGCCGTCGTTATCGGTGAAGCTCATCTTATGGCCACTGCCGCAACCACTATTATTAGAATTGGTAACCTGTAGATGAGTCACGAACCTAAATCTAGGCAGGATGCTATGGTTGTGGCTCGCCATATGCGTTCAGGAGGTGGTAGGTGAGCAGAAAATATGATGATGGAAGGGAGGGGAGGGGAGGGGTCGTGACTCATGAGTGTCAAACTGAAGTTGGTGGAAAGAGAGTTGAGCTGATGAGAAGAAGGGTCGCGAAGGGGAAGTGGCGAGGAGAAGAAGGGTTGTGGAGGGAAGGGGAAGCGTGTTGGTGTTGATTGGAAGAAAAATAAGCTTAAGCTTATACTATAAAAAAATCTGCTAGATTATTCTATCCTTTTGGTTGAAAAAAGAATGCGTAATTATAACTAAATAGCTGAGGTGGCACTATGATGACGTGGATAGCTTGCATGCTCAGATAAATAAGGTAGTGGGGGTGAACTTCTTAGGTATATAGGACTAGTTTAGTTAACCACTGACACGTGGGACCCACTGGTCAAATTGACCTGGACCGGCCCTGTTGACTTGCTGACATCATGCTGATGCAGTAAAGAGTTTTCTGGATTTAAACTTATTCAAAAAATTCCAAAAATTGTTAAAAACTTTAAAAACTCATAGAAATTAATCTGTAACTCCAAATGCAAAGTGTTATATATGAAAAATGATTAGAAAAATCCAATCTATCCATCTGTACTAGTTTCATGCATGTTTAAACAAGTTAACTTGCTGTTTAGTGCAGAACATGATAAAAGCACTATTTGAGATCACAAATGGGTTTGGACTTTGAATCTTTGGTTCAAAATAGCTCAAACCCATCTGGTTTTAGATGCATTAGCCCAACACACTCATATTGACATGTCTCGTGGATGCATCATATTGTTGCATATTGTTTGGTAATGATTGTGTTGTCGGTGCTCCTTGCGGTAGGTTCTGGCCCGGAGGAATACCGCGAGTACCCGAACGAAGGACAGTACCAGTCTGCTGATCCGCCAGGAAAGCAACCACCCCATTTGATCATATCGATAAAATCCCATGTTCTCGCTCTTGCTCTCGTTTACTGCATTTAAGACAACCATGTTTCAAACTGCTGTGTGCTACGGTAGTTGAACCCATTTCCTCTGCATGACCTGTCTTTGCCACAGTAACTAGATGAAACACACTAGCATGTGTAGGTGTTGATTGAGCCATGTTTGTGTTTCCTACCATGCTATGCCTGCTATGCTTAGAGTTGTGTCAGGTCTAGTTCATCTGGGTGATGGGCTAGAGTGAAGTGATCATGTCGGTGATGAGAGTGATGGGTTGAACACGATTTGGTAAAGGTATCAATGAGAGGCCATGTAGGAGTACATGGTGGGTTGTTTCATTAGAACCGTCCTTAAGGAGTGAGATATGTATGTGTGATTTAAGATTAGCTACTACCATGCATTGGGATCCTTAATTGACCCTCTCGGCTTCTTAACCACCGTTGTCCTCTGTCCAGGAGTTGCAAGTAGTTTCTGGTGTTTATAGTATACTGGAGGCCATGCGCAGCGCTGACCCTCGGGGTGGGCTGTGATGCGGTAGGTACGTGGCTGGGCATGTCAGGCGCCCGTTTGGTGTCTCACAACCCTGTACACATCGTTTGGGGCCGTATGTGGAAACCTCGGCCGGACTCCCAGCGGATGGAACCTGAATAGGCGATAAACATGGACTAGAGACTTGAGTGTGTAGGTAGGCCGTGGCCGGCACCCTCGTTGGGCTTCCGCTTGAAGGTTGCCGAGTACATGTCATGTAAACGGCGATAAGTGGTGGAAGCGTATGTGAAGAAGTACACCCCTTGCAGGGTACAAAACTATTCGAATAGCCGCATCCATGGTAAAGGACTACTTGGTTGCCTATACAGTTCATAGGCAAGTAAAAGGATACTCCTAAAAGCCTCAAGACAAGTGTGAGTGCCGTGGATGGCCCTTCCGTAGGATGACGGAGGAGGATCCGCGGTAGTGTATTGTTGTGGTGAGTAGTGGACTCGTGTGCACAAAACATTTAAAAGTTACGGTCTCGTAGGATAGCTTAGCCAAGAGTCAAAGATGGCTTGCTATAATTAACTCCACTATCCCTTTGTTGATAATGTGCTTGTATGTAGGATCTGATGTAAGTCTTGCTGAGTACCTTTGTACTCATGTTTTCTTAATTACGGTTGCAGAAGAGAATGTCGCCGCTTCCGATGGGATCTATGTAGATCTCGACGTTGATGAGTAGCTTGATGCCCAGGTGGTGACCCTGAGCTTGTGAAGGTACTTTGTAGATAGACAGGCTTTGTCAAGCCTTCTTTCTTTCTAGTTGTCAAGTACTTGAGTTGTAGAGTTTTGTTGTGATGCCATGTTGTATTTGCACATATTGAGCATATTATGTGTATGTTTGAAATCCTTAGTATGTGTGGGATCTGACTACCTAGTTGTTTATCCTTGGAAGCCTCTCTTATAGGGAAATGTAGTCTAGTGCTTCCACTGAGCCATGGTAGTCTGCTACAGCCCGGTTTACCGGAGTCCTGTTAGCCCAGCTGATACTCCTCCGGAACACTTAGACTGGCCGACATGTGTCCTTCTTCGTTCTTGTTTCTGTCCCTTTGGGGAAATGTCACGCAGTGTCTACCGGAGTCCTGTTAGCTTGCTACATCCCGGATTCTTCGGAGTCCTGCTAGCCCAGCTGCAACAGCCCGGATTCACTCGCTAATGACCGACACATTCGTTGTTGGGTCATGTATGCCTGTCCCTGTAAGTTAGTGCCACTTTGGGTTAACAACTAGCCATGTCAGCCCAGGTTCTTTGTCATATGGATGCTAGCGACACTATCATATACGTGAGCCAAAATGCACAAATGGTCTCGGGCCTGGTAAGGCGACACCCGTGGGAATACCGTGCGTGAGGCCGCAAAGTGATATGAGGTGTTACATGCTAGATTGGTGTGGCATTAGGATCGGGGTCCTGACAGCGTTGGCATCAGAGCCAGACTGGCTGTAGGTTCTTCAAGCCAAACCAGTCGATGTCGAGTCTAGAAATGCTTTAGTAATATGTAGGGGAATTGATTGTGGGAGGGAACTTAAGGCTCTTTTTACTCCTTTACCTTATGCCCTTCCGATCTGAGTCATCCTCTTCTCTTTCTTCGTGGGTTCAGGACTAGGATCTCATATCTCTATCAGGTTCACGTGTTACTACTCCATAGAATCTTAGGATTGTTGGTTCCAGGCCTCGGTTCAGTTTCTACTACCTGTAGTATGTTGTCAGTTGGACCCAGAACCTTGATATGATGTTATTAAGTGGCTTTGCAAACTGTTGTGAATGTCTCAAATATTTTCTGAGCATTTATAGCCGTTATGCTATCCGATTTCTCCTAGAAATTCTAATGCCTTTGCATTAATTCATGTTTCAGATGGCTTCCCGCACCCCACATTAGGTGGCGAAGAAGAAGAAGAAGAAGAAGAAGAAGAAGAGCTTAGGGGTGCATCGGCACCGATGGAACCGGGTCGAGGTTAGCGGTGCGTCGGTGCCGACGGAACCAGGTCGAGGATCACCGGTTCCCAAGGGGTTGAGGGTCAGGGCAGAGGGTAGAGGATCGAGGGGCGAGGTGTCGAGGGTCTAGGGGTCGATGGTCGAGGATATTCCGGTCCGAGTGCTGACGGACTGGTGTCTTAGCTTAAGATGAGGACGTCCCCAAGCTGAAGGTCATGAAACATGAAGGGAAAATATCACTTGCGCTGATGACCTTCAGCTCAGGCACGTCTGCATCTTAAGCTACGGCAATAGCCGCACCATGCTCAATAGTGAAGGTGTTCGACAGGACTGTCGAGGGGTCGAGGGTCGAGGTTTGAGGATTGCCGAGGGGTCAGGGGTCGAGGGTCGCCGAGGGGTCGAGTGGTCGAGGGGCGAGGGGTCAAGGGGCGAGGATCTTCCAGTCTGAGTGCTGACCGACTGGTGTCGTAGCTTAAGATTAGGACGCCCCCGAGCTGAATGTCATGAGCGTGGATGAACTGCTTCCATCCGTTCGCGAATAATGGATTGAAGCAGTTCCCCCGCGCTGATGACATTCAGCTCGGGCACTTCCGCATCTTAAGCTACAACAACAGCTGCACCATGCACACAGTGAAGGTGTTTGACATGACCGCCGAGGGGTCGAGGTTCGAGGATTTCTGAGGGGTCAGGGGTCGAGGGTTGCCGAGGAGTCGAGGGGTCGATGATCGCCGAGGATTAAAAGCCAAGTGTTGAAACTTGAAACACCCAAACCGACTCATGACAAAAAAATCAAAGCGTAGAAAGAGAAACCAAAGACGAAACAATACGTAGTGAGAGCTTGTGCAACTAGGATGATATTATGTAACAACTTTTTTAACGAATTTGAGAGGATGATGGTGAAGAACTCAAAAGCCATTGGTGTCTTTTGACTTCTTCGCCATAATCGTCTCCAATTCATTAAAAAAGCTGGTACAGAAAAATCATCCTAGTTGCACAACCTCTCACTATGTACTATTTTGTCTTTTGTTTCTCTTTTATCTCAGTTTGGTTGTTTGAAGTTTCAAACTTGGCTTTAAATCCTCCTCGCCGAGGGGTCGAGGGTTGAGGGGTATACATGCTGATGGACCTATCTTTACCTATTACCTGATGAGTTAATATACATTTTATTATTCATGTCGGTATTCAATTTTTTTATGTTGTACTAATTCCATTTACTCTTCTGTCATGACAGGTGTTGAAAGTTGGTGGGCGCGGGTCCTCAGTGTGGTGGGAGTGGTACTTCCATTCCACCCGTACCTCTCCGGAGAGCGGTGTATGAGGGTATTGAAGGAAATATGCCCTAGAGGCAATAATAAAGTTGTTATTTTATATTTCCTTATATCATGATAAATGTTTATTATTCATGCTAGAATTGTATTAACCAAAAACTTGATACATGTGTGGATACATAGACAAAACACTGTGTGCCTAGTAAGCCTCTACTAGACTAGCTTGTTAATCAAAGATGTTTAAGTTTTCTAACCATGGACATGCGTTGTAATTTGATGAATGGGATCACATCATTAGGAGAATGATGTGATGGACAAGACCCATCCGTTAGCTTAGCATAATGATCGTTAAGTTTTATTGCTATTGTTTTCTTCATGTCATATACATATTCCCCTGACTATGTGATTATGCAACTCCCGGATACCGGAGGAATGCCTTGTGTACTATCAATCGTCACAATGTAACTGCGTAATTATAAAGATGCTCTACAGGTATCTCCAAAGGTGTTTGTTGGGTTGGCATAGATTGAGATTAGGATTTGTCACTCCGAGAATCAGAGAGGTATCTCTGGGCCCTCTCAGTAATGCACATCATAAGAAGCCTTGCAAGCAATGTGACTAATGAGTTAGTTGCGGGACGATGCATTACGGAATGAGTAAAGAGACTTGCCGGTAACAAGATTGAACGAGGTATGAAGATACCGATGATCGAATCTCGGGCAAGTAACATGCCTATGACAAAGGGAATAACGTATGTTGTCATAACAGTTTGACCGATAAAGATCTTCGTAGAATGTGTAGCAGCCAATATGGGCATCCAGGTTCCGCTATTGGTTATTGATCGGAGAGGTGTCTCGGTCATGTCTACATAGTTTTCGAACCCATAGGGTCGCACGCTTATCGTTCTTTGACGCTAGAGTAGTATTGGGATATTTGATGATTGGTAACCAAATGTTGTTCGGACTCCCTGATGAGATCCCAGACGTCACGAGGAGTCTCGGAATGGTCTAGAGGTAAATATTTATATATTGGAAGTCATATTTTAGGTTCCCGAAAAAGGTGCAGTTTTTTCGGTATTGTATCGGGAAGCTTCCAGAAGGTTCTGGAAGTCCACAAGTGGGTTCACCATGACCCAAGGGCTAGCATGGGCTGCGGGGAGGTGCCCTGCCTTATTGGTCTAGGCGCACCAAGTCGCCAAAAGCCCATGTGGCTAGGGAAAGCAAATAAGGAAGGAGTCCTAGTAGGAATAGGTTTGGACTGGGAGTCCATGTCCTCTCCACCTTAGCTGCGCCCTAGGGCTTGGAGGGGCTGTTTCCCATGCCCCTCCACCTATATATAGAGGGGAGGGGGCACCCAAGATGATACACCAAGCCCTTGGCGCCCCTCTCTCTCCCGTTACTTCATAGTTCCACCACCTCGTCCCGGCGACGCTTAGCGAAGCGCTGTCGGTGCTCCACCACCACCATCACCACCATGCCATTGTGTTGGTTGTGATCCCATCTACTTCTCCTCTCCCACTTGCTGGATCAAGGAGGAGATGTCATCGAGCCGCATGTGTGCTAAACTCGGAGGTATCGTCTGTTCGGCACTGGATCGGTTGGATCGTGATCAGATTGCGAAGAGTACGACTACATCAAGCGCGTGATAAATGCTTCTGCTTACGGTCTATGAGGGTACAAAGAAACACTCTCTCCCATCGTTGCTATGCATATCCTAGATAGATCTTGCATGAGCGCAGGATTTTTTTAAAAAAAATTGCATGCTATGTTTCCCAACAGTGGCATCCGAGCCAGGTCTATGCGTAGATGATATGCACGAGTAGAACACAAATAGTTGTGGGCAGTGTCTTCATACTGCTTACCACCAATGTATTATTTTGATTCGGTGGTATTGTTGGATGAAGCGGCCCAGACCAACCTTACATGACCACATTCATGAGCCCAGTTGCACCGATAGACATGCAACTAATTTTGCATAAAGGTGGCCGACGGGTGTCTGTTTCTCCAACTTCAGTTGAATCGAATTTGACTGCAGCCGGTCCTTATTGAAGGTTAAAACAGCAAACTTGATAAATCACCGTTGTGGTTTTGTGCTGTAGATAAGAACAGTTCTTGCTAGAAGCCCGTAGCAGCCACGTAAAACTTGCAACAACAAAGTAGAGGACGTCTAACTAGTTTTTGCAGGGCATGTTGTGATGTGATATGGTGAAGACATGATGTGATATATGTTGTTGTATGAGATGATCATGTTTTGTAAAAGTTATCGGCAACTGGCAGGAGCCTTATGGTTGTCGCTTTATTGTATGAAATGCAAACGCCATGTAATTGCTTTACTTTGTCAGTAAGTGGTAGCGATAGTTGTAGAAGCAATAGTTGGAGATACAACCACGACACTACGATGGAGATCAAGGTGTCAAGCCGGTGATGATGGAGATCATGACGTTGCTTTGGTGATGGAAAACAAAAGCACAAGATGATGATGGCCATATCTTTTCACATATTTTTTATTGCATGTGATGTTTATCTTTTTGCATCTTATTTTGCTTAGTACGGCGGTAGCATTATAAGATGATCCCTTAACTAAAATTTCAAGGTATAAGTGTTCTCCCCGAGTATGCACCATTGCGAAAGTTCTTCATGCTGAGACACCACGTGATGATCGGGTGTGATAGGCTCTACGTTCAAATACAATGGGTGCAAGCCAGTTTTGCACATGTTGAATACTTTGGTTAAACTTGACGAGCCTAGCATGTACAAACATGGCCTCGGAACACTGTAGACCGAAAGGTCGAACGTGAATCATAGAGTAGATATGATGAACATAGAGATGTTCACTATTGATGACTACTCCATCTCACGTGATGATCGGACATGGTTTAGTTGAGTTGGATCACGTGATCATTTATTTGACTCGGGGGATGTCTACCTAAGTGGGAGTTCTTAAGTAATATGATTAATTGAACTTAATTTATCATGAACTTAGTCCTGATAGTATTTGCATATCTATGTAGATCAACAGCTCGCGTATAGCTCCCCTGTTTTATTTTTTTGATATGTTCCTAGAGAAAACTAAGTTGAAAGATGATAGTAACAATGATACGGACTGGGTCCGTGATCTGAGGATTATCCTCATTACTGCACAGAAGAATTATGTCCTTGATGCACCGCTAGGTTACAGACTTATTGCAGGAGCAGCTAGAGATGTTATGAACGTTTGACAAGCTCGGTATGATGACTACTTGATAGTTTATTGCACCATGCTTTACGGCTTAGAACCGGGACTTCAAAAGTGTTTTGAACGCCATGGAGCATATGATATGTTCCAAGAGCTGAAAATGATATTTCAGACTCATGCCCGTGTTAAGAGGTATGAGACCTCTAACAAGTACTTTGCCTACAAGATGGAGGAGAATAGCTCAACTAGTGAGCATGTGTTCAGAATGTCTGGGTACTACAACCGCTTGAATCAAGTGGGAGTTAATCTTCTAGATAAGATAGTGATTGACAAAGTTCTTAGTCACTATCACCAAGTTACTAGAACTTCGTGATGAACTCTATATGAAAGGGACAACGGAAGCGATTCCCAAGCTCTTCGTGATGCTGAAATTGGCAAAGGTAGAAATCAAGAAATATCATCAAGTGTTGATGGTTAACAAGAACACTAGTTTCAAGAAAAAGGGCAAGGGAAAGAAAGGGAACTTCAAGAAGAATGGCAAGCAAGTTAACACTCCCGTGAAGAAACCCAAAGCTAGACCCAAACCTGAAACTGAGTGCTTCTACTGCAAAGGAAATGTTCACTGGAAGCGGAACTGCCCCAAAATCTTGGCGGATAAGAAGGATGGCAAACTGAACAAAGGTATATTTGACATACATGTTATTGATGTGTAATTTACTAGTGTTCATAGTAGCCCTTGTGTATTTGATACCGGTTCAGTTGCTAAGATTTGTAACTCGAAACAGGAGTTGCAAAATGAACAGATACTAGTTAAGGGCGAGGTGACGATGTGTGTTGGAAGTGATTCTAAGGTTGATAAGATCACCATCGCACACTCTCTTTACCTTCGCGATTAGTGTTGAACCTAAAATAAATGTTATTTTGTGCTTGCGTTGAGCATGAATATGATTGGATCATGTTTATTGCAATATGGTTATTCATTTAAGTCAAAGAATAATTGTTGTTCTGTTTACATGAATAAAACCTTCTATGGTCATACACTCAATATAAATGGTTTACTGAATCTTGATCGTAGTGGTACACATATTCATAATATTGATGCCAAAAGATGCGAAGTTGATAATGATAGTGCAACATACTTGTGGCACTGCCGTTTCATATTGGTGTAAAGCACATGAAGAAACTCCATGCAGATGGACTTTTGGAATCACTTGATTATGAATCATTTGATACTTGCAAACCATGCCTCATGGGCAAGATGACTAAATCTCCATTCTCTGGAACAATGGAACGAGGCAATGACTTATTGGAAATAATACATACCGATGTATGCGATCCTATGAGTGTTGAGGCTCTTGGCGGGTATCGTTATTTTCTGACCTTCACATATGATTTGGGCTTATATGGGTATATCTACTTAATGAAACACAAGTCTGAAACATTTGAAAAGTTCAAAGAATTTCAGAGTGAAGTGGAGAATCATCATAACAAGAAAATAAAGTTTATACGATCTCATCGTGGAGGTGAATATTTCAGTTACCAGTTTGGCCTTCATTTAAAACAATGTAGAATAGTTTCACAACTCACGCCACCTGGAACACCACAACGTAATGGTGTGTCCGAACGTCGTAACCATACTGTATTAGGTATGGTGCGATATATGATGTATCTTACCGATTTACCCCTATCGTTTTGGGGTTATGCATTAGAGGTAGCTGCATTCATGTCAAATAGTGCACCGTCAAAATCCGTTGAGACGATACCATATGAACTGTGGTTTGGCAATAAAACTAAGTTGTCGTTTCTTAAAGTTTGGGGATGCGATGCTTATGTCAAAAGGCTTCAGCCTGATAAGCTCAAACCCAAATCGGAGAAGTGCATCTTCATAGGATACCCTAAGGAAACAATTGGGTACACCTTCTACCATGGATCTGAAGGCAAGATCTTTGTTCCCAAGAATGGAACCTTTCTAGAGAAGGAATTTCTCTCAAAAGAAGTGAGTGGGAGGAAAGTAGAACTTGATGAGGTAATTGTACCTTCTCTCAATTTGGAAAGTAGCTCGTCCAAGAAATCAGTTCCCGTGATGCCTACACCAACTAGATAGGAAGCTAATGATAATGATCATGAAACTTCAGATCAAGTTACTACAGAACCTCGTAGGTCAACAAGAGCACGTTCCGCACCAGAGTGGTACGGTAATCTTTTTTTGGAAGTAATGTTACTAGACCATGACGAACCTATGAACTATGAAGAAGCCATGATGAGCCCAGATTCCGATAAATGTCTTGAGGCCATGAAATCTAAGATAGGATCTATATATAAGAACAATGTGTGGGCTCTGGTGGACTTGCCCGTTGATCGGCAAGCCATTCAGAATAAATGGATCTTTTTTTGATTGACCACTGTAGGGAAAGCCCCCACAGCCTTTTATTGACTTAACAAACATAATTACAATGATTTCAAATGCTACCAGGAGTAGCAAAAGAAAAAGGAAAAGCTAAAATAAAACAACTACATTTAAGGAGGGAGAAAGGAGACCCATCTAATCAGGCATTCCTTGTATCTCACCTTGATTCTATGAGAAACTAAAAGCATATCATTCACAAAAGCTCCTCTCCACCTATTAAAACTTGGCCTTTCCTTTCGAAAAACCTTTCCATTCCTGATGATCCAGATGTTCCAACAAGCAGTGAAGACCACTTCAGCAAAGAAAGGATGAGCAAAGTTCCTCTTAGCATTGAGCACAATCTGACACATGTCACTCCCAGCTTCCCAATCAATCTGGAGAAAGTTCTAAATCCTCTGACTAAAATTACAATTGAAGAAGAGGTGATCTCTATTTTTCCTGGTGTGAGTGGGACAAAGCACACAATTGACTCCATCATCTATATGCCAATGCCTTCTTTCCACCATATCCTTGGTGTTGAGCCTATCCATTATTAACATCCAGGCAAAAACCTTAATCTTCATGGTATAGCAACTCCTCCAAATCCAAGTCAATACAGGACTAAAAGTATGATTAATGAACCTGGAAACATAAAACTGTTTAGGAGTATAGGGTTTGTCAGAGCCATGCCAAGACCAAACATCCTTCAAATCAGAATTCCTCTCATGGTTCAGCATAAGAGATTTCAAAACCAAGAGTTCATTGTGAGCCTGCTCTGAAAGTGGAAGATGGAACCAAGAGATTAGATCCAGGGTAGAAAATCCATCCTTGACTGTGATCAGAGCATCTTTGACAAAAGAAAATAACCTGGGAAACCTGTGCTGCAAAGGCAAAACAGAATTTCCAAGCTGCCATTTATCCTGCCAGAAAAGAGCAGTGTCCCCTTCATTAACCTTGACCCATGTGACTTCTCTGAAGTGATCCAAGAGTTTAAGGACATCCTTCCACGAAAAGGATCCACATGGTGCTGTTCCTTGTGGGACAAGTTCATGATAATATGAGTTCCAAATGAGATGAACCCAAGGAACATCAACCTTGTTGAGGAACTTATTCATATGTTTCAGTAGGAGGGTCACATTTTGAAGGCCAAGGTCTAGAATGCCCAGCCCTCCTTTGTTTTTGGGTCTACAAATCAAATCCCAAGCAGCTAGAGAAGGAGCTGGTTCTTGCCTATTTTTCCTCCACAAGCACTGTCTTTGAATTCTCTGTAGTTGCTTCAAACTACCAGGAGCAATAAGCAAACTGCAAAGGAAGAAAATTGGCAATGAGGACAAAGCAGAATTCAAGTATTGCAGTCTTCCTCCCTGAGCAAGAAAAGATGAACTAGCAGACATTCTCCTCTCCATACAAGTAACCAGAGGCAGCACATGAGACATTGCAGGTTTGGTAGTTCCAATAGGCAGACCAAGATAGGTAAATGGCATCTTTCCCACTTGACAACCAAAGAGAGATGCCAATCTGTGGATTTCCTCCTGGGAAACATTTATTGGGATCATGGAAGACTTATGGTAATTAACCTCCAGGCCAGTGGACTGAGAAAAAACCAGCAACATTTTCTTAAGAGCCAAGAGCTGAGCTTCATCAGCAGGTACCACAATCAAGGTGTCATCAGCATACTGCACAATTGGATAGTCCTTGTCATGACAGGGAATAGGCAGTTTAATTTCCCCTCTGATGTGCATGTCATTAACCACAGATTGCAAGGGATCTACAGCAAGAACAAAAAGAAGGGGAGATACAGGGTCTCCTCGGCTGACACATTTTTTACATACAATTTTTTTTCCAGGCACCCCATTGAGCAGAACAGAGGAAGTCCCAGAAGACAAAAGAGATTTCACCCAACCAATAAATGGATCTTCAAGAGGAAGACGGACGCTGATGGTAGTGTTACTATCTACAAAGCTCAAATTGTCGCAAAAGGTTTTCGACAAGTTCAATGTGTTGACTATGATAAGATTTTCACATTCGTATCGATGCTTAAGTCTGTCTGAATCATGTTAGCAATTGCCGCATTTTATGAAATCTGGCAAATCGATATCAAAACTGCATTCCTTAATGGATTTATTAAAGAATAGTTGTATATGATACAACCAGAAGGTTTTGTCAATCCTAAAGGTGCAAACAAAATGTGCAAGCTCCAGCGATCCATCTATGGACTGGTGCTAGCATCTCGGAGTTGGAATATACGCTTTAATGAGTTGATCAAAGCATATAGTTTTAAACATATTTGCGGTGAAGCCTGTATTTACAAGAAAGTGAGTGGGAGCACTTCAGCCTTTCTGATAAGTATATGTGAATGACATATTGTTGATTCGAAGTGATGTAGATTTTTCTGGAAAGCATAAAGGAGTGTTTGAAAGAATTTTTCCAAAGAAAGACCTCGATGAAGCTGCTTATATATTGGGCATCAAGATCTATAGAGATAGATCAAAACGCCTGATTAAACTTTCGATGAGTACATACCTTGATAAGATTTTGAAGGAGTTCAAAATGGATCAGTCAAAGAAGCAGTTCCTGCCAGAGTTGTAAGGTATGAAGTTGAGTAAGACTCAAAACCCGACCACGGTAGAAGATAGAGAGAGAATGAAAGTCATTCCTTATGCCTCAGCCATAGGTTATATAAAGTATGCCATGCTATATACCAAACCTATTGTGTACCTTGCCATGACTTTGGCAAGGGGTACAATAGTGATCCGGGAGTAGATCACTGGACATCAGTGTAAGTGCATCTAGTGCCACCCCTATTTGCTTTTGGAGTATTGACGACAAAGTTGGTTGAGGGACTAATGCATTTGTGAGAATTGCAGGATAATACAGGTAGTGCCCCTCACCGATTTGGTTTACCTACCGGAGATGACCCATAAAAATGTATGAAGACATTGACGACAATGGTGGTATGTGAAGATATTCATATTGAAGACTGTGACATGAGAAGACATTGAGTGAAGACTATGGAGCGCGAAGACTGTGTTGTTTCGCTGTTTCCATTTCTTCTTTGTTGAGTCATAGGAACCACCGTACTGTTAAGTGGGGTCCAAGTGAACAAAGTCAGAATGACTAAAGTGATGCTCAACCCAAATCCTATGTCTTTGAGCGAAGACAATGAGAGCAAATCTTATCCAGAGCTGGATGAGTCAGCTTTTCTTGTAGCCCAAGTAAAGTTGTCGTGTGTGTTTGAAATCTGACCGTTGGAACACGTGTCAGTTCCTTAGTGACCCAGGGTCATTTCGGACATATCAGGTCGGGTTGCCCGGTGGCTATAAATAGCCCACCCCCTACACCATATATTGGTGGCTGCTGAGAGTTAGTGCACGGCTTTTGTCGTTTGAGAGCAACCCACCTCGAAGCCTTTAAGAGAGAGAAATCCTTGCGAGGACCAAGCCCAAACACCCAGAGCCAAAGAGTGTTAGGCATCACTAAAGTCTTTCTGTATGTGTGACCTGAAGACTTATTACACTTGAGGACTGTGAATCCTCCAGCCGGTTAGGCGTCGCGTTCTGAGCATCCAAGAGTCACTATGGATTGCCGGTGAACGAAGTATGTGAAGGTTCGGAAGTCTACCTTGAAGACTTACCAGAGTGATTGGCCGAGGACTGTGTGTCCTTAGCTCAAGGGGAATAAGGTGAAGACACGGTCTTCTGAGTTGAATCACAGCCTCCCTAACCAGACGTACAGTTGTCACAGCAATTGGAACTGGTCCAACAAATCCTGTGTCTTCAACAAGTGACTGGTTCTATCCTCTCCCATCCTTTACTTAGAGTTGGTCTACGTGAAGTCATTGCCTATCTGACGTACCTGTTGGACTTCATTGCTTGACTACTATCGTTGATTGGCTTCATACTATCTTCCATCCTGATCCGTACTACTTAGCTGCTATTAGTCCTGTACTTTCAATTCATCATTGCATACTTGACTATGGTTGGCTTGTTGTAGTTTACCTTCCGCTGCATATCAATTAGGTCATTTCTATTGTTTGTCTTCAAAATTTCCATGTTTTGAAGACTTTCATAAAAATCGCCTATTCACCCCCCCTCTAGTCGATAACTAGCACTTTCAATTGGTATCACAGCTAGGTACTCCCTTGTTCTGTGTGATTCGGTTTAACCACCTGGAGTTTTAGCTATGTCGACTGCAGGATTCAGGAACATATCTTGCCCCACCTTTGACGGTCATGAGTATCCCCGATGGAAGGCCATGATGAAGAAGCGACTCATGGCTAGGGATAGCAAACTGTGGACCATCACTGAGATTGGTCTTACTGATCTATGCAAGATGGCTGAGGCCGATGGCATTCGCAAGTACACTCTACTGAACCTCACGGCGAAGGATGTCATCTGCTCCCATTTGTCCCGAAATCAGTTCAAGAATGTTATGCACCTCAATCACGCAAAGCTAATCTGGGAGCAGCTTTCTGAGGTCTATGAAGGTCATCGTACTCGTCATGATCCTTGGTTTGAGGATTACAGGGAGTCTCTTAAAGAGATGACCTTTGCACCTGAATCGCCATCATCTTCACCATGCCTCATGGCAAGGGGTTCTGAGGTAACTGAATGCTGCCTCTCTGAAACCAGTGATGATGAATCAAGTGATGAATTTGGCCCCATCTATGTCAAACTTGCTTCCCTTGCCACTAAACAACAAAGAGTCTTGGAAAAAGTTCAAAACATGTGTCGGCGTTTTGGGAACGGGGGTCCCCAGACTTGCCTGCCTGCGGCCTGCGGCGTGGCTCAAAGGGGGCCCAGCGCGGCCCATCTTCATTGACTCAAGCTCAAGACCCTCGCGAGGGGCCAAGCCTCGCGGGCCGGACGACAAGGAGCTTCCTCAGGCCTCATCAGGCTGGCTCACGAGGAGGCGGAGAGTTCAAGGCGGGGTACCTCGCGAGGTGCCCATGACGCAAGCCATGACGACCAGGGGCGCTAGTCGGGCGCCAGCCCGCGCAGTGTCCTCCTCTCCTCTTTGGTGCAAAGGGAAAAGCGCAAGCGAGAGCATCAAGCAAACGAATCCGTTTCGGGGCAACAAGACCAAGACCAGCCCAACGGCCGGCAGGAAGTCATTGTGGAGCCCAAGCAGGCGTCACTACCAGAGCCTTTGGCAGGCGAGGACCAACTTTAGTCAAGATAAGTGTACCCGCTGTTCCCCTTCAAAATGGCCAATTGTTGGCGCCCTTCCCGCTCAATATTTGGGAAGGGGCCCAGGGCCTTTGCCTATAAATAGGACTAGCCACCCCCAGGGGAAGGGGGACGGAGAGAGAGAGGCATCTGGATCCTCACCAAGAAAACAGTAGATAGAGCGATTGAACTCCTCCTTGCAGTTCATCACACCAGCCAAGAACAGACCCTCGCGAGGCTGTTCTTCCTTGTATTGTTCATCGTTAGCCCAAGAGGCAATCCACCACACCACACACTAGAGTAGGGTATTACACCACAATGGTGGCCTGAACCAGTATAAACCCTATGTCTCTTGTGTTGTTCTGTTCGTAGTTTAGATCCAAGCGATTCGGCGAGGAGCAGGTAGGTAGAGGGCGAAATCTCCACGCGCACCCCAGTGTTCGAACCTCAAGGGTTAGCCGGAACCTGAAATCTGACATTTGGCGCGCCAGGTAGGGGTGCACTGGAATTCGCCTTCCGTCGTCTTGTTCTTCTCCGACCATCGCATCCATGTCTGACGCTCGTCGGGCTCGCGCCAAGCGCCGAGCCACCCTCGCTTCCCGTGTCGCCTAGACGGCTCCCGTCGGTGGGCGCCCTCGTCGTTCCCCGTCACCTGCCGTCAACGCCGCCACCGGCCCGGCGGGGAACGAGCAGCAAGCATCGTCCCAGCATCCATCCATGAGGCGAGACGGCCGCACTGCCACACCCTTGCTCACCCCTGCTGGTTCTTTGTCCCGCGTGCCCCGCGCGGCCATGGAGGCTCGAGCTGCGCTCATCGCGGGAAATGAGCTCCTGCGCTACCGTCCAATCGACGACGTCTACGAAGAGTGGCTCGACCGAGTCGCCGAGCTCGTCCGCGCCGCTGGGGGCTCCCCCGCGCCATCCTTCTCGCTGCACCACGCCCCGCCCTACGCGGGCAATGAAGCTCCCGGGGCGCCTCAGCCGCCTCCCCCTCAAGAAGGTGCCCTGGCCCCAAGGCGCGCGGCCCCTGGGCGGAACCCGCTCCATTAGGCGCCAGTGCGGCAGGAGCAGAGCTGCCAAGAAGTCCCTTGCCTTCGAGAAGCTGCCCGAGCGCCCCCTGCTCCAGCACGTCAAGACCCCGCGCTGCTCCCAGCTATAGTGCACGGGGACCCGCAGGACCAAGCTCTTCGTCGCCCAAGGCCCCTGGCCACAGCGGGCTGCCGCACCTTCACTACCGAGCTACGCAGCTCCCCCGCGCCTCCAGCCTCCTCGCTACGACGGCACGGCTGACCCTGCAGAGTTCCTCCAGCTCTACGAGCTGGGCATCGAGGCTGCCAACGGAGACGAAAAGGTCATGGCAAACTGGTTTCCCATGGCGCTCAAGGACGGGGCCCGCACCTGGCTCCTGAATCTGGCTCCAGGCACGATCTCCTCCTGGGATGAGATGCGCACCCGCTTCATTGCCAACTTCCAGGGTACTCGCGACCGGCCACCCGCCGTGAGCGACATGCGGCATATCAAGCAGCAACCATTGAAAACCCTGCAGAAGTACATCCAGTGCTTCAACAATGCGCGCCTCAAGATCCCCAAGGTAACGGAGGAGGCCATCATCTCAGCCTTCTCCGACGGCGTGCGCGACGTCAAGATGAAGGAGGAGCTGGCGATGCATGAAGACCTGTGCACCTCCTTGGAGCTGTTCAACTTGGCGACCAAGTGCGCCAGGGCTGAGGAAGGACGCCTCTCCCTCCTCGAGCTGCCTCCCGCAGACCCAGAAGAGAAGAAGCCCAAGGCCAAGGACGTGAAGCGCAAGGGGGCTGCCGTGCTCGCGGCAGAGCCCGACACCAAGCGGGGCAGAGATCAGCCCGAATCCTCCAAGGGCAGTCGGTACAGCATGTACCACGACCTCCACACCGCAGCGACCAGGGCTACGGCTGAGGAGGAGGAAGGAACGCAGGACGCTGGGAAGACGCGGCCCACGCCAAGGGTGGCGCGACCAACCTCGCGAGGATCGCTGGCAGGACCCGCCTCGCGAGGGAGGCTGGAGGGATCAGCCTCGCGAGGATCACCAGCAAGGGAATGAAGGCGTCCCTCCGCTGCCGCCGCAGCCAAGGAGAAATGAAGACCGTCATCAGGACGAGGGGGCTGGGGGCTTCCAGGAACCTCGTGCAATCACCTGCATCGTGGGCGGAGCTCAAGCCCCAGCCTCTCAGCACATCTTCAAGCAGTTCGCCCGCGAAGTGAATGCAGTCCTCCCCAAGCTCGAGGCCATGCGCACTCTCAGGTGGTTAGCATGCACCATCATGTTCAGCTCAGCGGATTAGCTCAAGTGCGTGGCCACAGCCGGAGTCCTCCCGATGCTTTGTTCTCGAATCATCAGCAACGTGCTAGTCACCAGAACCCTCATCGACGGCAGGGCAGGGCTCAACGTCCTGTCCGTGGAAACGTTCAACAATCTCCAAGTGCCCTACAGTCAGCTTCAGCCAACCAAGCCTTTCTCCGGAGTCACCGACGGCTCCACGGTCCCGATTGGGCAGGTCCGCCTCCCAGTCACCTTCGGGGCACACGACAACTACTGCACCGAGCTCATCGACTTCGACGTCGCCCACATTCGCCTGCCGTACAATGCCATCCTCGGGTACCCGGCGCTGGCCAAGTTCATGGCCGTAACCCACCATGGCTACAAAGTCCTCAAGATGCCAGGAAGTGGCGTGGTCATCACGGTGCCCTGCGAGGAGAGAGACGCAGTGTGCTCCCTGGAGCGAGCCTTTCAGGCCGCATCGCTGGAAGACCCAGATCGCGGAAGCAGGAGGCTTCCGAGGCCGCCCCCAAGAAGAAGAAGACATCGTCCGGCCCGGCCCCTCAGGAGGTAGGCCCCTCAGGGCCCGCGCCTCCTCAGGGGGAGCCTCCTTCCATCGCATAGGGAAGCGCGCCCGGCGCCCTCCTCAGGCAGGGATCGGGGGCTCTCCCCTGGAGCGCCGCCGACCTCCCCGAGGTCCCGAGGGACGCGTTTGGGCACCACATGGAGGCGTGTTTCGAAGCACATTTCCCTCAAGAAGGAGCAAGGCAAGGAGGGCCGAACCCTCAGGCGTTCGTTAGTAAGGCCATTCAGGAGCTGCAGGAGTCAAGATGTCACATCCCTAGCTTCTGGTGTTGCCTAGTGTTTGCATCTTGCTTGCATCATGTTTAACTTTCATGGAATTTGAAATGGGGATGTTCAAACCCTAGCATCAAAGGAATTCAAATAGGTTCAACCAAAAAAAATTCAATGATTTCAAAATGCCCTTTAAAAATGTTCATCATTTCTGGATCAAGGTGGAAGCATCTACCAAAAATGGTTCACATTTTTGCAGGACATATTTGGACTTTGAATTAATCCAAACATATTTGAATTGGGGCTATTTAAATGCTATATATATATTAGATGCTCCAAAAATGTTGGAAATTGTTTAGGGTCACTGGAATAATTCAGAAAGCACCCATAATTATTTCCAGGATTTTATGAAATGGTTTAGCATTATTACTAAACCAAAATAGAGAAACAAAATAGAAAACAGAAACAAGAGAGAGAGAGAGAACTGCTTACCTGGCCTCACCTGTGTAGCCACCAGAGAGGCCAGCCCACCACTGTATAGGCCCAGCCCACTGTCCCCATTGCCAGTCATCTCCCACCTCTGCCAGAAGGCAGAGGCGAGGCGTGGCGCGCGCCCGAGAGTCCCCGGCCACCTCCTGCTTCCACCTGGGAGCCCCGGGCCTTCTACCAGCGCCACGGAGACGCCACGCACCCCCTGGCCCCCTCTCACTCTCTCACGTGCCTCTCCCCTCCTCTGCTCTCTCTCTCATCCGCGCCGAGCGCGTCCCTCGCCACCGCTCACTGCCACCGCGCCCACCGCCGTCCCCTTGCCCCGTTGTCGTTTCCTCTAGCTCCGCCTTGATGCCGCGAAGCTCCAAGAAAAAGAACGTGCCGCGGATGCCCTGCAGCGTTGTCAATGTTGCCATCTTCCTTGTCTGCTCCGACGAACGCTGTCGCTCGATTCGCCGACCTCCGAGCGTCCCCGAGCACGCTAAGCTACTCATCGGCCTCCCTGTGAGCTCCGCCGCTTTTCTCCTCTCTTCCCTGCATCATTTTTGCCCTCTAGCCGCAACCCCGAGATCACCCGCGGCCGCCGACCGCCATGCCCGGCGAGCTCGTGCTCCCGAGCTTCTCCTCTTCGCTCTAGGGGTACTGATATGCTCCTGGCGCCTCCAGGAGGCTGCCTAGCCACTCCGTTGGCTCGCCCGAGCACTGCAGCCCCAGACTCGCTTGAGCCGAACTCCGGCCGCCGCCGTGAGCTCCGCTGCGGCGAGCTCCGCCGTCCCCGCGGCCTCCCGCTTGTTCCAATGGATGCGCGCCGCCCCCAGCTAGCCGTAGGTCCAAACGGCGCTTGATTTCGTGGACTACAGTGCGACCCCGAGCGCCACCGCCGCGCGATTCGGTCGCCGATGGCTAACCGCCGTTGTTGATGACATGGCACACTTAATTAGGGGCTAATCACCCTGCTAACTAAACCATGTGCAACTGATAGTGGGCCTAATGCCCTAATTAACCCTGGGATTTATTCCCTGTTTAGCGTAAATTAAACCTGCCGGCCCCGCCTGTCAGTTGACGCTGCCACGTCAATGTTGACCTGGCCCCACTGGTCAGCCTCTATTCTTGCCCTGTTACACTGACCCGTGGGTCCCAGCCGTCAGATTTGACCTGGGCTGGTGCCTTTGACCTGATGACATCACCCCGACGTCATGCTGAAGCAGTTAATCTTTTTCTGTATTTATTCTTATTCAAGAAAATCCAGAAAATAGTGCTAACTTCTAAAATTCATAGAAATTCAACCGTAACTCCAAATCAAATAATATATATATATGAAAAATGATCAAAAAATCCAATCTATCCACCTGTACTGGTTTCATGCATGTTTAATCAACTTAACCTTGCTGTTTAGTGCAAAACATGATAAGCACTATTTAAAATTCATAAGATGAGTTTGGGGTTGAACCATTGGTTGAAAATGACTCAAACCCATCTGGTTTTAGTTGCATTAGCCCAACACACTCATTTTGCCATGTCAAGATCATGCATCATATTGTGCATTGCATTGATTGTGCTTCCTTCTCCATTGCCGGTAATTGTCCCCTCTCGATAGACGTGGTTTCGATGATGAGTTCGATGACACCGATGAAGAGCTATATCATCTTCAGAAGTGCCAGGCAAGCAAACCCCCCTTGTTCATTCCGATACAATCCCACTCTCTCGCTCCTACTCTCTTTTACTGTATTAGGACAACAACGATTCAACTGTTACATGATGCGGTAGTTGAACCCCTTTTCCTCTGCATGACCTGTCATTGCCACAGTAAATAGATGAAACCCACTAGCATGAGTAGGAGTTGTTTGACCCCTGATGTGCCTACTCATTCATCCTTGTTTGTCATGCCTGCTACTGCTTAGAGTTGAGTCAGGTCTGATTCATCGGGGATGAATTGGAATGTAGTGAGCATGTCCTACTTTTGAGAGCTAAGTGTGTGAACATGATTTGGTAAAGGTAGGGGTGAGAGGCCATGTAGGATTACATGGTGGGTTGTCTCATTGCAGCCGTCCTCAGGAACTGAGTTCTGTGTTTGTGATCCATGAACAGCTACTACCACACATTGGACTGCTTAAGTGCCCCTCTCGACTTATTAATCAACTCGATCTCTGTCCAGGAGTTGCAACTAGTTTCTGGTGTTTGTAGGTAGTGTTAGTAGTCTACCAAGTGGCACCCGGTACAGGTGGGCTTGGGACAGACTAGGCACAGTGGCATGGTGTACCAAGTGGCACCCGGATGGCGGGCTTGGGAACCCTGCTCACATCGTTTGGGGCCGTGAGCGACACCCCGGCCGGATCTCCTTGCGGATGGAACCCGAATAGGCGATAAACCTGGACGAGAGACTTGTGTGGTTAGTCAGGTCGTGGCCGACTCCCTCGCCAGGCTTCCGCTTGAAGGTTGCCGAGATATACGAGGTGTACATGGCGGTAAGTGGCGAGAGCGTGTGTGAAGAAGTACACCCCTGCAGGGTTAACATTATCTATTCGAATAGCCGTGTCTGCGGTAAAGGACTTCTGGGTTGCCTGTACAGTTCATAGACAAGTGAAAGTGGATACTCTAAAATACGCAAGATAAGCATGAGTGCTATGGATGGCGTTCTCGTAGGGAGACGGGAGCGGATCCATAGTGGTGTATTGATATGGTGAATATGTGGACTCGTGTGCGCCACCTCAAAAGAGTTACTTGTAGTCGTAGTTCAGGATAGCCACCGAGTCAAAGCTGGCTTGCTGCAGTTAAACTCCACCATCCCCTTTGTTGATAATGGTGCATATGTAGTTAGTTCTGATTTAAGTCTTGCTGGGTACATTTGTACTCACGTTTGCCTATTTTATGTTTTTGCAGAGGGACTTTGGTCTCATTAGTAGTTCCTCGTGGAATTCGACGTTTAGCTTGTTACCTCAGCTACGATCTTGTGCCCTCGGCAGGATCTGGTAGTTAGTCAGGCTTCTCAGCCTTTTTCATTTGTAGTTGTCTGTACTCAGACATGTTAAGCTTGCACATGTGCTTTGACTTGTATGCTCTGAATGCTGGGTCGAGAGACCCATGTTTGTAATATCTCGCTCCTCGGAGCCTATTGAATAAAATATTTGAGTTATAGAGTCTATTGTGATGCCATGTTGTATTTGCACATATCGAGCATATTGTGTGTATGTTGTTGAAATGCTTGGTATGTGTGGGATCTGACTATCTAGTTGTTTATCCTTAGTAGCCTCTGTTACCGGGAAATGTCTCCTAGTGCTTCCACTGAGCCATGGTAGCTTGCTACTGCTCCAGAACACTTAGGTTGGCCGGCATGTGTCCTTCTTCGTTCCTGTGTCTGTCCCTTCGGGGAAATGTCACGCGATGAATACCGGAGTCCTGTTAGCCCGCTATAGCCCGGTTCATCGGAGTCCTGCTAGCCCAGTGCTACAGCCTGGATTCACTCGCTGATGACCGACACGTTCGATGCTGGGTCATGGATGCCTGTCCCTGTAAGTTTGTGCCACTTTGGGTTTACGACTAGCCATGTCAGCCCGGGCTCCTTATCATATGGATGCTAGCGACACTATCATATACGTGTGCCAAAAGGCACAAACAGTCCCGGGCAAAGGTAAGGCGACACCCGTGGGGATACCGTACATGAGGCCGCAAAGTGATATGAGGTGTTACATGCTAGATCGATGTGGCATTGAGTCGGGGTCCTGACAGCTTTGGTATCAGAGCTTGACTGCCTGTAGGATTACCAAGCCAAACTGGTCGAAGTTGAGTCTTGAAATTCTTTAGTTATATAAGGGAATTGATTGTGGGATGGAACGTAAGTCTCTTTTTACTCCTTTACCTTATGCCCTTCTGATCTGAGTCATCTTATCTTTTCCTACGGGGTTAAGGAACTAGGCTCTCTCCTTCTTCTATTAGGGTCACGTGTTACTAATCCGTAGACTTATAGGATTGTTGGTTTCAAGCCTCAGTTAAGTTCCTACTACTTCCGTATGTTAATTGTTGATCTCGAAACCTTGATATTGTGATGATCGAGTGGTTATGCCACCATTTTTGTAGCATGTCTAAATTCTTTTGAGGATTTACAGTCGTTATGCTGTCCGAGTCATCCCAGGTTTCTAAACAATCTGATGCATTTGCAAATCCCTTCCTCCCATTCCTGATGTCCTTTTAGGCCAAGTTAATCACACTAATTGCTGAGTTGAGGTACTCTATTGCCTCCACATATATGTTGGAGTTATTATTATGAGCCTAGGTGTCTTAGAGGATCATCTAGTAATTTAGCGATGCTTTGTGTTCCCAGTGTGATGATTCTGGCCATCATTCTCAAAAGCATCCCGTGATGTCATTTAGTTAGTAGGCTTTCTATTCTTGGGTTTTTGAACCCGAGATTCACCCTACTTACCTCGTGTTGATAGACATGAACCATTCTTGGCAGGAGTTGTTTTGAACCAAAAGATCACAACCAGAGTGCTCTTGATGAGTTCTCCATTCTATATTATGAATCTGCCAGTTCTACCTTCTGCATGGGTTATCCGGAAGAAATGTTGAGCTTTGCTCGACATACTAATCTATGCATCCACAACTCAGAAAAGATATATGTTCCTTTGAGTTGTCCCTCTTCAGTCGTATTCTGATCTTCGTCTTTCAATTCATAGTCAGGAGTAATTGTGCATTCGTGTTATCGATGCTTATTATTCTTGTGGTCCATCAAGCCATTCTATTCAGGATGACTAGGAGAAACAAACTCCAGTACCTCATCCATATCCATGATTAGGTCAAAATAGTTGTGCTCTGCAGATCAAAATGCCAAACCCAGCTTTTGATTCTGTTCTACCCTGAAGTATTACCGTCTTTATGTCAGGATTTTCATGAGAATTGCACCGGCTCTTGTGAATTCTTGACGTAGTGATACTTCTCGCCATCATTATTCATCCCTCGGTTCCGTGTTGTTGCAACCGGAATGCCGACAAGTGAATCGTGATGTGTGAATTCAATACTCCTAGCAACCTTGTTGCTTGGTAGTTAATGGACAATAATTTCATTCTTAGCGTTTTGGTTTTTGAATCATCATTCTAAGATAGATTGTGCTACCTAGTCCTTATTTCTGGTGCACTCCTCGATCAATGAGTTAGGATTGTGTCAAATCCTCGCTCATTTGATCATATCGTCTTGCTCTGAAAGGCAAGATTGTTCTCGAGCTTAATAACATATTGGTGGTTCGTGATTCTCTGATTGTCTTCTCAGAGGTATCACCAGGTTGTCACCTGACCGCTATGTTGAGCTCGTGATCAAGTTGGTTTCTTGTAAACCACCCATTCTCCAAGATTCGGTGTTGGATACCCTGAGCTAGTTGGTTAAGCTAAACAACAACTTGGAGAGTTGGAAGATAAAAGCTTGTCCAACTCAGTTCATTCCAAAGAGTTGAAAGATGGTATTTTCATCTATTGACCCCTATGATCAGTTTATGGACCTATCATCTTACCCAATCTTTGATTTGAGTATGGACTATCGTAAAATTAAATCAGAACCAAGGATGTTCATAATGTTGTCTTACTCGTGGTTGATCCCACGAGCATACACCATCATATCTTTTGGATCTGACCAATGCTATCACCTCTTCACATAATTATGGAATTCCATCTTCATGGAAACCGGGATGAATTGTTGTTGAGCACATCGACAACATCCTTATCTCCTCCATGATTTTGTTGGACATTAAGCTGGTATTAGAAACTTTTATAAGCATTATCTTCATGTCCCGTGCGTGAAGCATATGTTTGGATGAAAGAAGTGACCTCCTCTAATTCATGTGCATTTGGTGAAAGTTGCCGCCATGAGTTCAAGACAGATTGTTTTTGTTTCCTCTGGAACCATCCCAAGTCAGTCATGCATGTGCGAAGTATGCTATGGTTTGACAGGCTCGCTACCTCCATTCTATATGTGTCCCTAGCACACCAAGCCACTGATTGATTTGTTCAAGGAAAAGAAGTTCTTAAGTGCTAATCCTTAAGGACCCAAAGGTACATGCGCAGGACTTCGCTCTCCGCAATGATGGTTCCCAATCGGAACTCGGTAGTGTTGCGTTGTAAGACTACTATGTGGTCATGCTTGTCTTGGACAACGTGTTCACATGTATGTAGCAGAACCAGCTCATATTTTGGAGCTTACTACCATAGTCAATTTCCCGAGAATCTCGCAACGTCATCTCGTCGATTTGTGTTGCAATCTTTCATTTTTCTCTCTAGATTGGATGAGTCTGGAATATCCTGACACCAACCAGATCTGAATCTCAGGCAGATATGATGGTTGGAACATTCCCAACATCTACATTTAGTTCCCAGTTTGCACCGCCATTGTGCCAATTCCCATGGGCTGCCCTCTCAGTAATTGTTGTTTAGGATCATCTTCAGAAGTGGTCCTACCATGGCTCCCATCCATTTCCGATGATAAGAAAAATCATCCATCGCTTGTCTTCAACAAGGTAGTCCACATCATCCATTCAAATCCGGATATGCCATTCCGTTGAACTCCGCCAAATGATCGGTGGTGATTGCCTTAGGCTGGTATAAAGAGTTTCAATGATCTCTATATCAAAGGTAATTATTTTTGCCACTTAAGGTAATAATCTACGAATCACCCTCCTCCAGGATGTCCCACTGTGGCATCATGGCAACTCAACTCCTCGCTACGTTAACAACCATTCACCACCCGTTTAAGCGTGGAATTGTTGCCTACCTAGTGAACCCTCGTCATTTATTCCACTCCATCCCTCTAGATGTGTGTTTCGTGTCTCAGCTCGAGTGATGTTGCTATGTCTCATTCCGTGAGTTGATCCTAAGTTGTTCGATCTTCGAGAAGATCGATCCTTCTAGAGTCTCCTTCTCCTCTCGTTGCCATGTTGGCCGGAGTTCTCAGAGCAAGACGACAAGACAAAGATGGTGATTGAATCAACGTTCATTTGAAGTGCCACCTGGACCGTGAAGATTACGTTAGTTTGCGTTCCCCCTTCATCCTACCCTACGCTTGAATCTCGGGACGAGATTCTTGTTTAGTGAGGGCGAGTTGTCACATCCCTAGCTTCTGGTGCTGCCTAGTGTTTGCATCTTGCTTGCATCATGTTTAACTTTCATGGAATTTGAAATGGGGATGTTCAAACCCTAGCATCAAAGGAATTCAAATAGGTTCAACCAAAATATGTTTCAATGATTTCAAATTGCCCTTTAAAAATGTTCATCATTTCTAGATCAAGGTGGAAGCATCTACCAAAAATGGTTCACATTTTTGCAGGACATATTTGGACTTTGAATTAATCCAAACATATTTGAATTGGGGCTATTTAAATGCTATATATATTTTAGATGCTCCAAAAATGTTGGAAATTGTTAAGGGTCACTGGAATAATTCAGAAAGCACCCATAATTATTTCGAGGATTTTATGAAATGGTTTAGTGTTATTACTAAACCAAAACAAAGAAACAAAATAGAAAACAGAAACAAGAGAGAGAGAGAGAAGTGCTTACCTGGCCTCACCTGTGCAGCCACCAGAGAGGCCAGCCCACCACTGTATAGGCCCAGCCCACTGGCCCCATTGCCAGTCATCTCCCACCTCTGCCAGAAGGCAGAGGCGAGGCGTGGCACGCGCCCGAGAGCCCCAGGCCACCTCCTGCTTCCACCTGGGAGCCCCGGGCCTTCTACCAGCGCCACGGAGACGCCACGCACCCCCCTGGCCCCCTCTCACTCTCTCCCATGCGTCTCCCCTCCTCTTCTCTCTTTCTCACCCGCGCCGAGCGCGTCCGTCGCCGCCGCTCACTGCCACCGCGCCCACCGCCGTCCCCTTGCCCCGTTGCCGTTTCCTCTAGCTCCGCCTTGATGCTGTGAAGCTCCAAGAAAAAGAACGCGCCCGCGGATGCCCTGCAGCGTTGTCAACGTCGCCATCTTCCTCATCTGCTCCGACGAACGCCATCGCTCGATTCGCCGACCTCCGAGCATCCCCTAGCACGCTGAGCTACTCATTAGCCTCCCTGTGAGCTCCGCCGCTCTTCCCCTCTCTTCCCCGCATCATTTTCGCCCTCTAGCCGCAACCCCGAGATCACCCGCGGCCGCCGACCGCCATGACCGGCAAGCCCGTGCTCCCGAGCTTCTCCTGTTCGCTCCAGGGGTACTGATACGCTCCTGGCTACTCCAGGAGGCTGCCTAGCCACTCCGTTGGCTCGCCCGAGCACTGCAGCCCCGGACTCGCTTGAGCCGAACTCCGGCCGCCGCCGCGAGCTCCGCTCCGGCGAGCTCCGCAGTCCCCGCGGCCTCCCGCTTGTTCCAATGGATGGCACCGCCCCCAGCTAGCCGTAGGTCCAAATGGCTCTCAATTTCGTGGACTACAGCGCGACCCCGAGCGCCACCGCCGCGCAATTCAGTCGCCGGTGGCTAACCGCCGTTGTTGATGACGTGGCACACTTAATTAAGGGCTAATGACCCCGCTAACTAAACCATGTGCAACTGACAGTGGGACCAATGCCCTAATTAACCCTGGGATTTATTCCCTATTTAGCTTAAATTAAACCTGCCGGCCCCGCCTGTCAGTTGACCCTGCCACGTCAACGTTGACCTGGCCCCACTGGCCAGCCTCTGTTCTTGCCCTGTTACACTGACCCGTGGGTCCCAGCCGTTAGGTTTGACCTGGGCTGGCGCCTTTGACCTGATGACGTCACCCCGACGTCATGCTGATGCAGTTAATCTTTTTCTGTATTTATTCTTATTCAGGAAAATCCAGAAAATAGTGCTAACTTCTAAAATTCATAGAAATTCAAACGTAACTCCATCAAATAATTTATATATGAAAAATGATCAGAAAAATCCAATCTATCCACCTGTACTGGTTCCATGCATGTTTAAACAACTTAACCTTGCTGTTTAGTGCAAAACATGATAAGCACTATTTAAAATTCATAAGATGAGTTTGGGGTTGAACCATTGGTTCAACATGACTCAAACCCATCTGGTTTTAGTTGCATCAGCCCAACACACTCATTTTGCCATGTCAAGATCATGCATCATATTGTGCATTGCATTGATTGTGCTTCCTTCTCCGTTGCCGGTAATTGTCCCCTCTCGATAGACGTGGTTTCGACGATGAGTTCGATGACACCGATGAAGAGCTATATCATCTTCAGAAGTGCCAGGCAAGCAAACCCCCCTTGTTTATTTCTATACAATCCCACTCTCTTGCTCCTACTCTCTTTTACTGCATTAGGACAACAACGATTCAACTGTTACATGCTGCGGTAGTTGAACCCCTTTTCCTCTGCATGACCTGTCATTGCCACAGTAAATAGATGAAACCCACTGGCATGAGTAGGAGTTGTTTGAGCCCTGATGTGCCTACTCATTCATGCTTGTTTGTCATGCCTGCTACTGCTTAGAGTTGAGTCAGGTCTGATTCATCGGGGATGAATTGGAATGTGGTGAACATGTCCTACTGTTGAGAGCTAAGTGTGTGAACACGATTTGGTAAAGGTAGCGGTGAGAGGCCATGTAGGAGTACATGGTGGGTTATCTCATTGCAGCCGTCCTCAGGAACTGAGTTCTGTGTTTGTGATCCTTGAACAGCTACTACCACACATTGGAATGCTTAAGTGCCCCTCTCGACTTATTAATCAACTCGATCTCTGTCCAGGAGTTGCAACTAGTTTCTGGTGTTTGTAGGTAGTGTTAGTAGTCTACCAAGTGGCACCCGGTATAGGTGGGCTTGGGACAGACTAGGCACAGTGGCACGGTGTACCAAGTGGCACCCGGATGGTGGGCTTGGGAACCCTGCTCACATCGTTTGGGGCCGTGAGCGACACCCCGGCCGGATCTCCTTACGGATGGAACCCGAATAGGCGATAAACCTGGATGAGAGACTTGTGTGGTTAGTCAGGTCATGGCCGACTCCCTCGCCAGGCTTCCGCTTGAAGGTTGCCGAGATACACGAGGTGTACATGGCGGTATGTGGCGAGAGTGTGTGTGAAGAAGTACAACCCTGCAGGGTTAACATTATCTATTCGAATAGCCGTGTCCGCGGTAAAGGACTTCTGGGTTGCCTGTACAGTTCATAGACAAGTGAAAGTGGATACTCTAAAATACGCAAGATAAGTGTGAGTGCTATGGATGGCGTTCTCGTAGGGAGACGGGAGCGGATCCATAGTGGTGTATTGATATGGTGAATATGTGGACTCGTGTGCGCCACCTCAAAAGAGTTACTTGCAGTCGTAGTTCAGGATAGCCACCGAGTCAAAGCTGGCTTGCTATAGTTAAACTCCACCATCCCCTTTGTTGATAGTGATGCATATGTAGTTAGTTCTGATGTAAGTCTTGCTGCGTACATTTGTACTCACGTTTGCCAATTTTATGTTTTTTCAGAGGGACTTTGGTCTCATTAGTAGTTCCTCGTGGAATTCGACGTTTAGCTTGTTACCTCAGCTACGATCTTGTGCCCTCGGCAGGATCTGGTAGTTAGTCAGGCTTCTCAGCCTTTTTCATTTGTAGTTGTCTGTACTCAGACATGTTAAGCTTGCGCATGTGCTTTGACTTGTATGCTCTGAATGCTGGGTCGAGAGACCCATGTTTGTAATATCTCGCTCCTCGGAGCCTATTGAATAAAATATTTGAGTTGTAGAGTCATGTTGTGATGCCATGTTGTATTTGCACATATCAAGCATATTGTGTGTATGTTATTGAAATTCTTGGTATGTGTGGGATCTGACAATCTAGTTGTTTATCCTTAGTAGCCTCTCTTATCGGGAAATGTCTCCTAGTGCTTCCACTGAGCCATGGTAGCTTGCTACTGCTCCAAAACACTTAGGTTGGCCGGCATGTGTCCTTCTTCGTTCCTGTGTCTGTCCCTTCGGGGAAATGTCACACGATGAATACCGGAGTCCTGTTAGCCCGCTATAGCCCGGTTCACCGGAGTCCTGCTAGCCCAGTGCTACAGCCTAGATTCACTCGCTGATGACCGGCACGTTCGATGCTGGGTGATGGATGCCTGTCCCTGTAAGTTTGTGCGACTTTGGGTTTACGACTAGCCATGTCAGCCCGGGCTCCTTATCATATGGATGCTAGCGACACTATCATATACGTGTGCCAAAAGGCGCAAACGGTCCCGGGCAAAGGTAAGGCGACACCCGTGGGGATACCGTGCGTGAGGCCGCAAAGTGATATGAGGTGTTACATGATAGGTCCATGTTGCATTGAGTCGGGGTCCTGACACAAGAGTCATGAGAGGCAGCCGCCGCTTACCCGCTGTGGCCCCCCATCCAGGCGAGGATGGTGGGCTGCGTGTCTGCATCGACATACCGGGGCTCAACTAAGCCGCGTCTCAGGAGCGCCTCTTGCCCTCGCAAGTGGGATGCTGCGAAGGTCTGCCCCAAAGCGACGTTCGCATGCCTTATGGCTTGCCGAACGCAACTGCCGCGTACCAGCGGCTCATGAGGGCCATCCTGGAGGCTCACGAGATCAGGCATTCCGCAGCCCTGGGGGAGATGGAGATGGTCCACAAGGAGCCGTCAGCACCTCCGGAGCCTCCCGAGGCCCCTGGGCCTTGGGGCTCGTGAGGATCGGCTCCCGCAGCCCACCGAGTCTACGACACCAACACCCCTTCGTCCCCAACATCATGAGGTGACATCTTTCAAGTTTCATTTCTAGCTGGGAGCGCCCTCAGGGCTGCATTATTCCCAGGCTGCGTGGGTCCGTCCCTATGGCGTGTATCCCTTTTATTTCATGTTCTTAGCTTACCTTATTGGGGGCGCCCCTCGGGCTACATCATCCCCAAGTCGCTCGGGTCTGACCCAGCGGCGTGTACCCTTCTTGCGTTTATCTTAGGGCCATGCTTTCGACCCATCATGCTTGTTATTTGGTGCCCGTCCGTGGCACCTTTTCTTCCTGGATGTCGGAAGCTTGCGCGTTAAAGGGGGGTGCCTGAGCATCGCGACTCAGGGCTCCTACCGGCTCTCCATCCCTCACCCTCTGGTCTTGTCCACGGCATCGCGACCTGGCATACCAGCGACGGTTGAGACCAGCTCAAGGGCCGGGACCCGAGGACGTAGAGTTTCGACATCCAACCCAGCTTGCGCGTTAAAGGGGGGGTGCCTGAGCATCGTGACTCAGGGCTCCTACCGGGTCTCCATCCCTCACCCTCTGGTCTTGTCCATGGCATCGTGACCTGGCATACTAGCGACGGCTGAGACCAGCTCGAGGGACGGGACCCGAGGACGTAGAGTT
>NC_041383.1:595530861-595606312 GCF_002162155.2 Triticum dicoccoides
CGAGGGCCGGGACCCGAGGACGTAGAGTTTCGTCATCTAACTCAGCTTGCGCGTTAAAGGGGGGTGCCTGAGCATCGCGACTCAGGGCTCCTACCGGCTCTCCAGCCCTCACCCTCTGGTCTTATCCTTGGCATCGTGACCTGGCATGCCAGCGACGGCTGAGACGAGCTCGAGAGCCGGGACCCGAGGACGTAGAGCACCGGCATCTAGCCAAATTTGCAGGAACATACTCCAAGATAAGGCCCAGAGCCAGGCGCAACCCGCCTTGAGGTAGGGCACCGTGAGTCCCGCGCTGGCCCACGGGTGCCCAGATACACCTCGTCAAGCCCTACCGTGCCAGCCACGTGTTAGGGCGGGGATGTATACGCCCCGGGGGCTCCTCCCGGAGGGGAGCCCCCTCCCACGCACCAGTGGAAGCACCATGCTCCGTGCTGGCTGATGACACTGCCGAGGAGCGGCTATGCCCGTACACATACGGAAGCGCTATGCTCTGCGCTGGTGATAAACAACTGAGGGTGGTCCCCGGGCCGCATCAACCTCAAGGAGCCCGGAGCTCAGTGTCTAGCCTCATCGCAACGCCTCCCTCAGGAGTGCCGCGCGAGGGGCTGGACACGGGGGCTACGCCAGGGTCACGCCCAGACACACGCCACCCAGCCGGGCCCCCCGGGCCTGGTTCATCGCACGTCCCTCCCCGGGCGGAGCCAAGGTACGAAGGCCGTTTGAGCGTCAAGGGGGACTCCTGAGCATCACGACTCAGGAGCCTAACTGGTCACGTAGCCCCTCACTCCTTAGTTCCGAAAGGCTAACGGCGGTTGAGGTTTGCATGGGGCCGGGCTCTACAGACGAAGAACGGCAAATCCACCCGCATATCACCTCCCTAAGGAGTCACCCCCACATCTCACCTCCCTACTTGCTGTTCGAGCGCCAAGGGGGACTCCTGAGCATCGCGACTAAGGAGCCTAACTTGTCACGTAGCCCCTCACCCCTTGGTCCCGTCCTGGTTTCCGGTCAGGGCTAACGGGGGATGAGGTATGCGCAGGGCCGGGCTCTGCCGGCGTAGAACATAAGCAAGTAGGAAGGAATAGCGCAAATTTCAGGGAATTCAAAAGCAAATATTACAGTCCATACTGTTATCACAGCAAGTTTTAACGCCTCCCCGAGGCATGGTGCATGTGCAGGAATTAAAAGCAGGACGGGAACCACGACAGAGTCACTTGCCGGCGGTGGAGCTGCGCGGAGCGGGTTCGCCTTGTGGAGCAGCAGGGCTAGCAGCGCTCCGCTTTGGCTTTGTGCTGAAGGCCCGGAACTTCCCCAGCAGAGCCTCCACACGACCCTTCATGGCCTCAGTAGTGGCAGCGGCACGCTCGCCGCTCGCTGGCTCCAGTAGGCTGTCGAGGTCGATGTTGGGGTCGCGAAGATAGATGTGGGTGAAGACTCGCGTCAGCACTGCAGAGGACAAGACGCGTGCCTCGACCTCAGCCGTAGGGCCAAGGCCAAGGGTGACATCTTCAAGGGCGCGAACCAGGAAGGGAAGAAGCTTGGCGGGGCCATCCTCCTCGCCGGCCAGCGGGCTCTCCAGGCCGCTCTCATAAAGCCTCTTCAATGAAGTGGGAGCCTTCTCCTCCATCTCCGCAAAGGCCACGTGATCCTCGGCAAGAACCCGGGCCTTGCCGTCCAGCTCAACCTTCCTCGCCTCCAGCTCTTGCTCCAACGCGCCTAGGTGGTCACGACGCTTCTTGAGCTTGGCGTCCTGGTCCTTGACAGCCGACTCGCGAGCCTTCATGCCTTCCTCCTACTCTTGGCAAAGGCGGGCCTCCCCGACGAGCTAGTTCTGCAGGCCCTTCAGCTCGCTCTCCAGCGCCTCTCAGCGACCTCGGACACTGGCCACCTCCCCCAAGGCGGCATCGCGGGCAACCTTCGCCCCAAGGACGGCTTGCTTCTCCTCGTCGCAGGCCGTCGAGGCCTGGACCAGCGCCACCCGAATTGAAGCGTCGGAGCGAATCCAGCCGGAAGTTAGCTCCAAGCGCCCGCCCACTAGACGAGAGCCGGCGCCCAGAAGATCCTGCCGTAGGCGGTCCAGTTCGGCAACAGCGCGATCCAGAACAGTAGTAGGGGAAGCAGCAGTCGGTGGAGTAGGAGGAGAAGACGGCAGCGTGATCGCGGTATCCTGAGGTGGAGCCTGCTGCGCCACGACGGCTATGGTGGCGGCATTAGGCAAGAGCACCTCGGGAGTCGCTTGGGCCATGGGGGCTGAGCTTGCCCCAGCCGGCTCAGCCAAGCCTCGCGAGGACGCCCGGGTAGGAGAGGCCCGTGCGTCACCGTCACCTTCTTTCACGGGCAGAGGCGCTACCACGGATGGGACCTCAGGAGCTCCCTTCGACTTCTTTGCCGCGGGCGCCAGCCTAGCCGGGATATACGAACATCAAGCCTCAACAACAGAACAATAAACAATGCAGGAATCAAGCACTTATAGGTCGTCGCTTGTGGGCTCGAGCAGCCTCCGGCCGTACTTGAAGCCCGAGAGCCAGCTACAAGGATCAGCCTCAAGGAGCTCGGGAGCAGGAGCCTCGCGGGCACAGGCCCGTCCCCGTTGAAGACGGGCATGGACCCCACTACCTGCTCCCAGTCCTCGCGGAGGAACAGGGGCGTAGGAGCGCCCTCCAACCTCGCCACGTCGCCACCAACCAAAGACTGGAGGACCGCAGCCAGATCCTCATCGGCCAACACCGCGGGGCTCGGGTGGGGCCTCCACATCGGAAGTGAGTACTACCGAAGAGGAGCCAGTTGGTGCTGCAGGAATTCCCTCAGCAGCGATGCACCAGTCAGCTTCGCCGCCGCCATGCTGGCTGGCCTCAGATCCGCGTCCATCTTCTCCAACACCGGCTTCGCGCGGGGGTCCACAAGCTCCACTCGGGACCAGTCGTCGAAGCTCGCGGGGTGCCCCGTGGGTAGGGTCAGCCGAGGGTGGATGCGCCCAGCATCCACTAAGACCCACTTGCTCCTAAAGCCCTCAATCCTTTTCCTAGGGTTCGAAATGGCGATGGAGCTGCTGTACGTGATGAAGCTCGCACGCGCAGAGACGGATCCACGAGAGGTCCGGAGGGAGAAGTAGTGGCGCAGCAAGGCCACTGAGGGCTTCACCCCTACGTGAGCCTCGCAATAGTAGGCGAAGATTGCCAGAAGAAGGACAGAGTTGGGGTGTGTAAGTGCATCTAGTGCCACCCCTAGTTGGTTTTGGAGTATTGACAACAAAGTTGGTTGAGGGACTAATGCGTTTGTGAGAATTGCAGGATAACGCAGGTAATGTCCCTCATTGATTCGGTTTACCTACCGGAGATGACCCCTAAAAATGTATGAAGACATTGAAGACAATGGTGGTATGATAAGATATTCATATTGAAGACTATGACATGAGAAGACATTACGTGAAGACTATGGAGCGCGAAGACTGTGTGGTTTCGTTGTTTCCTTTTCTTCTTTGTTGAGTCATAGGAACCACCGTACTGTTAAGTGGGGTCCAAGTGAACTAAGTCAGAGTGACTGAAGTGATGCTCAACCCAAATCCTATGTCTTCGAGCGAAGACAATGAGAGCAAATCTTATCCAGAGCTGGATGAGTCAGCTTTGCTTGTAGCCCAAGTAAAGTTGCCGTGTGTGTTTGAAATCTGACCGTTGGAACACGTGTCAGTTCCTTAGTGACCCAGGGTCATTTCGGACAAATCAGGTTGGGTTGCCCAGTGGCTATAAATAGCCCACCCCCTACACCATAAATTGGTGGCTGCTCAGAGTTTGTGCACGGCTTTTGTCGTTTGGGAGCAACCCACCTCGAAGTCTTTGAGAGAGAGAAATCCTTGCGAGGACAAAGCCCAAACACCCAGAGCCAAAGAGTGTTAGGCATCACTGAAGTCTTTCTGTCTGTGTGACCTGAAGACTTATTACACTTGAGGACTGTGAATCCTCCAGCCGGTTAGGCGTTGCGTTCTGAGCATCCAAGAGTCATTGTGGATTGCCGGTGAACGAAGTCTGTGAAGGTTTGGAATTCTACCTTGAAGACTTACCAGAGTGATTGGGCGAGGACTGGGTGTCCTTAGCTCAACGGGAATAAGGTGAAGACACAGTCTTCTAAGTTAAATCTCAACCTCCCTAACCAGACGTACAGTTGTCACAGCAACTGGAACTGGTCCAACAAATCATGTGTCTTCAACGAGCGACTGGTTCTATCCTTTCCATCCTTTACTTAAGTTTGTCTTCGTGAAGTCATTGCCTATCTGTCATACCTGTTTGACTTCATTGCTTGACTACTATCGTTGATTGGCTTCATACTATCTTCCATCCTGATCCTTACTACTTAGCTGCTATTAGTCCTTTACTTTCATATCATTGCATACTTGACTATGGCTTGCTTATGGTAGTTTATCTTCCGCTACATCTCAATTAGGGAATTTCTCTTGTTTGTCTTCGAAACTTCCATGTTTTGAAGACTTTCACAAAAATAGCCTATTCACCCCCCTCTAATCGATACTACCACTTTCAGGGTGGAGATGCAGGGCTTGAAGATTATAATGGCGGAGGACGGATAAGAAGAACATAGAAAAGGGAGGCACCAGACCGGCGACGATGGCGCTCACGAAGAGCGGATAGAAGGTGCTCCCTTGGCCCTCAGGGAGAGTGGAGCCGGCCTTGAACACCTTCGCCCCGTCGATGCCCTGCGCCGCCGCCATCTGGCGCACCCGGGCAAGGCTCACCTCCGACACGTTCGGCGAGTCCAAGGCGGATGAGTACCAAGCTCCGGCCGGGGCCTGGCGAGGCGACATGTCTGGCTAGGGCGCGCGGACATGGTAGATCTGAAGATTTCGAAGGCGGGAGGAGAGGCCCAAGAAAGGGGATCTGAGCAGCAACTGGAGAAAGCAAAGTAGGCGAAGGACAGAAGCCGCTCCTTTATCAACTCGCGCGGTTGCAGAGGCGCCCACGTCCAATCAACCGCCACGCGGCGCCCAAGGCCGTAGGCTGTTAGGGCCCGCGACGCTTTGCACTTGCCCTTTCGCCTCTTTGCTCGGCCAAGTCCGGGCGCGCCGTGGGCCCGGGGGCTACTGTCGGTGTTCTGGGAACGGGGGTCCCCAGACTTGCCTGCCTGCGGCCTGTGGCGTGGCTCAAAGGGGGCCCAGCGTGGCCCATCTTCATCGACTCAAGCTCAAGACCCTCGCGAGGGGCCAAGCCTCGCGGGGCGGATGACAAGGAGCTTCCTCAGGCACGGCCTCATCAGGCTGGCTCACGAGGAGGCGGAGAGTTCAAGGCGGGGTACCTCGCGAGGTGCCCATGACGCAAGCCATGACGACCAGGGGCGCCAGTCGGGCGCCAGCCCACGCAGTGTCCTCCTTTCCTCTTTGGTGCAAAGGGAGCAAGCGCAGGCAAGAGCATCAAGCAAAGGCATCCGTTTTGGTGCAACAAGACCATGACCAGCCCAACGGTCGGGAGGAAGTCATTGTAGAGCCCAAGAAGGCGTCACTACTAGAGCCTTTGGCAGGCGAGGACCAACTTTAGTCAGGATAAGTGTACCCGCTGTTCCCCTTCAAAATGGCCAATTGTTGGCGCCCTTCCCCCTCAATATTTGGGAAGAGGCCCAAGGCCTTTGCCTATAAATAGGACTAGCCACCCCCAGGGGAAGGGGGACGGAGAGAGAGAGGCATCTGGATCCTCACCAAGAAACCAGTAGATAGAGCGATTGAACTCCTCCTAGCAGTTCATCACACCAGCCAAGAACAGACCCTCGCGAGGCTGTTCTTCCTTGTATTGTTAATCGCTAGCCCAAGAGGCAATCCACCACACCACACACTGGAGTAGGGTATTACACCACAATGGTGGCCTGAACCAGTATAAACCCTGTGTCTCTTGTGTTGTTCTGTTCGTAGTTTAGATCCTAGCGATTCGGCGAGGAGCAGGTAGGTAGAGGGCGAAATCTCCGCGCGCACCCTAGTGTTCGAACCTCAAGGGTCTGCCGAAACCCGAAATACGACAACATGCTTAGTAAGAGCGATGATATGTTGGGTGAAGAAATGGATCAGTCAAAAGCATTGGTTGAGAGTCTTCAGAGACTTCATTCCAAGTTTGATGCCCTTCAAGATCAACATAATGCTCTCTTGTCTGATCACGAGAAGCTTTCTTCTGAATATCTTCAAAGAAAGCAAGACCTTGAAAAGATAAGAGTGGATTATGAAGATCTTTAGAAGGAGCGCGATTCATTACTTGCTCAACAAATCAGTGTTACACAGGATGGATTTGAACCACCATGTCTAAAATGCATTGAGCGTGATAACACTACATCTGTTGCTGAATGTTCCACTGCTGCTACTGTTTTATTGTCTTCAACTACTGATGTGGTAACTGACCCCTCTGCGGAGGATACTACTATTGCTGATGAAAATGTGAGGTTGAAGAAATTGCTTGAAGCAGGGATGTATAAAAGTCTGAAAGGACATCAGACACTGTCCGATGTCCTCAAAAAGCAGATTCTGAACAGAAACCCTAGGAAAGAGGGTGTTGGGTTCGAGAGGAAAATGAATGCTGATGGTTCCTACTGGAAGCCTGAGCAGTATCCCAAAACCACATGGCTTGCTGCAAAGGAACCTTCAGTAGATCCATCCACATTATCTGGCTTTACCTGCGCTAACCCTATTATCATTGATGAATCCTTTGATTCAAGCTATAAGCTGTTCAAGAATCAGAATGGTGAGGTGTTTGCCAGGTACATTGGTACTAACTGCAGGAATGGACCACCTATGAAGAAGATCTGGGTACCTAAGCAGTGCATTGAGAATCTTCCTGTGAATGTCGTCATGACACCACCAAGGAAGAAGACAAACCCCAGACCTATGGCTTCATATGGCCCAAAGACCTCATACAGATACAGGACTCACCTGAGTCACTCTAACGCCAATGTTTTGCAGGGAAATCATACTCAGACATATGAATATGAGCGTGTGTCTTCAAATCGCTATGTTCATAGAACTAAGAACTTTTCTGCTTATTCATATGAGTATCATTCAACTCCTGCAAGGCTATTTGCTAGGGTTCCAAAGCCGAAATTCTCAGATGCTGCACTTAGACTCGTTGCTTCTAAGCCACCCCTGAAGATGTGGGTGGTGAAGAAGAATTAACTTTCTTTTGCAGGGAAAGGTCTCTAGCCTGTAATCAAAGGCGTCCTGTGCTATTGCTGGGGACCTAAAACACATTAAGGGACGCATGATAAAATGATCTTACTATGTATTTCATATCTGAATCGATTACCAGTCATACAATGTGTCCTAACCTTGATCTAAGATGTGATAATCCTTGTGTGCGTCAAATGCTTATGCTTCACAACGCTCTTCGTGAAGCCCATCCTCCTAACTGCACTGTAGGGTATGACACCAAAAGCTTCAGAATGGATTATGGACAGCGGATGCACAAATCATATGACTGGTGATCGAAGTCTTCTCATGGACTCAACCTTACGTCCATCAGACAAGAGTCACATCACATTTGCTAACACTGGTAAAAGCAAGGCATTGGGTCTAGGTAGAGTTGCAATCTCAAAGGATCAACACATGGATAAAGTGATGCTTGTTGAATCCCTTGGTTTCAACTTAATGTCTATCTCAATGCTTTGTGACTTGAACATGATTGTGCTATTCGGAAAATATCGTTGCCTTGTACTAATGGAATATGACAAGTCTCTAGTCTTTGAAGGGTATCGGAAAGATGATCTATACATGGTAGATTTCTCAGCAGGTCCACAGCTTGCCGTATGTCTTCTCGCAAAAGCTTCTGAATGCTGGCTCTGGCATCGGAGGTTGGGGCATGCTGGTATGAGGAACTTACACACACTCGTCAAAAGAAGCATGTCATAGGCATCGAGGGTGTCAAGTTCAAGAAGGATCATCTGTGTGGTGCCTGCGAAGATGGAAAGATTACTAGGGCAAAGCACCCCTCGAAGACAATCATGACGACATCTCAACCCTTCGAGCTGCTACACATGGACTTATTTGGACCTACTCACTACTCAACCCTCAGAACAACTGCTTGTCTCTATGGCTTCGTCATTGTTGATGACTACTCAAGATACATGAGGGAGTCCTGGACTAGGGGGTGTCCGGACAACCGGACTATCATCGTCCGCCGGACTCCAAGACTACAAAGATACAAGTTTGAAGACTTCGTCCCGTGTCCGGATGGGACTTTCCTTGGCGTGGAAGGCAAGCTTGGCAATACGGATATGTAGATCTCCTACCATTGTAACCGACTCTGTGTAACCCTAGCCCTCTCCGGTGTCTATATAAACCGGAGGGTTTTAGTCCGTAGGACACGACATCCATTACAACAATCATACCATAGGCTAGATTCTAGGGTTTAGCCTCCTTGATCTCGTGGTAGATCCACTCTTGTACTACCCATATCATCAATATTAATCGAGCAGGACGTAGGGTTTTACCTCCATCAAGAGGGCCCGAACCTGGGTAAAACATCGTGTCCCTTGTCTCCTGTTACCATCCGCCTAGACGCATAGTTCGGGACCCCCTACCCGAGATCTGCCGGTTTTGAGACCGACATTGGTGCTTTCATTGAGAGTTCCTCTGTGTCATCACTGATAGGCCCGATGGCTTATTCAATCAACAACAACACTGTCCAGGGTGAGACTTTTATCCCCGGACAGATCTTCGAATTCGGCGGCTTCGCACTGCGTGCCAATTCACTTGGCCATCTGGAGCAGATCGAAAGCTACGCCCCTGGCCGTCAGGTTAGATTTGGAAGCCTAAAATTGACGACGGACATCTGCGGAGACTTGATCTTCGATGGATCCGATCCGCAACCGAGCGTGCCGCACTGTCACGATGGGCATGATCTAACTCTGCCGCCGGACAGCACCTTGGAGGCCACACATGAATCCGCTCCGACCCATAGTCCGGAGCCGATCACGCAGATCGAAGACGGATGGTTGGACACCTCCTCGGGAGCCGCGACTTCCACGGCGATGGAGCCAAACACTGACCTTGTTCCCTATAAAGCTGGTGACTCCGAGGTGCCAGACTCCCTGCCGGACGCTGGACCCCCTGCGCCCCTGACAATCGAATCCGATTGGGCGCCGATCATGGAGTTCACCGCTGCTGACATCTTTCAGCACTCACCCTTTGGCGACATCATAAATTCGCTAAAACATCTCTCGCTATCCGGAGAGCCCTGGCCGGATTATGGCCAGGATGGTTGGGATGCGGACGACGAAGAAATTCAAAGCCCACCCACCACCCACTTTGTAGCCACTATCGACGATCTAACCGACATGCTAGACTACGACTCCGAAGACATTGACGGTATGGACGACGATGCCGGAGACGATCAAGAACCAACGCTCACAGAGCACTGGAAGGTCACCCCAACCCATGATGTATATATGGTGGATACCCCAAAAGGAAGCGATAACGAGGACCAATGGGGCACGGCAAAGGATAATCCCACCGATAAACAACCAAAACGGCGACGCAAACGCCGCCCTAAGTCCCGCCTCGACAACAACAGCGCTCCTAATGACCCAGCAATAGAGCAGGGCAAACCAGTGGACGACGAATATGGAGCCAAGCAACCATCCGAATAGGACGAGTCGGATAATCAATCCATGCGCGGCGAAACCAACAGTCAGATGACCTCACGCCAGACACACCACCAGAGAATAAGAGCCTTCGGAAAAGACTCGTCGCCACTGCAAGAAGTTTGAAGAAGGAAAAACGGAAGCTCAAAACAGCAGAAGACATACTCAGAATGAGGTGGAGCAAAGTGCTCAAAACCGTAGACAAATACGGCAATGGCCATCAATCAAAGAGCTACCCGAAGCGCAAGCTGCTGCAAGAATTTGACGAGGAAGCCATAGAGCCTCCACGGTCAAAAAACAAAGAGGCCGCCTGGCCGGATAGACGGCCAGAGGATAGGCCAAAATCTACAAGCGGCGCCGCACACAAGCCGACTCATGACCCTGGGAAAATAGATGGCCCAGCTAGGTCCATTTACGGGCCAAAAAAGAGGGCCCCAGGAAGCAACACAACACGCCAAGTGTTCAAAGACAGCGGTACACCCAAATACAGGGGCGCCGCACACCCACTATGTTTCACCAATGAGGTGCTGGATCATGAATTCCCAGCAGGGTTTAAACCCATAAATATAGAGGCTTACAACGGAACAACAGACCCTGGAGTCTGGATAGAGGATTATATACTACACATACACATGGCTAGAGGAGATGACCTCCACGCCATAAAATACCTACCCCTCAAGCTCAAAGGGCCAGCTCGGCATTGGCTCAAAAGCCTCCTAGAAAATACTGTTGGAAGTTGGGAAGAGCTTGAGGACGCGTTTAGAGCAAATTTTCAAGGGACTTATGTCCGCCCTCCGGATGCAGACGATCTAAGTCATATAACTCAACAGCCCGGAGAGTCAGCGCGCATATTCTGGAACAGGTTCCTTACTAAAAAGAACCAAATAGTCGACTGTCCGGACGCCGAAGGCTTAGCAGCTTTTAAACACAACGTCCGAGACGAATGGCTTGCCAGACACCTCGGCCAATAGAAGCCGAGGACAATGTCTGTGCTAACAAGCCTCATGACCCGCTTATGCACGGGGGAAGATAGCTGGCTAGCAAGATGCAGCACCAGCGACTCAAGTACATCCGAAATCAGAGATGGAAACGGAAAATCACGGCGCAGAAAAGATCAGCGCCGGAATAAAGAGAAAAGCCCAAAGAACACGGCGGTCAACGCCGGATTCAAAAGCTCGCGGCCAAACAACAAAACACTACCTCTTAAGGATAACAGTGATGAGCTATCCATCTTAAACAAAATTTTGGATCGGATATGTCAAATCCACAGTACCCCCGGAAGGCCTGCAAACCACACCCACCGAGATTGTTGGGTTTTCAAACAGTCCGGCCGACTCAACGCCGAACACAAGGGGCTCGACGCATCAAGCGAGGATGATGATAAACCCCACTAGCAGAGCACCGGAAAACAAAAGACTTTCCCACAAGAAGTCAAAGCAGTAAACTCACTTCATGTGATAATACGGAAAAACAATGCGGCACCCGCTAAGATGGGTCTTGCACGGTCCACCCCAGTGGAACCTCGTGATTGGATGTCAAAACCAATCACTTTTGACCACCTGGATTATTCCAGAAGTGTTCGAAATGCAGGATGGACTGCTCTAATATTGGATCCTATAATTGACGGTATACAATTTACACAAGTCCTGATGGACGGCGGCAGCGATTTAAACCTGCTATATCCGAACACAATCCGCAAGTTGGGGATAGACCTTACTACAATTCGACATAGCCGCACTTCCTTTAAAGGAGTGACGCCAGGCCCTTACGCCGAGTGCACAGGCTCCCTATTACTAGAAGTTGTGTTCGGGTCACCGAACAACTTCCGACGTGAAAAACTAATCTTCCACGTTGCCCCATTCAAAAGTAGCTATCAAGCACTATTGGGACGTGAAGCTTTTGTCCGCTTTAACGCAATACCACATTACGCGTCTCTTACACTTAAAATGCCCGGTCCACGTGGCATCATTTCATTAAGAGGGTCATCTAAAGACCCCGGACACGGCTAGACGAGTCCGGCATAAATAAGCTAGGGGATCCCTAGCCGCGCACCCCTTCACAAGGGGCTGTGCGTATAAGCAATAATGAGCTAATATAGACTCCACTTTATTTATTTATTGATATTTTTCATATACTTTTTCGCATGATTTCCTTTCAAACTAAGTTCCTCTATTTTTACAGATGAACACTGTGCACACCCGTCCAGGATAACGGCACGACGGAGACACAGGCGCAGACGTGCTGTAGGGACCCGTTGCTAGGATTCTTTTAAGATTAAGACCCTGCGTAAACCTTTTTTACTGTCTCTTGTTGCTACAATCCCCTGTTTTTTCATGATAACCAGAGAGGATACTGACGTTTTGGCATCGGCCGCGTCAGAGGACCTCGCCCGTACCTGGACACAAGGGGCTTAGGGCATTGTTTCGCCCGTTATTATAAAAGACCGAACACTTTAGGGAGTGTTCGGCGTCTCGAGTTAGGCCTTATATGCATCAGCTCCGAATCATGTCTTTGGTAAAATGTTGGGTTTGCCCGGCTCCTGTGTTTTGCTGCCTTACATTCCGTATCATCGGCTAACGCGGCACCAGGAGAACTACTGCGATTGTGCCCCAGTTCGGCTGGGCGAGCACCTCAGTAGAGAAAGCCGAAAACTGACTGTCATGATACAGCGAGAGACTGGTCAACCACTCGATCGACCACCGGAATGTTTAGAATTCCTCCGCTTTGACGAAGGACCATTTCCCGGTCAGGCACACACGCGCCCCGAATTCGGAGAGCGCGGTGCCCCCAGGGGCTATATCGTAGCCCCACCCTCGAACTCCAATGGCTAAGTGAAAGTTATAAAGCATCATAGTCCAGTTGCCTCGTTTGCTACGCTACCACCTCCTCAACAGGACCGAGACATTGGATTAAGTGTGAAACTGCGCTATTTTTGCGAACACCCCCGCACCTTGTGCGTGGGGGCTGAAGCCGAAGACTGCCATCTTTCAGGTTATACACACGTATACATAAACGGCCGCATAGGAGATATTTCAATACTTGGAACGCACAAGTATAAAAAGAGATTACTCATAACCATTGTTTTACAAAATAAAACGTTCATTTGAACGTGACATTTTTCGAGCACTGCGACTCTATTACACGAGCACCACACATAAGTTCCCCAAAATAGTGCTCGGCGGGTAACCGGCTTTCGTACGAACCCTGGGTTGCAACAGCGTGGCATCCATCTCTGTCCAATGTGTCTTCACACAGGCAAGGGCCATCCGCGTACCCTCTTTGCAGGCCAACCGCTTCATCTCCTTGATATGCGGCACTGCCCCAAGAAACTCCTGCAATAAGCCAAAATAGCTCGTCGGCTTGGGCTTCTCCGGCCAGACATGAGTCACGATATCCGTCATGGCAAGTCCGGACAACCTATTCAGCTCAGCCCATTCGGCCAACCGATCGGTCAGTGGAAGTGAATGATCCGGACTATGGAATTGAGACCAAAATAGCTCTTCCGTCTTGTGATCCTTCTGACTTCGGAAGTGCACAACGACATCCGCCGCACTCGCCGCTAAGGCCATATATGGATCCTCTGGACCCCACAGCTGGCCAAGCTGGGCATACTTTGGATCCGTAAACCTGCGGCGTAGCAGAAAAGGCTTGCCAGCCACAATGTCTCCGGCCTGACGCATCTCCTCCTTCATAGCCCGCATTGCAGAGCGGGCATCCTTGGCTTCGGCGGTGGCCTTCCCCAGGTCTTCTCGCTCCGATAGGCGCTCCTTTTCAAGAGCCTCATTGCGGTCGGTAGCATCCTTCAATTTAACGGCCAATTCAGCCATCTCTTCCCTGCTCCGGCAGTGTGTAGCCCTTTCGGCTTCTAACTCCTCGGCCGCCCTCGAGGCAGCCGCATCACTCCTTCTGGCTTGCTCCTTGGCTTGAGCAAGTTCTGCCCGAAGGCTCTCCATAGCAGCAGCACCATCTACGTCAAGCATAAATATTGTAAGAGCTGGGCTTTAGCTCCCTTAATAGGTGACTGCGGAGAATCAATTTACCTTGCGACTCGTCAAGTCGCTTGTTAACTAGCGCGATGTCTGCATCCGCCACATCGAGTTGCGGCATTAATTCAGCAACTCCATCAGTCCGGCTAGCCCCCGGACTATCCGCCACCTGCATAGGAAAGGCGACACTCAATACCTGTGATTTTGATCCTCGGCACACTGTCGCTTTCGACAACCTACCGAGTCTCAGGGGCTACTATCTATACAGGGCGCACTTTCATGTGCAAAATTGTCAAAAAGGCGCGTCGTTTTTACGTACCTCAAAACCCGCCAGCAAACTCTTGACAGCATTATGCAATCCATTTTTGGTGGACGAAATCCTTCCAATCACCGTACTCATCAATGCACGGTGATCTTCTGAGATGGATGCCCTCTCAAGCAGATCCTTCAGCTCCACCGGCCGAACACTAGTCGGCGCCGAACACTTCGGCTCTGCCGGACTCGGGGATACCCTCCGTGATGACACTTCAGGCTCGTCCGCCCTATCCGACAGCGCAGCAGACGGAGGCGTCTTGCTCTCCATCATCTCCGGACGAAGATCCCCCGAAGACGAGCTCATCTAAGAAGGTCGGAGATCCGAGCTACAAGGTAAAAAACTCGGTTATCCTTAGAAGCACAAAGAGGGATGTCTCTCGTTACCAAACTCCCTTTTTTCTACTCACAGCTCGCTGGAGGGCTGATGCTTTAGGGGAGATTGTGTGGCCGGGGCCTCCCCGGACGCAGGACCCTCTGGTGAAGACTTCTTCCCCCGCTTAGGGGCTTTGGCCTCCGGATTTTCTGAGGCGGTCCTCTTCTCTGCCGGGAGGGAGGGATTCTCGATTCCCCCTTCTTCAAGCGCCCCCTTGGGCGAAGTGGTAGCTCCTCCATTTTCCCCTTCCCCTTCTTTTGAAGGCGCAACCTCCAACATTCTGACCAGCACGGGCTCCGGCGCAGTCTCTGGGAGGGGGGCCGGACACCGTATCAGCTTTGCTTGCGCTATCCACTCCTGTTGAAGGATAACGGGTTAAAAGGCGAATTGTAGAAAGGCAAACAAATGGTACGTCCGAACACTGAGCTACTTACTTGAGTATCCGGGCGATTGCAGCTTAGGCCGGCATCCTCGGTCAATTCCGGACACACCTCCTGTGATCCGAAGAACAACTTGTACATCTCCACGGGTGTCGTACCCATGAAGTGTTGGAGAATCCGTGGTCCCTCCGGATTGAACTCCCATAGCCGGAGAGGACGGCGTTTGTAGGGCAGGAGACGCCTAATTAGCATGACCTGCACCACCACGACCAGGTCGATCTCCCTCGCTTGGAGGTCTCGAATCCGGCCCTGCAATAAGGGCACGTCTTTTGACGGCCCCCAATTGAGCCCTTGGTTGACCCATGACATCAACCGCCGTGGAGGTCCCGAGCGGAATGGAGGCGGCGGCTTCTGCCTGCTGCCCTTTGGAGCGGTGATATAGAACCACTCCTGCTGCCACAAGCCGAGCTCCTCTTGGAAGGAGCCCTCGGGCCACGGGGGATCGGCCCTCCTGCTTACGGCCGCCCCGCCGCACTCTGCTTGACGCCCCCCGATCATCTTCGGCTCCACATTGAAGGTCTTCAGCCACAGGCCGAAGTGGGGGGTGACGCGGAGGAAGGCTTCGCAGACGACGATGAATGCGGAGATATGGAGGATGGACTCCGGAGCCAAGTCGTGGAATTCCAACCCATAGTAAAACATGAGCCCTCTCACAAAAGGATCCATCGGGAAGCCTAAACCCCGACGGAGGTGGGATACAAAGACGACATACTCGCCGGGCTCGGGGGTGGGGATGGCCTGCTCTTCGGCGGGCAACCTGTGCGAAATCTCGTAGGACAAGTACTTGGCTTCTCGCAGCTTTAGCACGTCCTCCTCCATAACAGAGGAGGGCATCCACCGGCCCTGAAGGTCGGAGCCGGACATTGTTGAAGGTCCGAAGCGCTCGAATCTGGGGCTCTGGGTGTTGGAACTTGGAGCAAGGAGAAGATTCGGTGGAAGATTGAAGAAAAGGAACGAGCCTTGGTCCTATTATAAAGAGTGAGAATACCAAGAGCCGTCTCCGTGACCATTCGGGACTCGCCTTCGATAGAGGAGGCGTGGCGACGGGCGCGGTTGGGTTACCCACGTCCGTATTGATGAGAATCCCGGAATAAGGGGAACACGATCTCTGCTTCGACAAGACGTGCCAAGGAAACCGCTTCGCTAAACGCGCTGAGTTGGTATAATAAAAAACGATTCAAGTAAAAGCTTGGTAGTGGTGTGACGTCATGCCGCAGAATACGTCAGCAGATTGAACTTGTGCACATATTATTCTCTCTATGGTGGAATGTTGAACTTATTTTGCAGAGCCGAACACTATCCTGGTGTTCACAATCTTCTATGGATTATTCAAAGGAGGAACCCGCCTTGCAATGCCGAACATTATGCGCGCCGGACTCATCGTCATTGAAGCCAGGTTCAGGGGCTACTGAGGGAGTCCTGGACTAGGGGGTGTCCGGACAGCCGGACTATCATCGTCCGCTGGACTATAAGACTACGAAGATACAAGATTGAAGACTCCGTCCCTTGTCCGGATGGGACTTTCCTTGGCGTGGAAGGCAAGCTTGGCGATACGGATATGTAGATCTCCTACCATTGTAACCGACTCTGTGGAACCCTAGCCCTCTCCGGTGTCTATATAAACCGGAGGGTTTTAGTCCGTAGGACACGACATCCATTACAACAATCATACCATAGGCTAGCTTCTAGGGTTTAGCCTCCTTGATCTCGTGGTAGATCCACTCTTGTACTACCCATATCATCAATATTAATCGAGCAGGACGTAGGGTTTTACCTCCATCAAGAGGGCCCGAACCTGGGTAAAACATCGTGTCCCTTGTCTCCTGTTACCATCCGCCTAGACGCACAGTTCGGGACCCCCTACCCGACATCCGCCGGTTTTGACACCGACAATACACATGGGTGCATATAATTCTCTACAAGACTGAAGTGCAAGATGTCTTCAGACGCTTCGCCAATCGAGCAATGAACAATTATGGCGTGAAGATCAAGCATATCAGAAGTGACAATGGCACTGAATTCAAGAACACCGGACTTGATCTTTACCTGGATACAATGGGAATCACTCATGAGTTCTCTGCTCCATACACACCTCAGCAAAATGGCATCGTTGAGCGCAAGAACAGAACCCTCATTGAGATGGCTCGAACAATGCTCGACGAATACAAGACACCAAGAAAGTCCTGGCCTGAAGCTATTGATACAGCATGTCACATCATCAACCGTGTTTACATCCATAAGCTTCTGAACAAAACATGCTATGAGCTCCTCACTGGCAAGAAGCCAAATGTAAGCTACTTCAGAGTATTTGGAGCTAGGTGTTGTATCAAGGATCCCCATCACAAGTCAAAATTTGCACCTAAAGCTCACGAAGGCTTCATGCTCGGTTATGGAAAGGACTCACACTCCTATAGAGTTTTCAACCTCTATCTCCATAAAATCGTTGAAACTGTGGATGTGAGATTTGATGAAACCAATGGTTCACAAAGAGAGCTCCTGTCAAGTACAATAGACGAAGCTCCCCCCAGCGAATCTATCAAGCTGATGGGAACGGGTGAAATAATGCCTTCTGAAGCACAACCTGAAGAGGAACTTATCATTTGTGCACCTAACCAACCTGAAGACAATGCTCAGACTGAAGATAATCCTCCCAATGATGACAATGATCAGCAAGAGCAAAGTCTTCGTCCAATTCATCCTTGATTTGCAAATGAAGTACAAATTGAGAAGATAATTGATAGTATCAATGCACTTGGTCCACTTACTCGCTCAAGAGCAACACAGTTAGCAAATTTCTGTGGGCACTTCTCATTTGTGTCAATATCAGAACCCAAGAAAGTTGCTGAAGCCTTTATGGAACCTGAATAGATACAAGTTGTGTAAGAAGAACTTCAACAGTTCAAGCTGAACAATGTATGGGAACTTGTCAAGCGTGCTGACCCTCGCAAGCATAACATTATTGGAACAAAATGGATATATCGAAACAAGCAAGATGAGCATGGTCAAGTCGTCAGAAACAAAGCACGTCTTGTGGCTCAAGGATATACTCAAGTGGAAGGAATTGACTTCGATGAAACATTTGCTCATCTGGCTAGGCTTGAAGCTATTCGCATACTGCTAGCCTATGCTAATCACCACAACATCTTGCTATATCAAATGGATGTGAAGAGTGCATTTCTCAACGGCAAGATTGAAGAAGAAGTAAACATAGCTCAACCACCTGGCTTTGAAGATCCAAAACATCCTGATATGGTGTACAAGCTAAACAAAGCACTGTATGGCCTCAAACAAGCTCCTCGCACATGGTATGATACGATCAAAGACTTCCTAAAGAGCGAAGGCTCCAAACCTGGATCGCTCGATCCCACACTCTTCACGAAGATATATGATGGTGAACTGTTTGTGTGCCAGATATATGTGGATGACATTATCTTCGGCTGCACCAACCAGAAGTATACTGATGAGTTTGGATACATGATGCAAGAGCAATATCAGATGTCCATGATGGGTGAGCTAAAGTTCTTCCTTGGTCTTCAAATTCGTCAGCAAAGAAATGGCATCTTCATATCTCAAGAAAAATACCTCAAAGATTGTCTGAAGAAGTTTGGAATGGAAGATTGCAAATGTTACACGACGCCTATGCCAGCCAAACACCATCTTGGTCCCGACGACAATGGTAAAGAGTTCGATCAAAAGGTATACCGCTCCATGATTGGTTCCTTACTTTATCTATGTGCATCTAGGCCAGATATTATGCTTAGTGTTTGCATGTGTGCTCGATTCCAAGCGGCACCAAAGCAATCGCATCACTTAGCTGTGAAGCGAATTCTTCGATATTTGGCTTACACACCAACACTCGGATTATGGTAACCAAAGGGCTCAAAATTTGATTTGGTTGGATTCTCGGATGCTGATTATGCTGTTGGGAAGGTGGATCACAAGTCTACATCAGGCACATGTCACTTTCTGGGTCGATCACTTGTCTGTTGGTCTTCAAAGAAGCAGAATTGTGTATCACTCTCAACTGCTGAATCTGAATACATTTCTCCTGGATCTTGTTGCGCTCAGCATCTATGGATGAAGCAAACTCTCAAGGACTATGGCATCAATATGAAACAAGTGCCTCTCTTCTGCGACAACGAAAGCGCCATCAAGATTGCCAACAATCCAGTCCAGCACTCAAAGACAAAGCACATTGAAATTCGTCATCACTTTCTCAGAGATCATGTCATGAAGAAAGATATTGACATCATTCACGTCAACACTGAAGAGCAACTGGCAGATATCTTCACAAAGCCCTTGGATGAGAAAAGGTTTTGCAAGTTACGATGTGAGCTAAATATCTTGGAATCCTCAAATGTCCTGTGATTAGGCACACATCCTAACACTTATGCATGTTGATGACTTAGATGTGCAACACACGAAGTAAAGTATATCTTCAATCAATGAAGAATTACATTCTGAGTTTGAATACATTAACATGAAATTTGACTTCAGAGCGCCACGACAATTGTGCACCGTGTCTGGGTCTAATACTTCCTATACGGTGGGTAACACCACCACCAAATTTCCCTGTTTGAAGTGTTTCACTCATGGCGTTATTTTTGCAATGACTTCACATTTGGTTTGTCTTCAATTTCAATTTATCTTCATGATTTTCTTCACTATGATGATTTGATTGCTTTCTGATATATATACTAGTGTTCTGTCCTCTACAGCATTCATTTATAGCTATGTCTTCCTAGTTGAATCTTTTTAACTTAGTGAATGTGATCGGACCCTAATATATCTATGCTTTCTATCTCAAACTATATCTGTCCAAATCATATGCATTCTATTGAAACTGTCGAATGCCTTCTCTGCGTCCTAGTTAGCAGAAGACACAGAGACAAACATTAAGTCTGTTTTAAATGATTCATCTTTATTGTTGAAATCCGGAGAAGCCGGAACGACCGTCCTACATGCCTAGCGGGCGTGGGAACGTGGGACAACTCTGAGTATGTTGCATGCTTGCCACGTGCCCCTCAGATATGAACCGCCAGGGGCACCTGCATAATTGCGTTTTGCCGCACACTTCCTTATAAATACATGTCCCCTGTGGTAAAGAAAACCTTCTTCCACCTCTCCACCTCGTAAAAACCCTAGCGCCACCGCTAGCTCTCAACGACGTCGGCGAAGAAGCGCTTAGCTGTCGCGACTTCTCCAACGCCGTCCTCACGCCGGCCACGGACATCGTCCTCTCCGCCGTCGCTATAGGTGTCCTCCGTCGCCAAGTTAGGGCATGGTGGATTGAACTGCTCGGTCTCCTGTTCATCCCATCTAGCAGTTCTTCGTGTGGTAAATATAACTCTATTTTTACCATCTTTTTGATCTTCAAGATTCATCCTTTTTACCAGAAGTGGTTTCTGCCAACACAATGTTAGATCTATTCCGTCTGCATCTCATACTGCCTACTCTATTCACTTAAACTTCATATCAAGTTTGATTCGCACTTGTACTTATTCATGGATTCGTACAAATCTGGAACCAACTCTCAACATATAAGTGAATGTCTTCGCATCATGAGGTCAATGTCTTCAAACTGATTTATCTTCAAAATCTTCTGAGAATGCATATGACCTATTCCCCTTCCCTCGCATCTCTAATGCTGTCACAGGTACATGTCCGTGGGAGAATCCCTTGGTTCTCATAGTGTGCATTCGTTTGCAGAATTCTTACAGCATCACATTAACTCTCCCAAAGCCAGTTCCTGTTTGTCCAGCAAGCGAAAGTCTTTGCAGCCCTTGAACGTACTGAAGCCATTCAGTTTGAAGTTCATGGCTGCAGAGAAATCAGTAAGGAAGGGTGGCAGACGGCGTCGTGGGTGAACATCAAAAGATCTTCCTGATGACCTCGCAGAACTTTACAAGATAGATCCTGAAGAGAATTATCATCAGCGCAAGACACGAATCCAATGGATTCGACGCTATTGGGCTGAAGAATGGTTCAAGTACAAGTTCGTGACCCAGGAATATGCAGAGAAGAATGCTATCAAAAGTCCTTGGGGTGATATTCTCTATCGAGGCCTTCAACCCAAGAACAGAGCTGAAGCTATTGCATAGGGTTTCTATCCGTGTATGGTTCGTGGACCTCAGCCTGCGAATGCCGACCCATCATCATTGCTCTGGGGTCGTGACGATTCTCTCTTCAAGTGCAACTTCCAGCATGCAAAGGCATCAGCCAAGGAAAACCATAAGTCATTGGTATTAGACTTCAACCCTGGTCCCTCTGCTCCCCGTGCTGACGGCTCACGTGATACAGAACCCAATGTCATCGGCCCCTTCTCCAACCTTGATGGCCTCATCACTTACATCTTGGTACAAGGTGCCAAAGTGGATCATTCTGATAATGATGCTAACACTGATGAAGCCCCAGCTCCTCCTCCAAAGCCGCAGAAGCTAAAGAAGGCTAAGGCTTCTAGTTCAGCTGCTCCTCCAAAAGCTTCATGTGCGAAGCCACTAGCCATTGCACCTCCTGAAGACAGTGTGCAATCTGAAGATCACTCATGCATCTCCAAGAAGACGGAGAATAAAAAGAAAATCGTCAAGCATACTGATCAGACCTTGACTCTGCTACCATTCTGCGAGAAGAGCACATTGATCTGTCCAGCAATGAAGATCTTGCAGATGATGCCCTTGAGCAACTGATCAAGAGCAAGGAAGAAGCAGCGATCTTCAACAATTTGCCTCTCTTCGATGTGGCAATCATCCATAACTTCATTGATGAGTGGTTTGACACCCCAAATCTCAGCTTTGAAGATCTGCAGCTTCCCATTGGCCTCAGCGTCTCCTTCAATGGCGCCATTGCTTCTGAGCTAGCTCTCGCTCAGCGCATCGTTGAACTGAAGCACAAGATTGATTATGAGAAAGCTCAGTTCAAGAAGCATGTGGCGAAGCTCGGCGTGCAAGATGTCAGAAACTTCAAGATCATGGTGCACAAGCTTAAAGAAGCCTTTCTCAAGAAGCGCGAAGAAGCTCAAGGCTCTCGTGAGCGCATGAAGACTTTGGCTGACAAATGTGTACTAGCCTACAATGAGGCTGAGAATCGCAAGTCTCTTGGTCGTCCTGGCATTGACCCCAGAATGGCTGCAAAGAAGAAGAAGCTATCAACCACTCAACCTGCACCTTCAAGGCAGGAAGCACCTCGCATAATCTTCCCAAGCAGCATGACTGGCTCGAAGCCAAAGGTCATGTCAACCGCTTCAGAACAGAAGAAGACGAGGGCTGCCGAGGCTGAAGCCAGAAAAAGGAAAAATTGATGGCTGCTCAGTGTTTGTGCACGGCTTTTGTCGTTTGAGAGCAACCCACCTCGAAATCTTTGAGAGAGAGAAATCCTTGTGAGGACAAAGCCCAAACACCTAGAGCCAAAGACTGTTAGGCATCACTGAAGTCTTTCTGTCTGTGTGACCTGAAGACTTATTTCACTTGAGGACTGTGAATCCTCTAGCCGGTTAGGCATCGCGTTCTAAGCATCCAAGAGTCATTGTGGATTGCCGGTGAACGAAGTTTATGAAGGTTTGGAAGTCTACCTTGAAGACTTACCAGAGTGATTGGGCGAGGACTGGGTGTCCTTAGCTCAAGGGGAATAAGGTGAAGGCACGGTCTTCTGAGTTAAATCTCAGCCTCCCTAACCAGACGTACAGTTGTCACAGCAACTGGAACTGGTCCAACAAATCTTGTGTCTTCAATGAGCGACTGGTTCTATCCTTTCCATCCTTTACTTAAGTTTGTCTTCATGAAGTCATTGCCTACCTGTCGTACCTGTTTGACTTCATTGCTTGACTACTATCGTTGATTGGCTTCATACTATCTTCCATCCTGATCCTTACTACTTAGCTGCTATTAGTCCTGTACTTTCATATCATTGCATACTTGACTATGGCTTGCTTATGGTAGTTTATCTTCGTCTGCATCTCAATTAGGGCATTTCTCTTGTTTGTCTTCGAAACTTCCAAGTTTTGAAGACTTTCACAAAAATCGCCTATTCACCCCCCTCTAGTCGATACTAGCACTTTCAATTGGTATCAGAGCAAGGTACTCCCTTGTTCTGTGTGATTCGGTTTAACCACCTAGAGTTTTAGCTATGTCGACTACAGGATTGAGGAACATATCTTGCCCCACCTTTGATGGTCATGAGTATCCCCGATGGAAGGCCATGATGAAGAAGCGACTCATGGCTATGGATAGCGAACTATGGACCGTCACTGAGATTGGCCTCACTGATCTATGCAAGATGGCTGAGGCCGATGACATTCGCAAGTACACTCTAGTGAACCTTACGGCGAAGGATGTCATCTGCTCTTATCTGTCCCGAAATTAGTTCAGGAATGTTATGCACCTCAATCACGCAAAGCTAATCCGGGACCGGATTTCTGAGGTCTATGAAGGTCATCGTACTCGTCATGATCCTTGGTTTGAGGACTACAAGGAGTCTCTTAAGGAGATGACCTTTGCACCTGAATCGCCATCATCTTCATCATGCCTCATGGCAAGGGGTGATAAGGTAACTGAATGCTACCTCTCTGAAACTAGTGATGATGAATCAGGTGATGAATTTGGCACCAGTTATGTCAAACTTGCTTCCCTTGCCACTAAATAATAAAGAGTCTTGGAAAGGGTTCAAGACATGCTTAGTAAGAGCGATGATATGTTGGGCGTTAAGAGCCCCTCCTGGCCCAACCCTAGACACTCTAAGATCCTTTTTCAAACCTGCTCTGCTCCCATTTAAGGAAAAAGAATTTCACGTTCTTCCTGAAAGGAAGGGAGGATTAGGAATGTCCTATTGATTGCTGCTTTCTCCAGACTGCTGGGAAAAGCATGAAAAAAAGGCTCGAATCAGTCAAAAGCATTGGCTGAAAGTCTTCAGAGACTTCATTCCAAGTTTGACGCCCTTCAAGATCAACATAATGCTCTCTTGTCTGATCATGAGAAGCTTTCTTCTGAATGTCCTCAAAGAAAGCAAGACCTTGAAAAGATAAGAGTGGATTATGAAGATCTTCAGAAGGAGCGCGATTCATTGCTTGCTCAACAAATCAGCGTTACACAGAAAGAATTTGAACCACCATGTCTAAAATGTATTGAGCGTGATAACGCTACATCTGTTGCTGAATGTTCCACTGCTGCTACTGTTACATTGTCTTCACCTGCTGATGTGGTTGCTAACCCCTCTCCGGAGGATACCACTGCTATTGCTGATGAAAATGCTATGTTGAAGACATTGCTTGAAACATGGATGTATAAGAGTCTGAAGGGCATCAGACACTTTGCGATGTCCTCAAAAAGCAGATTCCGAACTGAAACCCTAGGAAAGAGGGTGTTGGGTTCGAGAGGAAAATGAATGTTGATGGCTCGTACTGGAAGCCTGAGCAGTACCCCAAAACTACATGGGTTGCTGCAATGGAACCTTCAGTAGATCCATCCACTTTATCTGGCTTTACCCGTGCTAATCCTATTATCATTGATGAATCCTTTGATGCAAACTATAAGCTGTTCAAGAATCAGAATGGTGAAGTGTTTGCCAGGTACATTGGTACTAACTACAGGAATGGACCACCTATGAAGAAGATCTGGGTACCTAAGGAGTACATCGAGAATCTTCCTGTGAATGTCTTCATGACACCACCAAGGAAGAAGACAAACCCCAGACCTATAGCTTCATATGGCCCAAAGGCTTCATACAGATACATGACTCACTTGAGTCACCCTAACGCCAATGTTTTGCAGGGAAATCATGCTCAGACTTATGAATATGAGCGTGTATCTTCGAACCGCTATGTTCATAGGACTAAGAACTTTTCTGCTTATTCATATGAGTATCATTCTTCTCCTGCAAGGCTATTTGCTAGGGCTCCAAAGCCAAAATTATCAGATGTTGCACTTAGACTCATTGCTTCTAAGCCACCCCTGAAACTGTGGGTGGCGAAGAAAAATTAACTTTCTTTTGCAGAGAAAGGTCTCCAGCCAGCAATCACAGGCGTCTGATGCTATTGCTGGGGACCTAAAACACATTAAGGACACATGATAAAATGTCATTCTATACATTTCACATCTGAATCGCTTACCTGTCATACTATGTATCCTAATCCTGATCTAAGCTGTGACAATCCCTATATGTGTCAAATGCTATTCGGAACATATCGCTGCCTTGTACTAATGGAATCTGACAAGTCTCTAGTCTTTGAAGGGTATCGAAAAGATGATCTATACATGGTAGATTTTTCAGCAGGTCCACAGCTTGCCGTTTGTCTTCTCACAAAAGCTTCAGAATGCTGGCTCTGGCATCGAAGGCTAGGGCATGCAGGCATGAGGAACTTACATTCACTCGTCAAGAAGAAGCATGTCGTTGGCATCGAGGATGTCAAGTTCAAGAAGGATCATTTGTGTGGTGCCTGCGAAGCTGGGAAGATGAGAAGGGCAAAACACCCCTCGAAGACAATCATGACAACATCTCAACCCTTCGAGCTGTTACACATGGACTTATTCGGACCTACTCACTACTCCATCCTCACAACAACTGCTTGTCTCTATGGCTTCGTCATTGTCTCTATAAAGTCGTTGAAACTGTGGATGTGAAATTTGATGAAACCAATGGTTCACAGAGAGAGATTCTGCCAAGTACACTAGATGAAGCTCCTCCAAGTGAATCTATCAAGCTGATGGGAACTGGTGAAATCATGCCTTCTGAAGCACAGCCTAAAGAGGAACTTACCATCTCTGCACCAAATCAACCTGAAGACAATGCTCAGACCGAAGACAATCCTTCCAATGATGACAATGATCAGCAAGAGCAAAGTCTTCGTCCTGTTCATTCTCGTGTTGCAAATGAAGTACAAATTGAGAAGATAATTGACAGCATCAATGCACCTGGTCCACTGACTCGCTCAAGAGAAACACAGTTAGCAAATTTCTGTGGGCACTTTTCATTTGTGTCAATATCAGAACCCAAGAAAGTTGCTGAAGCTTTTATGGAACCTGAATGGATTCAAGCCATGCAAGAAGAACTTCAATAGTTCAAGCTGAACAATGTTTGGGAACTTGTCAAGCGACCTGGTCCTCGCAAGCATAACATTATTGGAACAAAATGGATATATCGAAACAAGCAAGATGAGCATGGCCAAGTTGTCAGAAACAAAGCACGTCTTGTGGCTCAAGGATATACTCAAGTAGAAGGAATTGACTTCGATGAAACATTTGCTCCTGTTGCTAGGCTTGAAGCTATCCGCATACTGCTAGCCTACGCTAATCATCACAACATCTTGCTATACCAAATGGACGTGAAGAGTGCATTTCTCAATGGCAAGATGGAAGAAGAAGTGTATGTCGCTCAACCACCTGGCTTTGAAGATCCAAAACATCCTGATATGGTGTACAAGCTAAACAAAGCACTGTATGGCCTCAAACAAGCTCCTCGCACATGGTATGATACGATCAAAGACTTCCTGAAGAGCAAAGGCTTCAAACCTGGATCCCTCGATCCCACACTCTTCACGAAGACATATGATGGTGAACTGTTTGTGTGCCAAATATATGTGGATGACATTATCTTCGGCTGCACCAACCAGAAGTATACTGATGAGTTTGGATACATGATGCAAGAGCAATATCAGATGTCCATGATGGGTGAGCTGAAGTTCTTCCTTGGTCTTCAAATTCGTCAGCAAAGGAATGGCATCTTCTTATCTCAAGAAAAATACCTCAAAGATTGTCTGAAGAAGTTTGGAATGGAAGACTGCAAAGGCTACACGACGCCTATGCCAGCTAAACACCATCTTGGTCCCGACGATAATGGTAAAGAGTTCGATCAAAAGGTATACCGCTCCATGATTGGTTCTTTACTTTATCTATGTGCATATAGGCCAGATATTATGCTTAGTGTTTGCATGTGTGCTCGATTCCAAGCGGCACCAAAGGAATCGCATTACTTAGCTGTGAAGCGAATTCTTCGATATTTGGCTTACACCCCAACACTCGGATTATGGTATCCCAAGGGCTCAAAATTTGATTTGGTTGGATTCTCGGATGCTGATTATGCTTGTGACAAGGTGGATCGCAAGTCTACATCAGGCACATGTCACTTTCTTGGTCGATCACTTGTCTGTTGGTCTTCAAAGAAGCAGAATTGTATATCACTCTCAACTGCTGAATCTGAATACATTGTTGCTGGATCCTGTTGTGGTCAGCTTTTATGGATGAAGCAAACTCTCAAGGACTATGGCATCAACCTGAAACAATTACCTCTCTTCTGCGACAACGAAAGTGCCATCAAGATAGCCAACAATCCAGTCCAGCACTCGAAGACAAAGCACATTGAAATTCGTCATCACTTTCTCAGAGATCATGTCATGAAGAAAGATATCGACATCATTCATGTCAACACTGAAGAGCAACTGGCAGATATCTTCACGAAGCCCTTGGATGAGAAAAGGTTTTGCAAGTTACGGTGTGAGCTAAATATCTTGGAATCCTCTAATGTCCTATGATCAGGCACACATCCTAACACTTATGCATGTTGATGATTTAGATGTGCAACACACAAAGTAATGTATATCTTCAATCAATGAAGACTTACACTCTAAGTGTGAATACATTAACGTGGAATATGACTTCGGAGCGCCACGATAATTGTGCGCCGTGTCTGGGTTTAATACTTCCTATACGGTGGGTAATGCCACCATCAAATTTCCTTGTTTGAAGTGTTTCACTCATGGAATTATTCTTGCAATGACTTCGCATTTGTTTTGTCTTCAGTTTCAATTTATCTTCATGATTTTCTTCACTATGATGATTTGATTGCCTTCTGATATATATATACTAGTGTTCTGTCCTCTACAGCATTCACTTATAGCTATGTCTTCAATTTGAATCTTTGACCTAAGTGAATGTGATCGGACCCTAACCTCTCTAAGCTTTCTATCTCAAACTCTATCTATCCAAATCATATGCATTCTATTGAAACTGTCAAATGTCTTCTCTGCGTCCTAGTCAGCAGAAGGCAAAGAGAAAAACATTAAATCTGTTTTAAATGACTTCTCTTTATTATTGAAATCCGGAGAAGCCGGAACAACTCTCCGACATGCCTGGTGGGCGTGGGAACGTGGGACAACTCTGAGTATGTTGCATGCTTGCCACGTGCCCCTCAGATGTGAACCGCCAGGGGCACTAGCGTAATTGCGTTGAGCCGCTCACCTACTTATAAATACTTGTCCCCTACGGTAAAGAAATCCTTCTTCCACCTCTCCACCTCGTCAAAACCCTAGCGCCACCGCTAGCTCTCGACGACGCCGGCGATGAAGCGTTAGCTGCCGCGACTTCTCCGACGCCGTCCTCACACCGGCCGCGGACATCGTCCTCTCCACCGTCGCTGTAGGTGTCCTCCATCACCAAGTTAGGGCACGGTGGGCTGAACTGCTCGGTCCCTATTCATCCCATCTAGCAGTTCTTCGTGCGGTAATTATAACTCTATTTTTACCACCTTTTTTGATCTTCAAGATTTCATCCTATTTACCGAAAGTGGTTTCTGCCTACATAATGTTAGATCTATTTTGTCTGCATCTCATACTGCCTAGTCAATTCACTTAGATTTTATATCAAGTTTGATTCCTCACTTGTACTTATTATCAGATTGGTACAAATCTGGAACCAACTCACATCACATAAGTGAATGTCTTCGCATCATGAGGTCAATGTCTTCAAACTGATTATTCTTCAAAATCTTCTGAGAATGCATATGACCTCTTCCCCTTCCCTCGCATCTCTAATGCTGTCACAGGTACATGTCTGTGGGAGAATCCCTTGGTTCTCATAGTCTACATTCGTTTGCAGAATACTTACAACATCACATTGATTCTCCTGAAGCCTGTTCCTGCTTGACCAACAAGCATAAGTCTCTGAAGCCTTTGAACATATTGAAGCCATTCAGTTTGAAGTTCATGGCTGCTGAAAAATCAGCAAGGAAGGGTGGCAGACAGCGCAGAGAAGGAACATCCAAAGATCTGCCTGATGACCTAGCAGAGCTCTACAAGACAGATCCTGAAGAGACTTATCATCAGCGCAAGACATGAATCCAATGGATTCGATGCTATTGGGCTGAAGAATGGTTCAAGTACAAGTTTGTGACCAAGGAATATGCAGCTAAGAATGCTATCAAGAGACCTTGGGGTGATATTCTCTATCGAGGCCTTCAACCCAAGAACAGAGCTGAAGCTATTGCGCAAGGCTTCTATCCTTGCATGGTCCGTGGACCTCAGCCTGAGAACGCCGATCCCACTTCATTACTCTGGTGTCGTGATGATGCTCTCTTCAAGCGCAACTTTCAGTTCGCCCAGGCTTCGGCCAAGCAAAACAAGAAGTCATTGGGACTAGACTTCAACCCTGGTCCCTCTGCTCCTCGTGCTGACGGCTCCCGTGATGCAGAACCTAATGTCATCGGCCCCTTCTCCAACCTTGATGGCCTCATCACCTACATCTTGGTCCAGGGTGCCATAGTAGATCATTCTGATAATGATGCTGACACTGATGAAGCCCCAGCTCCTCCTCCGAAGCCACAGAAGCAAAAGAAGCCAAAGGCTTCAAAATCAGCTGCACCTCCAAAAGCTTCTCGTGTGAAGCCACTCGCCACTGCACCTCCTGAAGACAGTGTGCAGTCTGAAGATCAATCTCGTATCTCCAAGAGAACGGAGAAGAAAAAGCAAATTGTCAGGCATACTGATCAAACCTTGACTCCTGCTGCCATTTTGCGTGAAGAACCCATTGATCTGTCTAGCGACGAAGATCTTGCAGATGATGCCCTTGACCAACTGATCAAGAGCAAGGAAGAACCAGAAATCTTCAACAACTTGCCTCTCTTCTATGTGGAAATCATCCACAACTTCCTTGATGAGTGGTTCGACACCCCCAATCTCAGCTTTGAAGATTTGCAGCTTCCCATTGGCCTCAGCCTCTCTTTCAATGGCGCCATTGCTTCTGAGCTAGCTCTCGCTCTGCGCATCGTTGAGCTAAAGAAAAAAATTGATTATGAGAAGGCTCAGTTCAAGAAGCATGTGGCGAAGCTCAGTGTTCAAGACGTCAGAATCTTCAAGGTCATGCTGCATGAGCTTAAAGAAGCTTTTCTTAAGAAGCGTGAAGAAGCTCAGGGCTCTCGTGAGCGCATGAAGAGTTTGGCTGACAAGTGTGTGCTTGCCTACAATAAGGCTGAGAAGTGCAAGTCACTTGGTCGTCCTGGCATTGACCCAAGGATGGCTGCAAAGAAAAAGAAGAAGCTTTCTGCTGACCAGCCTGCACCTTCAAGCCAAGAAGCCCCTCGCATTATCTTCCCAAGCAGCATGACTGGCTCGAAGCCAAAAGTCCTGTCAACCGCTTCAGAACAGAAGAAGACGAGGGCTGCCGAGGCTGAAGCCAGGAAGAGGAAGAATCCTGAAGCCTCTGATGCTGCTCCCTCCAAGAAGAAGCGCAAGACCAAGAAGACTAGGGCTGCTCCCACAGAGCCCTTAGTTTTTGAACCCATTTCAGTGGTTCGCCCTGCGTCAGAACATCATGAAAGAAGGATGATTGTTCATGAGCCCGCTTCCATAGAGGCTCATGAAGCTGAAGATATTCCAGCAGCTAAACCCACCGCTGCTGAAGACATTGGTCAAAATGACAATGTTGAAGATGATGAAGTTCTTCCTCAGATTGAACACAATGTGGTATCATCGCCTGTTCTCACGAACAGCGAACTCATAACCATTGGCCGTCCTCTGACGCCAACTGCTCAGGATGCATCGTGGGCTGATCACCCACAGCAACAAGACTCCCCCGGTACTACTCAACAACAACAACAAGCTACACCACTCGTGCAAGAAGAAGATGAAGGCTTTGAGGCCCAGCCAACTCCATCTCCAAAGGCATTGCCAGCATTTCGCAGGCTTCACAAAGGACAAAGGCCTCAAGTCCCTCTGTCGAGCGTTCCAGAACGAGAAGTGCAACGCCAACCTGTTGCACGTCAAGTATTTTCTGAACCCACTCCAACTGTGAATGTCTCCGCGTCTGAAGGCCAAGCTGCTGAAGATATTCCGGCTGCATCAGCCGATGAGAATCAAGAAGACGTACGTGTCCCAACTCCCCCAGTTATTTAAGAAGTTGTTCCTGATGTGACCGAGCCAGTGCCCGACCCTCCTGTTCATCAAGTGGAGGTTGAAAATGTTGAAGCTGCCACCACCAATGCCAATGAAGCCAATGACGTTGTCATGGTTGAAGCTAATGTGGAGCTTGCACCCACTAGTGTGCCTGAAGCTAATGAGGCCACTGTTCCTGAAGCACCTGTTATGCAGCCTGAAGCCTCAGCTATTGCCACTGCTCCTGTTCCGCCTCCAAGGCCCCATACAGTTGAGCAAGCATACAGTCATGGTCAGCTAACCACTGTCCAATGGCCCATTCTGGTACCTCTGCCTACTGCCTCTGGTCCTCAATTTGATTATCATGTTGAGCATAGACCTCAGGTCCAGAAGCCAAAACCAAGACTGCCAAGGTTTCCAGGCACTGCAAACTCTCTAGGGTCCTTCAATGCCAATGGCTTCAAAAGTCACAATACCTTCTTTGACAGCGCCAAGAACCCCTACTCAAAGCCAAGGATATCATTAGATCATTTCTGGAGCTATCAACAGCGAAGCTATTACTCCTGCGTTCTGTATGATCAAGGGCGCATTTTCCCTCATATGCGCCTTGACACTAATGCTATTGCTGGACTGCCGTGCTTAGAAGAAGCACTTGACTGCTTTCGTGATGCTGGCCTGCTCAACTTTGTGACAGACAAAGAACACTAGAATGAAGAACTATTGCTTCAATTCTATGCTACTCTACACATTCGCGGCTACAACAGAGATATCAATACATGGGTTTTCGAGTGGATGACCAGAAATGTTCATCATGAAGCCAAAGCTCTGGATATCATTGAGCTTACAGGCCTAGCCACTCCTGGAGAGCTATATGAACCTAATTGTCAACTACACCGCAATGCATTGGAGAGCATCTTCCACAAGCCAGAACCCAACATGAGCCAGATGTTGAGCATGATGAAGCCTTTTCCATCTGACGCTAAATATCCAACAGAGTTCTTTGTTGAAGACCTAGAGTATCTGTCGCGCACAATATATCATATTATCAGGCGAACTCTTTGGCCTATCAAAGGACACTCATTAGCGGCCAAGCTTGAAGGAGCTATGAAGACTTTGGTCTTCTACATTCTCAATGGCATCAGCTTCAATACTCAAGAATTCTTCATCAGGCAACTTGCTGCATCTGGATTGGACCTGTTTGGTCTGAAGTTTTATGCTCCATGGGTCATGCGCCTCATCAAGCGACACTCCTCTGTCAACTATCAACCCTCTGCTCGCAATCATCTGATCTTTTTGCCAGAGGTTGATATGTCAGTTGAAGCCATATACTCTGACCCTGCCAAGAAGCCTCTTTGTCTTCAGAATGTCGAGCACCAAAGCTTCACTCAACCCATTGAAGGCGTAGCTGCAACACAAATCTATCCAATGGCTGGAAAAATACTCGTCTGCCTTATCGTGCACCTGCTGAAGCCACTGAAAGCACCATTGCCCAAAGGCCTCGGAAGCGCTCTCGCGTTCTCAATGACCGAGAACTTCTTGTGGCCCTTCATCAGAAACAAGATAAGCATCACTATTGGCTCAAGAGACAGATGCAAAGCCTCTTGGTGGAAGTCAATCACATTCGAAACCTTGCCACCAAGAATGCATTTGTTGCTCATGAAACTTGCCGGCGATCATGGAAGAGTTTGACGCTGCTCAGTGCTGAAGCAGATCTTCAAGACGATGGCTTCAATGAAAGATTCAAGTTTGACTCCACTCCTCCATGGACTGCAGTCCTACGTCGAACTGCATCTCTTGAAGACTCCGACTATTCCTCCTCAGCGGCAACTGTCAATGCCAGAGTGATCGATGATGAAGATGATGCTACTTCACCGCCTCCTACTACTGCACGCATCGACACTGCACCAAGTACGTCTGCACCGCCAACCAACAATGACAACCCTGCTGCTTCACCTACTCATGAGGACGAGTAGATGCTCTATGTCTTCAAACCTTTTTGGTCCTTACTGACAAAAGGGGGAGAAGGTATGAGTTGATAGTCTTCAAGCGGGTTCATATGGGCGGTTGCATTATATTTTGCCTCGTGCTTACAAATCTTGCTTTTGAAACATTTGGTTATTTGAGTTGTAACACTTAAACTTGATGGTCGTCTGCTACTTATTTGCCTTACTGTGATGCGACGATAAATTCCGCATGTGCGATCATAACTTCCGCACTTAGATCATTTTGCAGACGTCCATTTTTCATTATGCATGTCATTCTATTTGCTATATCATTTCATGCATGATGAATTATCTTCATAAGTTAAAGAGGATATCCACAAGTACAACCTTCCATGTGCGTTTGCATGCTAGAAGAAAATTACTTATATGCACATCTTTAGGGGGAGCCCTTGCTACTTATGAAGACAATACCCTATCCTTTTGTAACGCCCCGGATTCGATGCGCCAGGTGTCTGCCAGTTATTCACCTTCATTGCCATGTCATTTGCTTGCATGATGCATTTTATCATGTCATCATGTGCATTTCATTTTGCATACGTGTTCGTCTCATGCATCCGAGCATTTTCCCCGTTGTCCGTTTTGCAATCCGGCGCTCCTATGTCCCCCAGCGTCCCCCTTTTGTCTTCTGTTGTGAGGGGGTATTAAACTTTCTCGGAATGGCCCTAGGTTTGCCAAGCGGCCTTGGTATAGCGCCGGTAGACCGCCTATCAAGTTTCGTGCCATTTGGAGTTCGTTTGATACTCCAACGGTTAACCGGGTAACCGTTAAAGCATCTTTTGTTGCAGCCCAACACCCCTTCCAAAGTGGCCCAAAACCCATATAACTCCCCTCCATGCTCTCGGTCGTTCGATCACGATCGCGTGGCCGAAAACCGCACCTCATTTGGACTCTCCTAGCTCCCTCTACCTATATAAACACCTCCCCCTCCAAATTTTCGGGTCCAGACCCTAGATCATTTCCCCTCCGCGCCACCGGACACCTTCTCCTCCATCGACGGACATGTCCGCCCCGCCGCCCGCGTCCAATCCGAGCTCGCCACGTGGGCACCGCCGCCGTCCCCGCGCCGCCGGCCCGCCAGGCCCGCGGGAAGCCCGCCCAGCCTGCGCAGCCCGAGGCATCCGCCGCCGCCCCGCGCCGGTCCTCCGCTCCGGCGCCACCGCCGTCCGCGCCCGCCGGCGCGCCGCCCGTCCCGCCGGTGCCTCCTTCCCCGAGCTTCTCCGGCCTCCTCGCTCCTCGCTGGACTTCCTCCACCTCGCCGGAGAAGAAGGTGGATGAGATCCACCGGGTTCCCCATACAAACGCCCCCATCCCTGCCCTGGATCCCTCCGTCCCGATCCGCGTTGTCCAGTTTTCGGAGGTCTAAATTCTTCTAAGTCCCCAGTTTTTCATATAATCATGCCATGTTCATCGCATTGTACCTCTGCATCCGTAGATCCATTTTGTGCGTGTAATATGTCAAATTGTTCGCCTCGACGAGTACTTCATTTCATTCCATTGCATCATTTTCATTTGAGCTCATCTTGGTGCCCGAAATGCTGTTGGAAGAGTGCATGTTGCTGTTAATCTGCTGAAACTGTTATAACTTGCTCATTTGTCATTTTTGCCATGATTAATGTGTGCATCCTGTGAGGTTGATGTCTACATGTGTTTTGATCTATGCTATGCCATCTTTCCAGGGGTGCCAAGTCCTATTGTGGATTGCCGGTGTACGAAGTCTGTGAAGGTTTGGAATTCTACCTTGAAGACTTACCAGAGTGATTTGGCGAGGACTGGGTGTCCTTAGCTCAAGAGGAATAAGGTGAAGACACGGTCTTCTGAGTTAAATCTCAGCCTCCCTAACCAGACGTACAGTTATCACAGCAACTGGAACTGGTCCAACAAATCCTGTGTCTTCAACGAGCGACTGGTTCTATCCTTTCCATCCTTTACTTAAGTTTGTCTTCGTGAACTCATTGCCTATCTGTCATACCTGTTTGACTTCATTGCTTGACTACTATCGTTGATTGGCTTCATACTATCTTCCATCCTGATCCTTACTACTTAGCTGCTATTAGTCCTGTACTTTCATATCATTTCATACTTGACTATGGCTTGCTTATGGTAGTTTATCTTCCGCTGCATCTCAATTAGGGCATTTCTCTTGTTTGTCTTCGAAACTTCCAAGTTTTGAAGGCTTTCACAAAAATCGCCTATTCACCCCCCCTCTAGTCGATAGTAGCACTTTCAGGGTGGAGATGCAGGGCTTGAAGATTATAATGGCGGAGGACGGATAAGAAGAACATAGAAAAGGGAGGCACCAGACCGGCGACGATGGCGCTCACGAAAAGCGGATGGAAGGTGCTCCCTTGGCCCTCAGGGAGAGTGGAGCCGGCCTTGAACACCTTCGCCCCATCGATGCCCTGCGCCGACTCCATCTGGCGCACCCGGGCAAGGCTCACCTCCGACACGTTTGGCGAGTCCAAGGCGGACGAGTTACAAGCTCCGGCAGGGGCCTGGCGAGGCGCCATGTCTGGTTAGGGCGCGCGGACAGAATATATCTGAAGATTTCGAAGGCGGGAGGAGAGGCGCAAGAAAGGGGATCTGAGCAGCAACTGGAGAAAGCAAAGTAGGCGAAGGACAGAAGCCGCTCCTTTATCAACTCGCGCGGTTGCAGAGGCGCCCACGTCCAATCAACCGCCACGCGGCGCCCAAGGCCGTAGGCTGTTAGGGCCCGCGACGCTTCGCACTTGCCCTTTCGCCTCTTTGCTCGGCCAAGTCCAGGCGCGCCATGGGCCCGGGGGCTACTGTCGGCGTTCTGGGAACGGGGGTCCCCAGACTTGCCTGCCTGCGGCCTGCGACGTGGCTCAAAGGGGGCCCAGCGCGGCCCATCTTCATCGACTCAAGCTCAAGACCCTCGCGAGGGGCCAAGCCTCGCGGGGCGGACGACAAGGAGCTTCCTCAGGCACGGCCTCATCAGGCTGGCTCACGAGGAGGCGGAGAGTTCAAGGCGGGGTACCTCGCGAGGTGCCCATGACGCAAGCCATGATGACCAGGGGCGCCAGTCGGGCGCCAGCCCACGCAGTGTCCTCCTTTCCTCTTTGGTGCAAAGGGAGCAAGCGCAGGCGAGAGCATCAAGCAAATGCATCCGTTTCGGTGCAACAAGACCAAGACCAGCCCAACGGCCAGGAGGAAGTCATTGTGGAGCCCAAGAAGGCGTCACTACCAGAGCCTTTGGCAGGCGAGGACCAACTTTAGTCAGGATAAGTGTACCCGCTGTTCCCCTTCAAAATGGCCAATTGTTGGCGCCCTTCCCGCTCAATATTTGGGAAGAGGCCCAAGGCCTTTGCCTATAAATAGGACTAGCCACCACTAGGGGAAGGGGGACGGAGAGAGAGAGGCATCTGGATCCTCACCAAGAAACCAGTAGATAGAGCGATTGAACTTCTCCTAGCAGTTCATCACACCAGCCAAGAACAGACCCTCGCGAGGCTGTTCTTCCTTGTATTGTTCATCGCTAGCCCAAGAGGCAATCCACCACACCACACACTGGAGTAGGGTATTACACCACAATGGTGGCCTGAACCAGTATAAACCCTATGTCTCTTGTATTGTTCTGTTCGTAGTTTAGATCTTAGCGATTCGGCGAGGAGCGGGTAGGTAGAGGGCGAAATCTCCACGCGCACCCCAGTGTTTGAACCTCAAGGGTCTGCCGGAACCCGAAATACGACAACATGCTTAGTAAGAGCGATGATATGTTGGGTGAAGAAATGGATCAGTCAAAAGCATTGGCTGAGAGTCTTCAGAGACTTCATTCCAAGTTTGATGCCCTTCAAGATCAACATAATGCTCTCTTGTCTGATCACGAGAAGCTTTCTTCTGAATGTCTTCAAAGAAAGCAAGACCTTGAAAAGATAAGAGTGGATTATGAAGATCTTTAGAAGGAGCGCGATTCATTACTTGCTTAACAAATCAGTGTTACACAGGATGGATTTGAACCACCATGTCTAAAATGCATTGAGCGTGATAACACTACATCTGTTGCTGAATGTTCCACTGCTGCTACTGTTGCATTGTCTTCAACTACTGATGTGGTAACTAACGCCTTTGCGGAGGATACTACTATTGCTGATGAAAATGTGAGGTTGAAGACATTGCTTGAAACAGGGATGTATAAAAGTCTGAAAGGACATCAGACACTGTGCGATGTCCTCAAAAAGCAAATTCTGAACCGAAACCCTAGGAAAGAGGGTGTTGGGTTCGAGAGGAAAATGAATGCTGATGGTTCCTACTGGAAGCCTGAGCAGTATCCCAAAACCAGATAGGTTGCTGCAAAGGAACCTTCAGTAGATCTATCCACATTATCTGGCTTTACCTGCGCTAACCCTATTATCATTGATGAATCCTTTGATTCAAACTATAAGCTGTTCAAGAATCAGAATGGTGAGGTGTTTGCCAGGTACATTGGTACTAACTGCAGGAATGGACCACCTATGAAGAAGATCTGTGTACCTAAGCAGTGCATTGAGAATCTTCCTGTGAATGTCGTCATGACACCACCAAGGAAGAAGACAAACCCCAGACTTATGGATTCATATGGCCCAAAGGCTTCATACAGATACACGACTCAGCTGAGTCACTCTAACGCCAATGTTTTGCAGGGAAATCATACTCAGACTTATGAATATGAACGTGTGTCTTCAAATCGCTATGTTCATAGAACTAAGAACTTTTCTGCTTATTCATATGAGTATCATTCAACTCCTGCAAGGCTATTTGCTAGGGCTCCAAAGCCGAAATTCTCAGATGCTGCACTTAGACTCGTTGCTTCTAAGCCACCCATTAAGATGTGGGTGGTGAAGAAGAATTAACTTTCTTTTGCAGGGAAAGGTCTCTAGCCTATAATCAATGGCGTCCTGTGCTATTGCTGGGGACCTAAAACACATTAAGGGACGCATGATAAAATGATCTTACTATGTATTTCATATCTAAATCGCTTACCAGTCATACAATGTGTCCTAACCTTGATCTATGATGTGATAATCCTTGTGTGCGTCAAATGCTTATGCTTCACAATGCTCTTCGTGAAGCCCATCCTCCTAACTGCACTGTAGGGTATGACACCAAAAGCTTCAGAATGGATTATGGACAGCGGATGCACAAATCATATGACTGGTGATCGAAGTCTTCTCATGGACTCAACCTTACGTCCATCAGACAAGAGTCACATCACATTTGCTGACACTGGTAAAAGCAAAGCATTGGGTCTAGGTAGAGTTGCAATCTCAAAGGATCAACACATGGATAAAGTGATGCTTGTTGAATCCCTTGGTTTCAACTTAATGTCTGTCTCAATGCTTTGTGACTTGAACATGATTGTGCTATTCGGAAAATATCGTTGCCTTGTACTAATGGAATATGACAAGTCTCTAGTCTTTGAAGGGTATCGGAAAGATGATCTATACATGGTAGATTTCTCAGCAGGTCCACAGCTTGCCGTATGTCTTCTCGCAAAAGCTTCTGAATGATGGCTCTGGCATCGGAGGCTGGGGCATGCTGGTATGAGGAACTTACACACACTCGTCAAAAGAAGCATGTCATAGGCATCGAGGGTGTCAAGTTCAAGAAGGATCATTTGTGTGGTGCCTGCGAAGCTGGAAAGATGACTAGGGCAAAGCACCCCTCGAAGACAATCATGACGACATCTCAACCCTTCGAGCTGCTACAGATGGACTTATTTGGACCTACTCACTACTCAACCCTCAGAACAACTGTTTGTCTCTATGGCTTCGTCATTGTTGATGACTACTCAAGATACACATGGGTGCATATAATTCTGTACAAGACTGAAGTGCAAGATGTCTTCAGACACTTCGCCAATCGAGCAATGAACAATTATGGCGTGAAGATCAAGCATATCAGAAGTGACAATGGCACTGAATTCAAGAACACCAGACTTGATCTTTACCTGGATACAATGGGAATCACTCATGAGTTCTTTGCTCCATACACACCTCAGCAAAATGGCATCGTTGAGCGCAAGACAGAACCCTCATTGAGATGGCTCGAACAATGCTCGACGAATACAAGACACCAAGAAAGTCCTGGCCTGAAGCTATTGATACAGCATGTCACATCATCAACCGTGTTTACATCCATAAGCTTCTGAACAAAACATCCTATGAGCTCCTCACTGGCAAGAAGCCAAATGTAAGCTACTTCAGAGTATTTGGAGCTAGGTGCTGGATCAAGGATCCCCATCACAAGTCAAAATTTGCACCTAAAGCTCACGAAGGCTTCATGCTCGGTTATGGAAAGGACTCACACTCCTACAGAGTTTTCAACCTCTATCTCTATAAAATCGTTGAAACTGTGGATGTGAGATTTGAGGAAACCAATGGTTCACAAAGAGAGCTCCTGCCAAGTACAATAGATGAAGCTCCCCCAGCGAATCTATCAAGCTGATGGGAATGGGTGAAATCATGCCTTCTAAAGCACAGTCTGAAGAGGAACTTATCATTTCTGCACCTAACCAACCTGAAGACAATGCTCAGACTGAAGATAATCCTCCCAATGATGACAATGACCAGCAAGAGCAAAGTCTTCGTCCAGTTCATCCTCGAGTTGCAAATGAAGTACAAATTGAGAAGATAATTGATAGTATCAATGCACCTGGTCCACTTACTCGCTCAAGAGCAACACAGTTAGCAAATTTTTGTGGGCACTTCTCATTTGTGTCAATATCAGAACCCAAGAAAGTTGCTGAAGCCTTTATGGAACCTGAATGGATACAAGCTATGCAAGAAGAACTTCAACAGTTCAAGCTGAACAATGTCTGGGAACTTGTCAAGCGTGCTGACCCTCGCAAGCATAACATTATTGGAACAAAATGGATATATCGAAACAAGCAAGATGAGCATGGTCAAGTCGTCAGAAACAAAGCACGTCTTGTGGCTCAAGGATATACTCAAGTGGAAGGAATTGACTTTGATGAAACATTTGCTCATGTGGCTAGGCTTGAAGCTATTCGCATACTGCTAGCCTATGCTAATCACCACAACATCTTGCTATATCAAATGGATGTGAAGAGTGCATTTCTCAACGGCAAGATTGAAGAAGAAGTAAACGTAGCTCAACCACCTGGCTTTGAAGATCCAAAACATCCTGATATGGTGTACAAGCTAAACAAAGCACTGTATGGCCTCAAACAAGCTCCTCGCGCTTGGTATGATACGATCAAAGACTTCCTGAAGAGCAAAGGCTTCAAACCTGGATCCCTCGATCCCACACTCTTCACGAAGACATATGATGGTGAACTGTTTGTGTGCCAAATATATGTGGATGACATTATCTTCGGCTGCACCAACCAGAAGTATAGTGATGAGTTTGGATACATGATGCAAGAGCAATATCAGATGTCCATGATGCGTTAGCTAAAGTTCTTCCTTGGTCTTCAAATTCGTCTACAAAGAAATGGCATCTTCATATCTCAAGAAAAATACCTCAAAGATTGTCTGAAGAAGTTTGGAATGGAAGATTGCAAATGTTACATGACGCCAATGCCAGCCAAACACCATCTTGGTCCCGACGACAATGGTAAAGAGTTCGATCAAAAGGTATACCGCTCCACGATTGGTTCCTTACTTTATCTATGTGCATCTAGGCCAGATATTATGCTTAGTGTTTGCATGTGTGCTCGATTCCAAGCGGCACCAAAGGAATCGCATCACTTAGCTGTGAAGCGAATTCTTCGATATTTGGCTTACACACCAACACTCGGAATATGGTATCCAAAGGGCTCAAAATTTGATTTGGTTGGATTCTCGGATGCTGATTATGCTGGTGACAAGGTGGATCGCAAGTCTACATCAGGCACATGTCACTTTCCGGGTCGATCACTTGTCTGTTGGTATTCAAAGAAGCAGAACTGTGTATCACTCTCAACTGCTGAATCTAAATACATTGCTCCTGGATCTTGTTGCGCTCAGCTTCTATGGATGAAGCAAACTCTCAAGGACTATGGCATCAATCTGAAACAAGTGCCTCTCTTCTGCGACAATGAAAGCGCCATCAAGATTGCCAACAATCCAGTCCAGCACTCGAAGACAAAGCACATTGAAATTTGTCATCACTTTCTCAGAGATCATGTCATGAAGAAAGATATTGACATCATTCACGTCAACACTGAAGAGCAACTGGCAGATATCTTCACAAAGTCCTTGGATGAGAAAAGGTTTTGCAAGTTACGGTGTGAGCTAAATATCTTGGAATCCTCAAATGTCCTGTGATCAGGCACACATCCTAACACTTATGCATGTTGATGACTTAGATGTGCAACACACGAAGTAAAGTATATCATCAATCAATGAAGAATTACATTCTGAGTGTGAATACATTAACATGAAATTTGACTTCGGAGCGCCATGACAATTGTGCGCCGTGTCTGGGTCTAATACTTCCTATACGATGGGTAACACCACCACCAAATTTCTCTGTTTGAAGTGTTTCACTCATGGCGTTATTTTTGTGATGACTTCACATTTGGTTTGTCTTCAATTTCAATTTATCTTCATGATTTTCTTCACTATGATTATTTGATTGCTTTCTGATATCTATATACTAGTGTTTTGTCCTCTACAGCATTCACTTATAGCTATGTCTTCCTAGTTGTATCTTTTGAACTTAGTGAATGTGATCGGACCCTAATCTATCTATGCTTTCTATCTCAAACTCTATCTGTCCAAATCATATGCATTCTATTGGAACTGTCGAATGTCTTCTCTGCGTCCTAGTCAGCAGAAGACACAGAGACAAACATTAAGTCTGTTTTAAATGATTCATCTTTATTGTTGAAATCCGGAGAAGCCGGAACGACCATCCTACATGCCTGGCAGGCGTGGGAACATGGGACAACTCTGAGTATGTTGCATGCTTGCCACGTGCCCCTCAGATGTGAACCGCCAGGGGCACCTGTGTAATTGCGCTGTGCTGCACACTTCCTTATAAATACATGTCCCCTGCGGTAAAGAAAACCTTCTTCCACCTCTCCACCTCGTAAAAACCCTAGCGCCACCGCTAGCTCTCAACGACGTCGGCGAAGAAGCGCTTAGCTACCGCGACTTCTCCGACGCCGTCCTCACGCGCCGCGGACATCGTCCTCTCCGCCGTCGCTGTATGTGTCCTCCGTCGCCAAGTTAGGGCACGGTGGATTGAACTGCTCGGTCTCCTGTTCATCCCATCTAGCAGTTATTCGTGTGGTAAATATAACTCTATTTTTACCATCTTTTTGATCTTCAAGATTCATCCTTTTTACCAGAAGTGGTTTCTGCCAACACAATGTTAGATCTATTGTGTCTGCATCTCATACTACCTAGTCTATTCACTTAAACTTCATATCAAGTTTGATTCGCACTTGTACTTATTCACAGATTCGTACAAATCTGGAACCAACTCTCAACATATAAGTGAATGTCATCGCATCATGAGGTCAATGTCTTCAAACTGATTTATCTTCAAAATCTTCTGAGAATGCATATGACCTATTCCCCTTCCCTCGCATCTCTAATGTTGTCACAGGTACATGTCCGTGGGAGAATCCCTTGGTTCTCATAGTCTGCATTCGTTTGCAGAATTCTTATAGCATCATATTAACTCTCCCAAAGCCAGTTCCTGTTTGTCCAGCAAGCGGAAGTCTTTGAAGCCCTTGAACGTACTAAAGCCATTCAATTTGAAGTTCATGGCTGCAGAGAAATCAGTAAGGAAGGGTGGCAGACAGCGTCGTGGGTGAACATCAAAAGATCTTCCTGATGACCTCGCAGAACTTTACAAGACAGATCCTGAAGAGAATTATCATCAGCGCAAGACACGAATCCAATGGATTCGACGCTATTGGGCTGAAGAATGGTTCAAGTACAAGTTCGTGACCCAGGAATATGCAGAGAAGAATGCTATCAAAAGTCCTTGGGGTGATATTCTCTATCGAGGCCTTCAACCCAAGAACAGAGCTGAAGCCATTGCACAGGGTTTCTATCCGTGTATGGTTCATGGACCTCAGCCTGCGAATGCCGACCCATCATCATTGCTCTGGGGTCGTGACGATTCTCTCTTCAAGTGCAACTTCCAGTATGCAAAGGCATCAGCCAAGGAAAACCAGAAGTCATTGGTATTAGACTTCAACCCTGGTCCCTCTGCTCCCGTGCTGACGGCTCACGTGATGCAGAACCCAATGTCATCGGCCCCTTCTCCAACCTTGATGGCCTCATCACTTACATCTTGGTCCAAGGTGCCAAAGTGGATCATTCTGATAATGATGCTGTCACTGATGAAGCCCCAGCTCCTCCTCCAAAGCCGCAGAAGCTAAAGAAGGCTAAGGCTTCTAGTTCAGCTGCTCCTCCAAAAGCTTCACGTGCGAAGCCACTGGCCATTGCACCTCCTGAAGACAGTGTGCAATCTGAAGATCACTCACGCATCTCCAAGAAGACGGAGAAGAAAAAGAAAATCGTCAAGCATACTGATCAGACCTTGACTCTGCTACCATTCTGCGAGAAGAGCACATTGATCTGTCCAGCGATGAAGGTCTTGCAGATGATGCCCTTGAACAACTGATCAAGAGCAAGGAAGAAGCAGAGATCTTCAACAATTTGCCTCTCTTCGATGTGGCAATCATCCATAACTTCATTGATGAGTGGTTTGACACCCCAAATCTCAGCTTTGAAGATCTGCAGCTTCCCATTGGCCTCAGTGTCTCCTTCAATGGCGCCATTGCTTCTGAGCTAGCTCTCGCTCAGTGCATCGTTGAACTGAAGCACAAGATTGATTATGAGAAAGCTCAGTTCAAGAAGCATGTGGCGAAGCTCGGTGTGCAAGATGTCAGAAACTTCAAGATCATGGTGCAGGAGCTTAAAGAAGCCTTTCTCAAGAAGCGCGAAGAAGCTCAAGGCTCTCCTGAGCGCATGAAGAGTTTGGCTGACAAATGTGTGCTAGCCTACAATGAGGCTGAGAAGCGCAAGTCTCTTGGTCGTCCTGGCATTGACCCCAGAATGGTTGCAAAGAAGAAGAAGCTATCAACCGCTCAACCTGCACCTTCAAGGTAGGAAGCACCTCGCATAATCTTCCCAAGCAGCATGACTGGCTGAAAGCCAAAGGTCATGTAAACCGCTTCAGAACAGAAGAAGACGAGGGCTGCCGAGGCTGAAGCCAAAAAAAGGAAAAATACTGAAGCCTCTGATGCTGCTCCCTCCAAGAAGAAGCGCAAAACCAAGAAGAATCGGGCTGCTCCCACAGAGCCCTTAGTTGTTGAATCTATCTCAGTGGTTCGCCCTGCATCTGAACACCAGGAACGACGGATGATAGTTCATGAGCCTGCTTCCACAGAGGCTCATGAAGCTGAAGACATTCCAGCAGTTGAACCCACCGCTGCTGAAGACATTGGTCACAATGACAATGTTGAAGATGATGAAGTTCTTCCTCAGATCGAACACAACTTGGTATCATCGCCTGTTCTCACGAACATCGAACTCATCAGCATTGGTCGTCCTCTGATGCCAATTGCTTAGGATGCATCATGGGCTGATCACCCACAGCAACAAGACTCCCCAAGTACTCCCCAACAACAACCACAAGTCACACCACCTGTGCAAGAAGAATAAGAAGACTTTGGGGCCCAGCCAACTCCATCTCCAAAGGCGACGCCAGCATTACGCAGGCTTCACAAAGGATCAAGGCCTCAGGTCCCTCTTTCGAGCATTCCAGAAGGAGAAGTGCACCACCCATCTGTTGCACGTCAAGTGTTTCCAGAAGCCACTCTGACTGTGAATGTCTTCGTGTTTGAAGCCCAAGCTACTGAAGACAATCCGGCTGTATCAGCCGATGAAAATCAAGAAGACGAACGTGTCCCTACTCCCCCCGCAACTGAAGAAGCTGTTCCTGATGTGAACGTGCCAGTGCCCGACCCTCCAGCTCATCAAGTGGAGGTTGAAAATCTTGAGGCTGCCACCAACACAAATGAAGCCAATGATGTAATCATGGCTGAAGTAAATGTGGAGCCTGCACCAACCACTGTGCCCGAAGCCAATGATGCACCTGCTCCTCAAGCGCCTGTTGTGCAGCCTGAAGCCTCAGTTGTTGCCACAGCTCCTGTTCCACCACCAAGGCCCTATACAATTGAACAAGCATACAATCATGGTCAGCTAACCACTGTCCGATGGCCCGTTCTGGTCCCTCCGCCTACTGCCTCTGGTCCTCAGTTTGATTATCATGTTGCGCATAGGCCTCAGGTCCAGAAACCAAAGCTAAGACTGCCAAGGTTCCCAGGTACTGCAAACTCTACAGGGTCCTTCAATGCAAATGGCTTCAAAAGCCACAACACCTTCTTTGACAGCGCAAAGAACCCCTACTCAAAGCCAAGAATATCATCTGATCGTTTCTGGAGCTATCAGCAGCGAAGCTATTACTCCTGCATTCTCTATGATCAAGGGCGCATTTTCCCTCATATGCGCCTCGACACTGAAGCCATTGCTGGACTGCCATGCTTAGAAGAAGCACTTGACTGCTTTTGTGATGCAGGTCTGCTCAGCTTTGTGACAGACAAAGAACATTGGAATGAGGAACTTTTGCTTCAAATCTATGCTACCCTCCACATTCGCAGCTACAACAGGGATATAAAGACATGGGTTCTCGAGTGGATGACAGGAAATGTTCATCATGAAGCCAAAGCTCTTGATGTCATTGAGCTTACAGGCCTACCCACTCCCGGAGAACTGTATGAACCTGATTGTCAACTCCACCGCAATGCACTGCAGAGCATCTTCCATAAGCCATAACCCAACATGAGCCAGATGTTGAGCATGATGAAGCCTTTGCCATCTGACGCTGAATACCCAAAGGAGTTCTTTTTTGATGACCTTGAGTATCTGCCTCGCACAATATATCACATCATCAGGCGAACTCTATGGCCTATCAAAGGGCATTCATCAGCGGCCAAACTTGAAGGAGCCATGAAGACATTGGTCTTTTACATCCTCAATGGCATCAGCTTCAATTCCCAAGAATTCTTCATCAGGCAACTTGCTGCATCTGGATCTGACCTTTTTGGCCTGAAATTCTATGCTCCATGGGTCATGCGCCTCATCAAGCTACACTCCTCTATCAACTATCAGCCATCTGCTCGCAATCATCAGATCTTTCTACCAGAGGTTGATATGTTAGTTGAAGCCATATACCCTGAGCCTACCAAGATGCCTCTTTGTCTTCAAAATGCTGATCACCAAAGCTTCACTCATCCCATTGAAGGCGTCCAAGCAGTAACATGTATCTATCCAATGGCTGGGAAAACTCGTCTTCCTCATCATGCGCAAACTGAAGCTACTGAAAGCACCATCACCCAAAGGCCTAAGAAGTGCTCTCGTGTTATAAATGCCGAGAACTTCTTGTGGCACTTCATCAGAAACAAGATAAGCATCACCTTTGGCTCAAGACACAGATGCAAAGCCTCTTGGTGGATGTCAATCGCATTCGAAATCTTGCCACCAAGAATGCTTTTGTCACTCACGAGACCTGTCGGCGATCATGGAAGTGTTTGACGCTGCTTAGTGCTGAAGCAGATCTTCAAGACGATGGCTTCACTGAAAGATTCAACTTTGACTCCACTTCTCCATGGAATGCTGTCCTACGTCGAACTCCATCCCTTGAAGACTCTGACTATTCTTCTTGCGCGGCAACTGTGAATGCCAGAGTAATCGATGATGAAGACGATGCTACTTCACCGCCCCCTACTTCTGCACACATTGACACTGCACCAAGTACGTCTGCGCTGCCAAACAACACCGACAACCCTGCTACTTCACCTACTCATGAGGACGAGTAGATGCTCTATGTCTTCAAACCTTTTTGGTCCTTACTGACAAAAGGGGGAGAAGAATATGAGTTTGATAGTCTTCAAGCGGGTTCATATGGGCGGTTGCTTTATATTTTGCCTAGTGTTTACAACTCTCGCTTTTGATACATTTGGTTCTTTGAGTTGTAACACTTAAACTCGATGGTCGTCTGCTACTTATTTGCTTTACTGTGATGCGATGATAAATTCCACATGTGCGATGATAACTTCCACACTTAGATCATTCTGCAGACGTCCACTTTTCATTATGCATGTCATTTTATTTGCTATATCATTTCATGCATGATGAATTATCTTCATAAGTTGAAGAGGATCTCCACAAGTACAACCTGCCATGTGCATTTGCATTCCAAAAGCAAAATACTTATATGCACATCTTCAGGGGAGCCTTTGCTACTTATGAAGACAATACCCTATCCTTTACAATTTCACATACTTTATCCCCGTTGAAAACTTCAACCAGTTTGTCATCAATCACCAAAAAGGGGGAGATTGGAAGTGCATCTAGTGCCACCCCTAGTTGGTTTTGGAGTATAGACGACAAAGTTGGTTGAGGGACTAATGCGTTTGTGAGAATTGCAGGATAACGTAGGTAGTGTCCCTCACCGATTCGGTTTACCTACCAGAGATGACCCCTAAAAATGTATGAAGACATTGACGACAATGGTGGTATGTGAAGATATTCATATTGAAGACTATGACATGAGAAGACATTGAGTGAAGACTATGGAGCGCGAAGACTGTGTTGTTTTGCTGTTTCCTTTTCTTCTTTGTTGAGTCATAGGAACCACCGTACTGTTAAGTGGGGTCCAAGTGAACAAAGTCAGAATGACTGAAGTGATGCTCAACCCTAATCCTATGTCTTCAAGCGAAGACAATGAGAGCAAATCTTATCCAGAGCTGGATGAGTCAGCTTTGCTTGTAGCCCAAGTAAAGTTGCCGTGTGTGTTTGAAATCTGACCGTTGGAACACGTGTCAGTTCCTTAGTGACCCAGGGTCATTTCAGACATATCAGGTCAGGTTGCCCTGTGGCTATAAATAGCCCACCCCCTACACCATAAATTGGTGGCTGCTCAGAGTTAGTGCACGGCTTTTGTCGTTTGAGAGCAACCCACCTCAAAGCCTTTGAGAGAGAGAAATCCTTGCGAGGACCAAGCCCAAACACTCAGAGCCAAAGAGTGTTAGGCATCACTGAAGTCTTTCTGTCTGTGTAACCTGAAGACTTATTACACTTGAGGATTGTGAATCCTCCAGCCGGTTAGGCGTCGCATTCTGAGCATCCAAGAGTCATTGTGGATTGCCGGTGAACAAAGTCTATGAAGGTTCGGAAGTCTACCTTGAAGACTTACCAGAGTGATTGGGCGAGGACTGTGTGTCCTTAGCTCAAGGGTAATAAGGTGAAGACATGGTCTTCTGAGTTGAATCTCAGCCTCCCTAACCAGACGTACAATTGTCACAGCAACTGGAACTGGTCCAACAAATCCTGTGTCTTCAACAAGTGACTGGTTCTATCCTCTCCCATCCTTTACTTAGAGTTTGTCTACGTGAAGTCATTGCCTAACTACTATCGTTGCTTGACTACTATCGTTGATTTCATTGCTTGACTACTATCGTTGATTGGCTTCATACTATCTTCCATCCTGATCCGTACTACTTAGCTGCTATTAGTCCTGTACTTTCAATTCATCATTGCATACTTGACTATGGTTGGCTTGTTGTAGTTTACCTTCCGCTGCATATCAATTAGGTCATTTCTATTGTTTGTCTTTGAAATTTCCATGTTTTGAAGACTTTCATAAAAATCGCCTATTCACCCCCCCCTCTAGTTGATAACTAGCACTTTCAATCGGTGAAAATTATCCTTAGGTTCCTAAAGAGGACTAAGGAAATGTTTCTCGGTTATGGAGGTGACGAAGAGTTCGTTGTAAAGTGTTACGTCTATCTAAGCTTTGACACTGATCCGGATGACTCTGAGTCTCAATCTGGATACATATTGAAAGTGGAGCAATTAGCTAAAGTAGCTCCGTGCAGAGTGTTGTAGACATAGAAATTTGCAAAATACATACGGATTTGAATGTTGCAGACCCTTTGACTAAACTTCTCTCACAAGAAAAACATGATCACACCTTAGTACTCTTTGGGTGTTAATCACATGGCGATGTGAACTAGATTATTGACTCTAGTAAACCCTTTGGGTGTTGGTCACATGGCGATGTGAACTATGGGTGTTAATCGCATAACAATTTGATCTATTGGTGTTAAATCACATGGCGATGTGAACTATATTATTGACTCTAGTGCAAGTGGGAGACTGAAGGAAATATGCCCTAGAGGAAATAATAAAGTTGTTATTTTATATTTCCTTATATCAAGATAAATATTTATTATTCATGCTAGAATTGTATTAACCGGAAACTTCATACATGTGTGGATACATAGACAAAACACTGTGTCTCTAGTAAGCCTCTGCTAGACTAGCTCGTTAACAAAAGATGGTTAAGTTTCCTAACCATGGACATGTGTTGTCATTTGATAAACGGGATCACATCATTAGGAGAATGATGTGATGGACAAGACCCATCCATTAGCTTAGCATAATGATCATTAAGTTTTATTGCTATTGCTTTCTTAATGTCATATACATATTCCCCTGACTATGAGATTATGCAACTCTCGGATACCAGAGGAATGCCTTGTGTGCTATCAAATGTCACAACACAACTGGATGATTATAAAGATGCTCTACAGGTATCTCCGAAGGTGTTTGTTGGTTTGGCATAGATCAAGATTAGGATTTGTCACTCCGAGTATCGGAGAGGTATCTCTGGGCCCTCTCGATGATGGACATCCTAAGAAGCCTTGCAAGCAATGTGACTAATGAGGTAGTTGAGGGATGATGCATTACGGAATGAGTAAAGAGACTTGCTGGTAACAAGATTGAACTAGGTATGAAGATACCGACGATTGAATCTCATGCAAGTAACATACTGATGACAAAGGGAATAACGTATGTTGTCATAACGGTTCGACCGATAAAGATCTTTGTAGAATATGTGGGAGCCAATATGGGCATCTAGGTTCTGCTATTGGTTATTGACCGGAGAGGTGTCTCGGTCATGTATACATAGTTCTCAAACCCAAAGGGTCGCACGCTTAACGTTCGTTGACACTAGAGTAGTATTGGAATATTTGATGAGTGGTAACCAAATGTTGTTCGGAGTCCTGGATGAGATCCCGGACGTCACAAGGAGTCTCGGAATGGTCTAGAAGTAAATATTTATATATATGAAGTCATATTTTGGGTTACAGAAAAAGGTGCAATTTTTTCGGTATTGTACCGGGAAGCTTCGAGAAGGTTCCGGAGGATTCCGGAGGGGTCGGAACTCCACAAGTGGGTTCACCACGACCCAAGGGCTAGCATGGGCGGGGTGGTGCCCTGGCCTTATTGGGCTAGGCGCACCAAGTCCTCAAAAGCCCATGTAGCTAGGGAAGGCAAATACCACTACAAAAAATACACTTCCGTGATGATACGTGTTTTTCACAGTTGGTCACATTTTCTGTCATGCATGTACATCCATGATGATTTTATGACAGAATCAAGTTAGTCATACCTGACTGTCATAGAAGTGTTCCATGACATTACCAAAATTATCATCATGGAAGTGTCCACTTCCATGACGATAAATCGCGCGTCACATAAGTGCTTTCGTCAAGGGTGACCGACACGTGGCATCCACCGTAACGGAACGCCGTTAAGCTATCAGGTCCGGTTTTGGATCCAATAACCCGTTAACAGCCCGGACCAATGGGGATTTTCCACGTGTAAAATCATCATTGGCCGGAGGAAACACATGTCGCCTCAGCGTTGGGACATAGGTCATCCACTCATTGGACAGGAGGCGCCTATGATAGGTCAGCACGTGGCACGGCCCAACAGTGGCCCAGTCCGGTGAAAAAGGCCGGCTCAGTAAAAATTAGCAGGCCGGCGCATATAAGGCCTACTTGTGTCAGGTCTATTTAAGCCCATGGCCCATACGAAATGTGCCAATTCGGCCCGTCAACGGCCTGTTAAAGATTTCACACCATTGCAGCCCATCTTCAGTTCGAGCCCGTTAACAGCCCGCTATATATTTGGGCAAAATATCGGCCCGATGTGATTTCGGCCATTTGACGACACATTCAAGGGATGGGCCAATTTTCAGGATGTACATCTTTCGGCCTTTTAGCGACCCATTTAAGTGTTGGGCTAATTTTTGGCCCGGTGTGTCTTTTAGCCTGTTGACTGCCCATAAATCAGTTGGGCCATTTGTAGTCGGACCTGAGTTTTGGCCTTTTAGCGACCCATTTAAGTGCTGGGCCAATTCTCGGCCCTGTGTGTCTTTCAGCCATTGACCGCCCATAAATGAGTAGGGACATTTGTAGTCGGACCTGAGTTTTGGCCTTTTAACGGCCCATGCCCTTCATGGTCCAATACCAGCCCGGTTTCTCTTTCGGCCTGCTAAAGGCCCACAACACAGTTGGGCCATTTACAATACGACCTGACTTTCGGCCTGTTAGTGTCCCATGCTCTTCATGGTCCAGTACCAGCCTGCTGTCTCTTTCGGCCTGCTAAAGGCCCACAGTATAGTTGGGACATATGTAGCCCGACCTTAGTAACAGCATGTTAACGACCCGTGAAATCAAATGGGCCCACCTGTTGCCCGCTTTGATGTCCGCCTGTTAACAACCCGGGAGGTAAGAGGGCCGACCATTAACTTTCTTCCTGATAATGGCCCATTAAATTAATGGGACCACTAAAGTTTGTACATGTATTTAGGCCAAATTAGATAATTTCAGCCCATTACGATGAGCAATTATGCAGAGGACCAAAACCGATCAAGCAAAGGTACAACATATAGGGAAAAACATTGCACATCCAGCATATATTACAGGAAATTACATCCACTGGGCAATCTGTCGGTGTTCTGGGGACGGGGGTCCCCAGACTTGCCTGCCTGCGGCCCATGGCGTGGCTCCACTAGCGGCCTAGTATGGCCCGTCTTCGTCAACCAACACTCAAGACCCTTGCGAGGGTCCAAGTCTCACAAGGAGAAAAGGACACAAGGCCTCCTCAGGAGCGGCCTCACTAGGCAGGCTCACGAGGGGGCTGAGAGATCAAGGCAAGGGGTACCTCGTGAGGTTCCCGTGATGCAAGCCATGACGACCAAGGCCAGGCAGGCCCCAGGAGGGCGCCAGCGTGTAGTGTCCTCCTTTCCCTTTTGGTGATAAGGGGGCAAGCGCAGGCGTGGAGTACCGAAGCATCAGGCAAAGGTTTCCATATCAGTGCAACGATACCAAGACCAGCAGGACGGCAGGATGGAGGTCATCGTGGAGCCCAAGACAGCGTCACCACCAGCGCCTTTGACAGGTGAAGACCACCTTTAGTCAGGATAGCTTGTACTAGCTGTCCCCTTTCAAATTGGCCGTTGTTGGATCCCTTCCCGGTCAATATTTGGGGAGAGGACCACGACCTCTATAAATAGGACTAGCCACCACAGTAGGAGGGGGCGAGCTCAGACGAGGATCATTCAGATCACCCTCATCCACACAAGTTCACCCAGCACAAGAGCACCTCTCCTCAGGAGGCTGTTCTTCCCTTGTACTGTTCGTCACCAGCCCAAGAGGCAATCCACCATCACCACACTAGAGTAGGGTATTACACCACAATGGTGGCCCAAACCGGTATTAATCTTGTGTCTCTTGTGTTGTGAGTTCATCGAGCTTAGAGATCGCGGCAATGCTGAGGGCGAGATTTGGTATGGGGAAATCTTCGTGCGCACCCCAGTGTTCGAACCTCAAGGGTTTTGCCGGAACACTAAATCCAACATTTGGCGCGCCAGGTAGGGGTGCACCGGAGCTTTCCTTCTGCCAGTTAGCCCGCCGTCACTCCACGAGTCCAATGTCTGGTGACCCGATGACCTGCACCGACTGTTGGGTAGCCTGTCCAGCCCAGGCCACGCCGCCTGCCCAAGAAGACCTCAACCCCACGCCCCAGGCAGCCCGCGCACTACAGAATGCTGCGGGGCGCAGGTGGCGCGGTCACACACCACTCGCCCTTACTCCGCGGCAGGTGCGGGCAGCCGCAAGGGCCTCAAGCCATGTCGCGGCCACGGCGCCGCACACCCGATGGGAACAAGCAAACATGAGAGCCGCACTCACTGTGGCTCGGGAGCTGCTGCGATGCAGGTTGATGGAGAGCGGTCGGGATGCGTTGCTGGAGTGTGTTGCCGAGCTCCTGGATGCCGCGGCCTCGGGGGCACCGCCCTTCTGCTTCCATCTTGCACCCTGGGCCTCGATCGTACCACACGACGGGCCTCGCCGTGTTCGCGTGCCCCAAGCACGCCCCAAGGCTTCATCGACACCAGCTCAACCATCGGCGCTGGATGCGAGATCACACCCGCACCACCTTCGATGAATGGGGGTATGCACGTTGCCGCCTACGGCCTGGGCGGACCTTTGCCCTACCATCCTCAAGACGGCGCGCTAGGCCAGACAACATGGAGTGTGGGGCACTACGGCGAAGTCTTCGAGGCGGCGGCTTCGGAGGCTTACGTGCCCCGCATGGTGAATCGGGAGTATGCGCTGGAAGACGACCCTGGCTCATTCCTCGGGCTAGGCTGGGAGGAAGAGACGCCAGATGCCGAGCCCTTCCAGGAGCCTCAAGGGAGCCTCACCAACCGCGCCAGCAGCAGCAGTTATCGGGTACCACTGATTCCTCAGGAGCAAGCTTATGCTAACCATGGGTCGCAGGAGGGTCAAGTCATAGCAGCGGATGGCTGCCCTAGCTCGGCAACCTCTCTTCCACCAGGAGGAGCGCACTGAAGGCTGCAGGAGAGGAGCCGGGAGCAAGGCCCCTCCCCATGACGCATAGAGCAAGGCGTCCCCCGGAGGTAGGTCCTCTGCCGGGGAGGTGCTGCAAAGCCTACCCCTGGTAGAGGACCCGTGGTTGCCGAGGGCGCCACTGGCGTCCCTGAGGGAGTCCTGGATTAGGGGGTATCCAGACAACCGGACTGTATACAACGTCCGGACTATTGAAGCGTGAAGATACAAGACTCAAGACTTCATCCCGTGTCCTGATGGAACTCTCCTTGGCGTGGAAGGCAAGCTAGGGGATCCAGATATTGTATTTCCTTCCTTGTAACTGACTCCATGTAAAACCCTAGCCCTCTCCGGTGCCTATATAAACCGGAGAGGTTGGTCCTTAGAAGGCCGATCACAATTACAATCATACCATCATAGGCTAGCTTCTAGGGTTTAGCCTCTACGATCTCGTGGTAGATCTACTCTTGTACTACCCATATCTTCAATATTAATCAAGCAGGAAGTAGGGTTTTACCTCCATCGACAGGGGCCGAACCTGGGTAAACATCTGTGTCCCTTGCTTCCTGTTACCATCAGCCTAGACGCACAGATCGGGACCCCCTACCCGAGATATGCCGGTTTTGACACCGACATTGGTGCTTTCATTGAGAGTTCCTCTGTGTCGTCGCTGCAAGGCTCGATGGCTCGTCTCGTTGTCAGGGACGACATCACCGCGGGGGAGCCCTGGCTGTAGGCCAGACTCTCCGACTAGGCGGCTTCGTCATGGCCGCCCCATCGGCTGTCGCGTAGACGGTGGCCTCTCGTGTCATCACGCATAAACTTCGCATCAATTCAGAACTCACCGAACAGATGGATCCGATAGAGCTCTCTTCTCTTAATGAGCTCTTGGATCGCATCGCCGCTTTGGGAGTCGCAACGGACTATGACCGGATCGGGCTTAAGCCCGACCAAAGGGACATTAAATCCCCGCCGGCCACCCATGAGATAGCGGTAGCGGAGGAACCACACAGGGAGTATCCCTCTATTTTGAGGACGAATTATGTCCGGATCGCCGAGCTCCTGGAGCCGGACACCCGCCCGAGGGAGGATATGACCCGGGTCCCGGACTTAGAATCGGGCACGGGGTCGGAAAAATGGGGCAGCGTCTCGGATCCCGAGCTGTCGAATTCGGAAGCTCCCATGCCCCGGTGTGCTAGATCGGATCAGAATCCAGATTCAGCTATAACCACCCACACGGACTTAAATCATCTCTCCCATATCAGGCAAGAGCCCTAGGAGATAGTGCATCATTACTGGGCCAGGTTCCTCCTTGCGCTAAATAAGGTCGAGGACTGCCACGAGGAGGACGTAGTCTCAGTCTTCTACAAAAACTGCACGGACAAAGGAATCCTTAATGCCATAAGTCGCCGTGACATAGTATGCCTTGCGGACTTAGCAACCATAGTACAGAAGTACTGTGCGATGGAAAGCGTCTGGAAAATCCAAACTGAATTTTGGGATAGTCCGAATCTCACCAAAACCTTTGTCCGAACTAAACGGGCGAACTCTCGTAAGTCGCCCGATCCAATCCCCAAGAAACCAAAGCCCACCCTAGGGCAGGGAACCGTATTGGAAAAATGGCTCAATGGGCCATGTAAACTCCACAGCACTCCGGACACAACACCAACTCATAACCTTAGGGCGTGTTGGATACTCCGGCGGGTTGCAAAAAGTGGCGAGGTTCTTCTTACAGAACAACACCCTGCCGACGAGCACAATACGGTACTAACAGTCTTCGAGACTTTTGCCTCATACACTAGGCGCAAGCGAGCTCATCGAAGCTCCGCAGAAATTTGCCACATGGCCAAAATAAACCCCTAGAACGACACTGCTATAACTTTCAATGCCAGTGACGAACCTCGATTCTAGACTGTCCAGGCACCAGCCGCTCTGGTTCTTAGCCTAATCGTGGACAGCTTTCGGCTCACTAAAGTGCTCATGGATGGCGGAAGCGGATTAAACTTGATCTATGAAGAGACACTCAACAAGATGGAAATTGACAAAGGCCACATTGAACAAAGCGACACAACCTTCAGGGGAATTATCCCTAGTCGGGAAGCGCGGTGTGCAGGAAAAATCACGCTCAACGTGGTATTCGGCACCCCGGAGAATTATAGGTCCGTAGAAATCACATCCCAAGTGGCCCCTTTTAGCAGCGGATACCACGCCCTTCTCGGGCGGGACGCGTTTACAAGCTTTCAAGCTATACCCCATTACGGGTACATGAAGCTTAAAATGCCCAGGCCCAATGGAATCATCACTCTAGCCAGTGATCCGGACGTCGCACTTCGCGCCGAAAACAAAACCGCAGCACTAGCCGTGGAGGCATTATCCGAGGCCCTAGCAGCCGAAGAATTAACAACACTGCGGGCCACCGTGGACAGGGACGACGTGATACTCGACAAGTGACCCAAGTACACCTCATTTAAACCCGCAGACGAGATAGTCAAATTCCAAGTCCATCCAACGGACCCCACGAAGACAGCTTCCGGCGGGACACAGCTGAGCCCCGCGATGGACGCCGCACTTTGAGACTTCTTACGCGAGAATTGGGACATCTTTGCCTGGCACCCATCGGACATGCCAGGCATCCCACGCAGATTGGTCGAACATAGCCTCAATATACTAAAAGGATACAAACTGGTCAAGCAGACTCTAAGACGGTTTTCAGAGCCCAAACAGCAGGCCATGGGGGAAGAGCTAGCCAAACTACTCGAGGCCAGATTCATCAGAGATATCAAGCATCCGGATTGGCTGGCAAACCTGGTAATGGTACCAAAGAAGGACAAATCCTAGCGCCTATGTGTCGACTTTAAAGACCTCAACAAGGATTGCCCAAAGGATCCCTTTCCCCTCCCTCGCATCGATCAAATCATCGATGCCACAGTAGGACACGACTCGCTGTGTTTCCTCGACGCATACTTTGGACACCATCAAATAAAGATGGCAGACTCTGACCAAGCTGCTACAGGTTTCACAACGCCATATGGCCCTTTCTGCTTCAACACTATGCCTTTCGGGCTTAAGAACGCCGGCTCAACCTACCAACGCATGATTCAAACATGCCTGGAAAAGCAAATCGACAAAATAGTGGAGGCATACGTGGATGACGTGGTCATAAAAACAAGACACATCGAAACCCTAATAGATGACTTGAGGCTTACATCCGACAATCTCCGAACATACGACATCAAGCTGAACCCGGAAAAATGCGTTTTTGGCGTCCCCTTGGGAAACTACTCGGCTTCATCGTTTCCAATAGAGGAATTGAAGCGAATCCGGCAAAAATCCGAGCACTGTCATAGTTGGCTATACCAACAGTCCTCAAGCATATCCAGAAACTAGCCGGATGTGTGGCTACTCTAAGCCGCTTTATCTCCAGGTTAGGAGAAAAGGCATTACCTCTTTACCGCCTTCTTCGGCGCACCGAACACTTCGTGTGGACGGATGCAGCCGCGGCCGGATTGGATGAAATAAAGACCTTATTGGCCAGTAATCCAGTAGTAACAGCGCCAAATATTGACGAACCTATGTTGCTGTACATAGCTGCAACGCATCAAGTTGTAAGCGCAGTGCTCGTCATTGAACGAGAGGCTGACGGATACAAATTCCCGCTCCAGAAGCCGGTTTACTACGTATCCATGGTCCCAGCCCCATGCAAATCCCGATACCCACACTATCAAAAAATAGTATACACGGTGTTCATGGCATCCCGGCAGCTACCACACTACTTTCAAGAGTGTCATATTACGGTGGCCTCCGAAGTACCACTCAATGACATAATAAATAACCGCGATGCTACGGGCCGGATTGCCAAATGGGCCATTGAGCTCCTTCCGTTTGACATAACATACAAACCATGGCGGGCCATCAAGTTGCAAGTATTGGCTGACTTCATCGCCGAATGGGCAGAAGCCGAACTCCCTAAAGAGTACGGCGCATACTCAAACTGGATCATGCACTTCGACGGCTCTAAAATGCTGGCCTGATTGGGAGCAGGTGTAGTCTGACGTCTCCCACCGGAGACATGGTCCAGTACGTCCTCCAAATATTATACACAAACTCCAACAATGCAGCCGAATACGAGGCTCTGTTGCATGGTCTTCGGATGGCAGTCTCTATGGGCATTCAACGCCTAGAAGTGCACAGGGATTCAAACCTTGCAATATCACAAATAAACGGAGATTTTGATGCCAAGGACCCGAAAATGGCGGCCTACCGTAATGCCGTCGTCAAGATGTCAGCTCGGTTCGAGGGGCTCGAATTCCACCATGTGGCTCGAGAAAAGAATCAAGCGGCGGACGTCCTCGCTCGCATCGGCGCTAAACGCGACCCTGTCCCACCTAACATATTCTTGGAACGGTTGTTCAAGCCATCTATAGTATGGGAAGGGGAGTCCGGCAATTCTAGCATGAATCCAAATACACCCCCAGATTCCGAACTATCAGACATAATCGGAGGTTCTGCCACCGAAATAACGCCCTCGGCCCACGAAATCATGGCTGTAATCGCCCCGTAGACTTGGCCTTTCTTGGCCTATCTAAATAGGCAGGAGCTCCCCGAAGACCAAAATGAAGCACGCTGCATGGTCCGGCGCTCTAAAGCTTACAAAGTCTACGAAGGGGAACTCTACAAGAAAAGCACTACCGGAGTGCTCCAAAGATGCATCTCCGAAGAGGAAGGGCGGCAGCTCTTGGCAGAAATCCATGCCGGACTGGGCGGGCACCACGCCGCGGCTTGAGCATTAGTCAGCAAGGCCTTCCATACAGGTTTCTACTGGCCAACGGCCCGAGCAGACGCATAGGACCTTGTCCAACATTGTGTTGGTTGCTAGCTCTTTGCCAATCAGAGTCATATGCCCCCTATCGCTCTCCAAACAATCCCCATAACTTGGCCCTTCGTGGTCTGGGGGCTGGATATAGTCGGACCTCTTAAAGGGGGAAGCCATAAGAAAAAAATACTTATTGGTCATGGTTGACAAATTCACCAAATGGATAGAAGCCAAGCCAGTCAAAACGGCCGAACCAGTAATAGACTTCATATCTGGGGTCGTACACCGATACGGTGTCCCCCATAGCATCATCACTGATAATAGCTCAAATTTCACAGCGGATGAAGTGAAAACTTGTTGCGCAAAAATGGGCATTAAGCTCGATTACGCTTCCGTCTACCATCCCCAAACAAACGGCCAGGTGGAGCGGGTAAATGATCTCATCATGAGTGGCATCAAACCCAGACTAGTCCGATCTTTGATAGAGTCGAATACGCACTGGGTCGAGGAGCTCAAGTCCATACTCTGGGGGCTGTGGACCATCCCGAATCGCACCACCGGATATACACCATTTTTTATGGTGTACGGCGCGGAAGCGGTATTACCCTGCGACATAATACATGATTCGCCACGCGTACGCATGTACGAAGAGAAGGAAGCCGAGTTAGATCGGCAGGATAACTTGGATGCCCTGGAGGAGCGCGACGTCACAAAATCCCGCTCCGCATTCTATCAGCAGTAGGCTCGACGATATCAAAGCAGAGAAGTGCGGGCCAAAACTTACAATATTGGCGAGCTCGTTCTGCGCCTACCGGAGAAGAAGAAAGACAAGCTCAAACCCAAGTGGGAGGGTCCCTTCGTCATTGACAATGTTCTCACCGGAGGAGCGTACCACTTACGTAATGCATCCGATAACAGACTCGAGCCGAACCCATGGAACGCGGCCAGACTCCAGATATTCTACGCCTAACGCCAAACTCAGTGTTCGTCTCCTAACTCCTCCTTTTTAATTATGCCCCACCCCTTTTTCCTTTCTCGACCTTTTTCCTCTTCACCAAAGTATTCAATATAGTGCAGATTTCCGGATCACTTCGACCGCACTATGTGTGTAATCAATACCTGGGGGCTTCCTAAAGCTAAAAATAATTACTCACATGGCTTTCTGCCCATCACATATGCATTTTTTTCCATATGTGGCTTTTCTTCACCATTATATGCATCGATATGACTTAAGATGTGGCCAAGCTAGGTTGCCTGGCTCTTGTGTTTATGCCCTACGTTCCCGTTAGTTCGGCTAGGGCATAAGGGGAACACCTCTGCGATTGTTACTGCCGGTTCAGCCGGATGTGTACCTCAGACTGGGTGAAGCCAAAGCTAGCTTCCTTAAGAGAATATTCGGTCGGTGAACAAAAGATGTATTCGTTTATTACAACGTAAATCCCCAGAAGTTTTGTATCCTGCGCAATCGTGCACAGTCTGGACATGTGCATTGTCGCATGCGTACCCAGGGAAAGGAACCCCTAACGGAACTATTCTCCCTGGAAGATGTTTCTTACTATCCATGTAATATAACATAACTAGTTGGGTACTTGTTTGTTCAAGCACTTATGACCCCTACGCCTGGTTTCCACGCATACCCCGGTTCTGTATAACCGAGTGGGTATTCGGACACACCCCGGACTGTAGGATCCGGGGGATGAAGCGAAAAGGTCCGCCATGACAAATGATTTTAATACGGCTTGGGACTAATTATGTCCATTGAATTACAAAGTCACTTGGACTGACTATATTCCTCCTCTATACCATCCAACAGGCTATCTAGCTTACAACACTATTGAGAATATTTTGCAGCTAACGCTACCTGGTCATATACCAGACTCACGGGAATTTCTTGCCCATGTGGCCCCGCCGGTCCGACCTCGGCCATATGGTTCGGGTCCAGCTTGGTGTAGCGCGTCTTCACCATAGCCCAGGCCTCTCTTGCACCTTGCCGGCAGGCCGATATCTTCCACAATCGGAAGCGCCGCCGTGCTCCTTGAAGCCTATCCACAAGCTCCCCCATACCATTCGGCAGGAGGCTTGATGGCCACAAGGCCTGAGCAACGCCCTGCATCACCTGCCGAGCAAGCTCGTGCAGTTTTGAGAGGTCTTGTAGTAAATCAACTGTAGATGAGGGCATCTCTTCCTCAGGGCAACCTGTTCACATTCCTACAAGCAAAATCCTTTCAATATACTTCCGCGCCTAACTATATATACTACAGTTCGTCTAGGAACTTACCGTAAATGCCGCGTCGAAGCCTTTTGTTCTCCTTCATGGAGTCCGCCAACTGAGCGCGGAGATCTTTTAACTCCCCGTCGAGCTAGACTTTGGCATCTTGAAGATTGTTCTTCTCCTGCCTAACTCGCATAAGAATGCACTTGCTAGCCTCCAGCTGGCTTTTGAGATGCGATGCGTCCCCTCTTACGCCCTCCGGATTCACCCCGGGATTGTCTGCAGAATTTTCTGTTAGACTTGCCATATCAGCCATTTACTAACTGGTGCATCTTCGTACAATTGCGACAACTGTTACCAGATGAGGACTTTTGGGATTCCTCTAACTTGGCAACTACGGCCCTCAGTTCGGCCTTGCACTCCTCCAGCTCCCGAGACAATTGCTCATTCTTATCTAGAAGGACCTGTGCATAAATTGATCCTTAAAATAGTTGTTCCAGCCGTTTCAAGTCTCAGGGGCTACTGCTACACATGCTTATCAAATTTTCTTACCCGTATATCTTTGGTATACTGGTCCGTCGCTTGGGCAAGCCCGCCTTGAGCAGCTCTGATGTATGCGTCTCCCGAATTGAAGGCATTAAATGCCTCTTCGGAAAAGATGTTGTTCTGAAGTACGGCCCGTCGGCGCCGGTGATTCATGGCGCTCTCTACTTCGTAATTCGTGGCCGAGAGCATATCTGCATTCTCTGTTGGAGAACTACGCGGCATCGGCCCCGCTCCCGCCTCCGCTCTTGAAGCCGGGTTTGGAATCCGGCTGGTGGAGGCATGGTTGGCAGGATCCCCGAATATAGTCCGGCTGCTCCTCTTCTTGCCAGGACACAAAGGCTGTTGTCTCACTTCAAAAAAGCCATAGTCACAGCACATGTTTTTGCCTTAACTCTGTAGCGGCGAGTCGACCCTTACCGCCTTCCTCTTGAGCCTGCCCGATCAGGACACCCTTGGCCGACGAGTCCCTAGGGGCTCGGCCCCACGCTCCGACCGTCGTATCTGCAAAAACATGACACCTCAAGGGTAAGGCATGACATCTGAAGGGAGTCCTCTTCGGAGGATAGGGTTTTTTTGACTTGGCTTACGTGCGACGTAGGAAGTGGTCCGGGATAGTCGGCAGTAATGGCCACTGAGGCCCCAGCTCGCTTGATAAAATATCCCGTCGACAAGCTCCACAGTAATATCCGGATCTTCTTCGATTCCTGGGTCTAGGGCCCTTCCAGGGTCCTATGGCTGCGGGGAGGGGCTGGAGATTCCTTCTACGGCCCTCCTTAGTTCCTGCTCGGGAGCATCGAGGCGGATGATCTTAGCGAAGAATGCCACAATAAGTGACACGGGGAAAGGAATAACAACTTACCCAGTTTGGGGGGTTGTGCATGGAGAATCCATCTCGCGGTTTGATGTGAAGGAATTCCTCCTCTTCCCCTTTGTATAAATCGGACAATATCCTTGCCAGAGCAGTGGCGGAGTCCGGACCCTTACGGCCACAGCGGGTGGCATCATCTTCCCCGTTGAAGTGCCACATGGGCTCCCCCCAATATTGAAGCGGTTGCACTCCCCGTATTATGCATATTGCCATAACCTCGACTATCATTAGTCCGGATTTGGCCAGTAACTTTATCCTGCTCATTAGGTAATATATTTCCCTGGTATCCTCCTCTTGTGGGCCTCGGGGGCGCCAGCATAGACGCGGCCTTGGTGGGGCGTTACTAAACTGGGGGAGACCTATCCGGACTGGATCCGGAAGGGGAACGTCGTCAATGTAGAACCACTCTGAAGGCCAGTTCTCTGGTGCCTTCTTGGGAGTGCCGGATAGGTATCCGGTCTCGACGATGCGCCATACTTTGGCCCCACCCACCTGACATAGGGATTCTCCCTGGTTGCGGGGGACAAGACAGAACAGCTTCTTCCATAACCCAAAGTGAGGCTCGCAGCCTAAAAATAACTCGCAAAGGGCAACGTACCCTGCTATATGTAGTATGGAGGCAGGGGTAAGATTGTGTAACTGGAGGCCGTAGAACTCTTGGACCCCACGAAGGAACGGGTGGATAGGAAACATGATGCCCCTTAGCAGATGCGGGATGAGGCATATTCGCTCCTTTGGAGATGGATTGGGAGATCTCTCCGCTTGCTCCCCGCCGTTATAGGTGGCTATTCCGGCTCGGACAGGGAACATGAATGCTGGTGGAAGAAACCCTTGGGTTTGTAACTCAATCAAACGGCTATGGGGAACTGAACACTCTTCCCAGTCCCCCGGCTTGGAGCGAGGAGAGCGAGCAGAGGAGTTGCAACGACCGGCCATGTTGGAATGGTTTTTCCGGAGCGCTCTGTTGGATGCTTGCTTGAGGGGGAGGAGTGAGGGTTGGATATGAGAATCCCCATCTCTTCAAATAGGCGGTCAGCCAAAGGATTGAGGGTGGCAAATGCGAAAAATACCTCGGCTCCTCGCATTCGCTTGACACGTGGTGATGGTCATTATTGAGGCACTGAAGCCAAGGAATACAACATTGATGGAGTTCCGGACACTATTCGTCGTAACAGGTACTTTGGAGTATTCGGAGATGGAACCTGCCCTGCAATGCCGAAGACAAGACTGCGCGCTGGACTCATCGTCATTGAAGCCTGGTTCAGGGGCTACTGAGGGAGTCCTGGATTAGGGGGTATCCGGACAGCCGGACTGTATACAACGTCCGGACTATTGAAACGTGAAGATACAAGACTCAAGACTTCGTCCCGTGTCTGGATTGAACTCTCCTTGGCGTGGAAGGCAAGCTAGGCGATCCGGATATTGTATTTCCTTCCTTGTAAGAGACTCCATGTAAACCGTAGCCCTCTCCAGTGCTTATATAAACCGGAGAGGTCGGTCCTTAGAAGGCGGATCACAGTTACAATCATACCATCATAGGCTAGCTTCTAGGGTTTAGCCTCTACAATCTCGTGGTATATGTACTCTTGTACTACCCATATCTTCAATATTAATCAAGCAGGAAGTAGGGTTTTACCTCCATCGAGAGGGCCTAAACCTGGGTAAACATCTGTGTCCCTTGCTTCCTGTTACCATCAGCCTAGACGCACAGATTGGGACCCCCTACCCGAGATCCGCCAGTTTTGACATCGACAGCCCCCTTTGCCCCTTTTGCGTCGTCCTAGTTTCCGGTCGCCTCCAATAGTGGTTGAGGGTGGTGCAAGGCGGGGCCCTCGTCTGGCAATATGATGTAAGGCTCACGCCTGTGAAGCTCGTCGCCCGTGACACTCTCACATAATAATGAGTGGGGCTGTACACGCTCTGGAGCCTCAGGAGAGCCGCCCTTGGGCCTCAGGGGCTCCCTTCCACGCCCAGTGTCAGCACTTAGCTCCACGCTGGTGAGAAGACATGAAGACTAGACTAGGCGCCGGACGCGACCATTTGCTTTTTGACTCCCCTTTCTGTAGTCGTGCTTCCTTGCTTCGGATTTAAGTTGGAGTTGAATTTTCATTTGTGTACGTGGGGAGGGTGACTATTCTTGTTCATGTGATTTCTTGTGTTCTGGTTCCTGCCCTAATTTGGAGTTCGCACCGGCTGCCTCCCCCTCGCGAGCCCCTCACGGGCAGGGCTGGCCGAAACGTACGTATGCTTCACACATGCCGTGCTACGGCCGGCACTCTCCCTCACGAGGCCCTCTCGACTGGGTCGGCAGGTCCCTCAGGGGATCCTCGTAAGCTCACAACCTCATGAGCCGGTTTAGGACCTGTCCTGGCTAAAGATAAATTGCAACAGCAAGATCGCCGCAGAGCCTGTAGGCTCATAGAAGCATATAGTTAGCATTGGTCCTGAAAGCATAGAGGTGGCAATCTTTTTACATGAGGGGCATCCCCTCCCAAAATGCTCTTACAACCTTTGGGGCCATTCCCGATTTTCTGTATGCAGGATAAACCGCAGAGAAACACGAGATCAGTCAGACATATCGCTTATCGCGTCCCCTGGGTCCCCTCTAGATGCATCACTGGCGCGGCTGTTACTGTCACTGGCATCCCCATCACCATCACCGGCACCTCCATCACCATCATCGACCACGTCGCCTTCGTCCGCCGCAACTACCACCCCGTCGTCATCGGAGGCAAATGCCCTAACAAGAGCATCCATGTTGTCCTACACCCACCGCGCCAGGTTGCCCAGGATGGCCTCAGGCAACGGCGTGATGGCGGCGTCAAAGTCAAAGTCGGGCTAGACGTTCTGAAGATGGTTGAAGATGCGGGAAAACACGCGCCCGAGCAGGTTGCGGCTCCTCTCCTCAACAAGCTGATGAGCTCTCTCGGAGTGGTTCTCCATGCGTGTCACCACGTCAGTAAAGAAGCGGAGATAAGCGGCTTAGTCTGTCACGTGGGTATGCGAGGCGTTCTCATCACAGATGTTGCCCAGGGCCGCGTTGGCCCTGTTCCTGAGGTCCTGGACCATGGGGGCGTGCACGTGCTCCAATGTCCGCCGTTGAAGCACTTCCTCCCTGCTCTGCTGCGTGATGGACTCGGCATCGGCAACCCGCTGCTGAAGAGGAAGCAGCTCGGCGCGGGCGGAGGCCAGCTCGGCCTGCGCCGAGACCAGGGCGACTAAGGCGGCCTCCGCGCGTCGTTCTGCTTCAGTTAGCCTGGTCCTGAGGGCAGTAGTCCTGCCCGCAACCTCGGCTTCGACCATCTTCGGCTTCAGGTCATACCTGCTTGCAAGATCTGCGCGAGCCTCGGCCACGTGGAGGTCGTCCTCCTCCTGGACCCGGGCCTCGTGCGCGCCAACGGCGTCCTCCGCTTGGGAAACCTGGCGCTCCTTCGTCTCCAACCGCTCAAGCTCAAGACAGCGCTCTGCGGCCTCCAGCGTCAGCGCTTCCTCATGCTTCAGGACCCCCGCTCCTCGACAGGCGTCCCCCTCAGTGAGGCAAGGGCGGCTTGGCGTGCCTCCACCTGTGCCTCCATGGAGGTGCTCCAGGCTTGGAGCTCCCACGCGCGCCTCTCTGCAATTTTGCGACAACGATCTGCTTCCCAGGCCTCCTCCAAAGCTCGGGAGCAGGCCTCACGTGAGGTCTCAAGGGATGCCTCGGCCTTCGCATTGTCAAGCTCGCGTTGGTGGCGCCCGATGTTGATGGCCACCTTCAGTTTATGCCGCTCCTCGATCAGCCATAGGCCGCTTCGAGGCGCGCGTCTACATCCGCAAGTTCTCCACCAAGCTGGCCCATCGCGTCCATCGCCTTTTGGAAGTACTCGTGGCAGACGATGCTTCGTTCACGCGCAAACTTGAGCACGCGGCTAATGTTGTCCCCCGTCACGGGCACTGTCGGCGGGATCAGAAGCAGTCCGCCCCCTCTCGGCAGGGGGCTGGGGGCTGGCGCCCCCATGGTCGCTCGCCAGGCCCCGCAAGGGACCCGGACCAGCGCAGGCTCACCACTTGAAGAGGAGCCCAGGATTGACACCAACTAGCTGCCGTCCATGACCAGAGGAGGAGCCCTCGGTAGGCTGGCTACGCTCCAGGCAAGGTTGCGAAGGAAAGGCGGCAAGGGCACGGGCTCACGACATCTTGCAGGGAGGCTTGCTTCTTCGGCTGACCCCACGCCAGGGGCGGCGTGCAGGCTTGGGGAGCTCAAGGCTAGCGATGAAGGCAAGGCCAGAGGAGGTTGCTTCTCGGGAGACTCCGTGGGCTTGGCAGGAGGGATCCTGAAGAGCCACAGTCAGGAACCTCGAGCGGCGTCGGCACCTCGACACCCGCACCTCCGGCCTCTAGCGATGCTTGCCTCCCTGCATCCACTCTTGGGGAAAGCTCGATGATCGCGACAAGGAGGGGAGCCACGACGATAGGATTCTCACGAGGCCCCACAAGGCCGACCGGACGAAGCCCCCATTCGTCGAAGGAAGGCATCTGGCCCACGAACTCAACCCTGTTCGAGAAGAGATACAAGAGACAACCCCCTTGCGGCATATTGCCTGGAGAGGGGTTGCCAGTCAAGACTTCAAGCACCGTCCTTCGCGCTTCAAGCCAGAGCCCCGACTCCTGAAGCCTCATGCGATCATGATCACCGGCCAGGGCCCACATCGACCGGGAATGGCATTGGAGAGGGGCAATGCAACGCTGGAGGAACTCCTTCACCACCTGGGGCACAGTCACACCAAGGTCTCTCAACCTCTTCAACCGGAGCCAGACGAAGGAAAGGCGAGAGCTCGCGAGCTTTGCGTGGCCCCAACCAGAGTGAGGGATGGTGGGCGATGACGGAGGCGAGAGCAGGGGGCTGAGCACTCCAACATCCACGTACAGCCACCGCATCCGGAACCCGCTCGTGGACGGTGGGGGATCAGAATCAATCCCCGAGGCGGCCGTCTCTACCACAGCCTGGAAGCTCAGGCACCCCGAGCACTGCGAGGGGTCGGTCAGATGCAGTGAGAAGAAATGGCGCTAGAGGGCAACGGAAGGAGCAATGCCCACCATGGCCTCGCCAACAAAGGCAAAGACGGCGAGAAGGGCAACGGATTGGGGATCAAGATGCAACATGTGGATATGGTAATGGGAAAGCACTGCGTTGAGGAAAGCAAAGAAAGGGGGACCAGGCCAGCCCACAGGGCATCAGTGGCTGTCCTGTCAATGGAGGCTTGGGACACAGGCCAATCCATCGTCCCTCCCCACTCGTTGAAGCTGGAAGCGAGCATAGGGCAGACCTTGCCAATGGCCTCCCGGTTGAGCACCCTCGATCGGCCGACGGCGGGTCCGATTGTCAAGGGCGGATTGGCTGAGGCAAAGGCTTCTTCCCTTTCTCCGTGCAAGTCAGCAACATGTCAATGGAGGGGACTGAGCTCGAATCAGATTGGAAGCAGGAGCAGTGACTCGAGGAGGAAGGAAGGATAGGAAGCACGCCGCCTGCAAGGAGGAAATAACTGTGTAGGGTGCCATGGCCGCCTAGCCAGGCGGATATTGGGGCAGCGTGGGGAAGCGGAGAAGCCCACGTCCAATTAGTCGCCACGCGTCGACCAAGCCCGCAGGCTTTTGGGGCCCGCGGCGCTCCGCCCTTGCCCTCTAGCTACGACGCTAAGCCAAGTCCGAGCGCGCCTTGGGCCCGGGGGCTACTGTCGGCATTCTGGGAACAGGGGTCCCCAGACATGCCTGCCTGCGGCCCACAGCATGGCTCAACCAGCGGCCCAGTATGGCCTGTCTTCGTGAACCAACACTAAAGACCCTTACGAGGGTCCAAGCCTCGCGAGGCGGACGACACAAGGCCTCCTCAGGAGTGGCCTCACCAGGCAGGCTCGCGAGGGGGCGGAGAGATCAAGGCAAGGGGTACCTCGTGAGGTTCCCTTGACGCAAGCCATGACGACCAAGGCTAGACAGGCGCCAGGCGGGCGCCAGTGCGTGCAGTGTCCTCATTTCCCCATTGGTGATAAGGGGCCAAGCACAGGCGCGGAGTACCAGGCATCAGGCAAAGGTTTCTCGGTGCAATGAGACCAAGTCCAGCAGGATGGCAGGACGGAGGTCATCGTGGAGCCCAAGATGGCGTCACCACCAACACCTTTGACAGGCGAAGACCACCTTTAGTCAGGATAGCTTGTACTAGCTGTCCCCTTTCAAATTGGCCATTGGGATCCCTTCCCGCTCAATATTTGGGGAGAGGACCAGGGCCTCTATAAATAGGACTAGCCACCATAGTAGGAGGGGGCGAGCTCAGACGAGGATCATTCAGATCACCCTCATCCACACAAGTTCACGAAGCACAAGAGCACCTCTCCTCAGGAGGCTATTCTTCCCTTGTACTGTTCGTCACCAGCCTAAGAGGCAATCCACCACCACCACACTGGAGTAAGGTATTACACCACAACAGTGGCCCGAACTAGTATAAATCTTGTGTCTCTTGTGTCATGAGTTCATCGAGCTTAGAGATTGTGGCGAGGCTGAGGGCGAGATTCGGTAGGGGAAATCTTCGCGCGCAACCCAGTGTTTGAACCTCAAGGATTTTGCCGGAACTCTAAATCTGACACAATCAAAGATTGATGCAAGTGGAAATAAATGAAGGGAACCTAACAATCTACAATGTCACAATCTGCGGCCTCAGCACGGATGACGCCCATAAGCATGTGGGCAAGTTCTTGCTACTTTGCTACACTGTCTCTCAGAACATTGATCAATTTTTGTTGCGCACGAATGTGCACCTCTGATTCCTGCACCATTTCCATCATTGCTTCAGCCATTAATTGTTTCACAAACATACATTTTTTCCGTTGCATTCGACACAGAGGAAACTGGACAGATTCAGATGGCGATTTTGGCAGGCTTGTATTATTGGTAGTGGAGAGTGTCTTGACCACTTCATCATAACATAAATTAAGAGGGGAACCAAACAGATTACTCATGAGTTATTGCCATATTACATGTCCTAGATTTATTGGAAAGAAACAATGGGGTTGCCTTGCAGTTTTTAGAGTTTGTCTTCTTATCTGCAGCAGCCTGCACCAAAGTAACACACTAGCATTGATATCATTGGCCGAGTCAGATAATAGGAAAGCAACATTGACACAACAAATGTTTGGGCAACTAGACTACACCAAATTAACACAATATGGCACAACTATCATCAGCCAGGTAAGGTAATACAAAAGCAACATTGACACAATGAATGAATGTGTCGGTGTACAAAAGTAGGGGCTCTCCTTTTTAACCCCTTTACTTGTGCACGGGAAGTTAGAGCCACGACCGCGGCCACACTAAGTAGGATAGAAGGAGGGAGCCGGAGCACAAGACAAACAAAGCGACGCCAAGCCCAGAGACACGAAGAATAGAGGGGCAAAGCGGGTCCCCCGAGAAGGCCCTTGCCGGGGCAACTTGCCCAAGCACCAGCGGGACGAGCCACCCTTGAGCCCATGGCTTTCAACGTAGTCAACCACGTTAAGGCAAGGGCTCGGGAGGCACCTCCTTGGTGGCATGCAGATCTTCGTCAAGATCATGAACACACAAGATAAGAAGAGAACCATAAGACGGCGACCCTTGACGGGATTCTAGCCGAGGAGATCCACGAGACCCTCGGCAAGCGCCTTGCCAGGGACAATGGCAATGCCACGGCAAGATCCTTGCCGGGCCTCCGGCAAGGCCCTTGCCGAGGGCATCAGCGGGTCCAGAGCCAGGCTCGCGTCAACCAAGACTCCACCGACCGTCCCCAAGCAGCTGCTAGCTCAACCAGCTGGGCACGCACCTACGTGGTGACGAGCGGCCTCTACGCCAACTCAGCAAGCACCTGTGTGGTAGCATGCAGATGTTCGTGAAGGCTCCACCACCGCGCCAGCTCAGCTGCCTGCCTGCCTACATGGCACCACTCGCATCGCTGGCCTGGGCGCGTGTCGTAGCCAGGCGAGGCGGCAACGGACGGGATGGGCTCCGTTCCCGTCCCTGATAAAGCAAGGGGACACCTAAGAGATGCATTAAATGCATCTTGTCCTGTAATACGGGTGATAGGCTCGCAGCACTGTTACCTTTCCACCTCCTGTGTGCCACTGTGGCAACCCCTTTTCCTATAAAAGGAGGCCCGAGGCGACCAGGAGAAGGATTTCGGCTTTTCTGGGCTCGTTACAACCCGTAGCTAGCTCAAGAACACAAGAACACTCAATACATCCACCAAAGCAGGACTAGGGTTTTATGCATCCTCGCGGCCCGAACCTAGGTAAATGAACCTTGTACTTCCTGTTAAACTCGCTCTTCGCTCAACCCCGCACCCCGCCAACCGTAGTAGGGATTCTTGTGATCCCATAGGTGTCATTTCCCGACATCTTTGGCGCGCTAGGTAGGGGGCGCAGTTGTGAGAATCGGCTTTAGCAGCTAGTTTAGCGGTTATTAATCGCCATGTCTCCTAAGAAGAAGACGACCACGGCGATCGGCTCATCAGGAGCAGAACGGCCCGTCCCGACGCGGGCGAGCAGTGGACCGATCACGGACAGAACCCGGGGTGCGGCCCGCGAGCACCAACCCCGCCCTAGCAGCCAGAGCTTGGTGGGTGACGATGCTCGTGTGCTAGGCAACGAGACGCACGTCGCCAAATCCAAAGACGGAGCCGGGCCCTCCGCAGGCGGCGCGGGCCCCTCCAAGGACGTCGTCGCCCCCGCCTGTAGGCGGCATGGCGGCTTCGAAGACACCCACTCCGGCGCCCACGGCGCGCTCCTCTCGGGCTGTGCGTGACGAACGACGTCACCATGCTGAAGACCCCGGGCGCCGCTGCAGGAAGAGTCTCGTACATCACTCACGGGACATAGAAGACCTGCACGCTCGCCGAAGCACTGGCGAAAACGGCATGCAACTGCAGGTCCGTGATAGAGCTAGTTGCACGAGTAGCATAGAGAGAGGTTGACGCCGAAGTGATAGCGACAACAGAGCCTGGTGCCATCGATGCAGAAACGACACAGCCGGTTGAAGTGTTGCCAAAGAAGAAGATGATGCAGCACCCAGTCTACTTTGTTAGCTCCCTCTTGCAGGGGGCTAGATCAAGGTACTCCGGTGTGCAGAAACTGCTCTTCGGCCTCCTTATGGCCTCGAGGAAGCTACATCATTACTTCCAAGCACACGAGATCACCTTCATCACCCGCCTCCCTTTGCAAGGTTTACTGCATAATCCAGATGCAACTGAAGGATTGTGGAGTGGCCACTGGAGCTGTCTAGCTTTTGCCTTAAATTTGAGAGTACTTCGACGATTCAAAGCAGAGTCTTGGAGGAGTTCATCACAGAATGGACCGCGACACCCGACGAAGAAGTTCAGGAGACTGCTCTCCCTGGCAAGGAGGCGATTTGTGACTGGATCATGTACTTTGATGGGGCTTTCTCGCTACAAGGCGATGGTGCTGGTGTACTACTTGTTGCACCCACCAGAGAGCACCTCAAGTACGTAGTCCAAATGCACTTCCCCAGGGAGACGTCAATGAACAACACTGCTGAGTACGAGGGATTGCTTGCCGGTCTCAGGATTGCGGCAGACCTCGGGATCAGGAAACTCATCATCAGGGGTGACTCGCAGCTTGTCGTCAAGCAAATCAACAAGGATTACCAGAGCCCGTTGGTGAAAGCGTACGTAGATGAAGTGAGGAAGCGGGAAGAGCGTTTTGATGGTATATAGGTAGAGCACATTTCCAGAGCGGAGAATGACATAGCCGACTACCTGTCAAAACACGCTGCCCTCAAGCTACCTGTGGAACCAGGTGCCTTTGTGCTTCGACTAACTTAGCCATCCTTTGAACCATCAACAGAGCAGAACAAGCGGAGAAAATCAGGGCCCGGCAAGTACTTTCCCTCCGAGCTCCCCGGAGCCGCCGGCAAGGATGTTGCCGGAGACGCTGAGCCGGCCCTGGGATGACTGGCTTCGGCAGAGTGTCAAGCTCTTGCCATGGAGGCGGTCGCCCCCATGGCGGAAGAAATGCCTTTAATCCTTGTCATTGAGCCTCAGGCTCCGGCATGGGCACAGCATACCGTCCGATTCCTCCAAACAGGGGAGCTTCCTGAGGAGCAGGAAGAAGCGGAGAAAGTAGCCCGTCGGTCTGCTATGTATCAGTTCATCGATGATGTCCTATATAGAAAAAGACCGAACTGTGTGAAGTTGAAGTGTATTCCCCGGGAGTAAGAATTGGGGCTATTGGCAGAAATACACGGAGGCATATGTGGATCCCACATAGGGTCAAGAGCCCTGGCCGGCAAGGCATTCCGGCAGGGTTTCTTCTGGCCCACTGCCCTGAAGGATGCAACGACACTAGTAACCAAGTGTGAAGCATGTCAGTTCCATTCAAAGAAGCTTCATCAACCAGCTCAAGCCCTTCAAACAATTCCTCTCTCCTGGCCATTTTCGGTCTAGGGGCTCGACATACTGGGCCCCTTCCCCCGTGTTGTCGGGGGCTTTGAGTACTTGTACGTTGCAATCGACAAGTTCACAAAGTGGCCGGAGGTGGAGGTAGTGAGAAAGGTGACAGCCCAGTCAGCCGTCAAGTTCTTCAAAGGACTAGTTTGCCGTTTTGGTGTACCCAACAGGGTCATCACCGACAACGGCACGCAGTTCACAAGCCGCACCTTCATGCAGTACGTCCAATACCTCGGCAGCAAGGTCTGCTTTTCTTCTGTTGCTCACCCACTAAGCAATGGCCAAGCTGAGAGGGAAAACGCTGAAGTGATGCGAGGCCTGAGAACGAAGACCTTTGATAGGCTGCATAAGAGCAGAAGGCTTTGGATTGATGAGTTGCCGACAGTTCTTTGGTCGATCAGAACGACGCCAAATCGAGCCACCGACCAGACACCCTTCGCCCTGGTATACGGGGCAGAAGCAGTTCTCCCCATGGAACTCATATACGGGTCGCCTCGAGTGCTCGCTTACGATGAGCTTGAGCAAGAGCAATTGCGGCAAGATGACGCGACGCTCCTTGAGGAAGATCGTCTTCGGGCGGCTGTGAGAGCAGCGCGCTACCAACAAGCCTTGCACCGCTACCATAGCTGCAAGGTTCATGCCCGAAGCCTTGAGGAAGATGACCTTGTTCTTCGGCGCGTTCAATCGGCCAAGAATACCAACAAGTTGATGCCAAAGTGGGTAGGCCCTTATCGGGTAATACGAGTCACCAGGCCCGGCGCAGTCCGCCTGGAGACCGAAGGCGCTATTCCAGTGAGCAACTCCTAGAATAACGAGCATCTTCGCAAGTTTTACCCATAAGGCGCGGCTTGCCGGGCCCCCCGGCAAGCCACCTTTTGTACAAGCCTTGCCGGCAAGGAATGTAACCCTTTGTACAAAGCCAGGCGCAGACCCTGAGCATAAATAAATGAAGCACTGGCGCCATAAGTAATAGCATGCATGCTAGGTTGAGTCTCCCCCTCGGTCAGGGTTGATAGTGCTTGGCAGTGACTAACCCCTGGCCTAGAGGTCGAGTATGCGTCTTTCTGTCCTCTTTGGTTCGTAGGGCACGTGGACACTTCTACTAAGCCACTCGGAAAAAAGAGAACGGACCGACGCTCCGACCCCGGCAAGCCAAAGTTGCCGGGGGCTAAAGACACAAGGATCCGGCCCCGGCAAGCCAAGGTTGCCCGGGGCTGCAAACTCAGATAAGTCCTTCATCTCCTGCCGTGCATTTCTGTATGGATTGGGACGTATGAAACCTCGTTTATTTTTGGAATACCGTGCTCCCCTCTTTCCCGTGCCCAAGAATAAAAACCCTGGGCCGGAATTTGGTTGTATCTGCGGTAGGAAGGTAACGAACGAGGGGCCTAACCCTACTTCACCCCTGCCTCCGCCGAAACGCGAGAATGGTCGACCAAAGTGAGGGGGACGGCAAGGCCTATTGCCGGGCAACAATATTTATCTTAAGAATAACAAGGACTCGTTCCTTGGCATGGGCCTCGCTCACGCACAAAGAATCCGGCAAACACCCCTTTTCATTAAAAACATCCCATACAAGTACAGTTCATACAAAATGAAAAACATGAGCAAGGGGGGTTACAAGCTTTAAATTCTACTAAGGCCCGAAGGCTTACAAACTAAAAAGAGATAAGATGCCCGTAATCCCTTTATTGTCCCTCTCCTCAGGAGACAGAGCAAGATGGTGAAAGGGCAAAAGGGGCGCCTAGGCGAGGTACGAGCAGCAGAAGGCACCAGGAAAACATCTCGGTGGCCACCCCGACGAGAGGCTGGTGATGATGATGATGGGAGAAGAGCTGGAAGACAAGGCGGCAGGACCGGCAATACGCGACGAAGGCATCGATGCCCGCGTACTCCGAATTGAGAGCCCGCCATCCACCTTCTTCGCCTTCCCCGGACCCCCTACGCCAGCCGCCCAAGGAGGCAACCCCGAGAAGTTCAAGGGGCTCGGTGCAGATACTGCTGCTGCCGACGCCGCCCTGGGACGGCAGGTCCGACACCTAGTCGGACCCGTCATCCTCCCACCTACTACTCTCGTTGTCGCTGTCGCTGTCCTCCTCGTCACTCTCGCTCGAGGAGGAATTGTCACGACCGGTTTTCCGGGTATAAATTTCCAGAAAAAGACCGTCGTGCTCATCAGCCCCAGGATTACTGTTAGCTGATGAGGCTCCAACTTGATACAGAAATTCCAAGCAAGATACAAAATATGCAGTACAAGACCATTCTATCCTGTGAGTACAACAAATGGTTTCTAGTGGTTGATGGCGGAAGCGGTTTGTGGATCATCAGTGTCTATGGGACTCCAATTCCCACAGGAACAACTGACCAGGTTAACTCCTATCTCCGTGAGGCTGCTATCTCCGTTTCTTAGGTTCCGGGGCTGTCATCGCGTTGCTCCTCTCCGTGCAAGAAAATCTGGCCAAGACAATAGCCAGGGACAAGCCAGTGAGTACTTTGAATGTACTCGCAAACATTATGAACCCAGGTATAATATAACAATGATGTGCTGAAAATATTTTATGCTCATGACGTCAGTCACAAAAGATAAATAAAACTCTGATGCATGCAAGCAAGTTATTTATAAAAATGCAATAACATAGTAGTATTAAAATTTATGAAATAAATAACAAGCAATGCCACAGTCGGGCGTCTTAGCGACACCACATAAAGGGCTTTTAAAAGAAATGCCACAGTCGGGCGTCTGAGCGACACCACATAAAGGGCTTTAAAAGAAATGCCACAGTCGGGCGTCTGAGCGACACCACATAAAGGGATTTAAAAGAAATGCCACAGTCGGGCATCTGAGCGACACCACACAAAGGGCTTTAAAATAAACAATCATAGTGAATATCCTGGAGGTAGAACCATCCCAGAGATACTCGATAATAACAATAATATCACGGGGCAGTTCACAATAATAAT
>NC_041383.1:595606750-595609138 GCF_002162155.2 Triticum dicoccoides
ACCACATAAAGGGCTTTTAAAAGAAATGCCACAGTCGGGCGTCTGAGCGACACCACATAAAGGGCTTTAAAAGAAATGCCACAGTCGGGCGTCTGAGCGACACCACATAAAGGGATTTAAAAGAAATGCCACAGTCGGGCGTCTGAGCGACACCACATAAAGGGCTTTAAAAGAAATGCCACAGTCGGGCATCTGAGCGACACCACACAAAGGGCTTTAAAATAAACAATCATAGTGAATATCCTGGAGGTAGAACCATCCCAGAGATACTCGATAATAACAATAATATCACGGGGCAGTTCACAATAATAATAATCATAATTATCACAAGTCACCAGTAGTATTCCAGTTCTGGTTTAACAGTTATCACCTCCGAAGACCGACACTAAGACCGACACTTGACCCATCCCAGACTGTAATCCTTAACCATGGACACGGCTATTCGAACAGGTTTAATATCTGCAGAGGGTGTACTCTTTACCCACGAGTAACGGATTTCTTTAGTCCATCGGGGCTAATTCCGTCTACGGTCTTTTTGTTGAAAACACACCTAACTTGCACACACCAGCTTAACTCACCGGTGTCTGGAATCACCCACGACACCTGTCAAGCAAAACTCTAAGTGGGGAGGCTACAACCTCGCGTAGCATGGGATCAAATTTATACCGTGCGCTGTAAGGGGTGCCCCCCTCTCGGTCCCAACCGGAAACACCAATGCCCCCGGACCAGGTGGCCTGCCTACCTGCTACAACCGGTATCTTCCACCATGGCCTCTCTGTACGGTGTGTGCTAGAAAGAGGTTGACAACTTACTGAACCGTACTCTACTTGCTGTAGAGACGAGTGGTAGTACGAAACAAGTATGGGGGTTACTGGAGCAAGACTCGATCTACGGTCGACTCAGGAGGTTTAAGTATTTCCCTGCATGACATGCATAACAAATATATTTCAAACAACAGAATCACCGCTGATTATACCTCACTATGCCATACCGGACATGACCGTCCCGACGGAGACCGGCGACAAACTCATGCCTACCCAAGGCAGAGGTTTTCCCGGATTCCTTCCGGCATGCATGCAAGGCACATGAGGATGATTATCATCACAAGTGTGTTCATTTCCAACAGCATGGAAATCACTAATATGCACCCATGCATATGATCATATCACATGAAATAACAAGTTCTTCCAAAGTGAGGTGATGTTATAAACGTATCATCGAACACACAATAATATTATGCCGGGGTTCAGAATGCTTGCCTTCAGGTCACGGGAAGGCAGGGTGCATTTCAAACTCTTGAAATATTTCTCCTCTCTTCAAAAATCCTATTTTAGCAATATAAATGAATTAACATACAAAATAAAAACATCACAAAAAGTTGTTCTGAATTTTTTTCAAATAAATCTTAAAATAAACTAGACAATTGAGAGAGGTAGGAAAAAGAATTAATTCATTTGGAGTTATATTTAAAAAGATTTAGTCAGTCAAAGTTCTGGTCAAAATCTGTTTTTAAAATAAAAATAGAAAAGAAAACGTTTCAGACAGGAATACGTTTTTGGAGCGGAGGAAACGTACTTTGTGGTTTCACGTCTTCACTTAAGTCACGTGGTGGCGGGGCTGGGTCACTGACAGTGGGTCCAGGGGGGCCACTAGTCATGTTTGACTAGTCTCCTCCCTCTCCTCTTCCTCTGCCCGAGCAGAGGCGCGGCTCCGGCGTTCGTCGCCGGCGAATGGCGGTTCATCGCGGGTAGCTGAGGGCGGGGATGGATCCGCGGATCAGCGGAGGTCCTCCCGGTGGTCGTAGGGTCGTCAGAGGTGGAGGAAATCGCCGGCGGCGAGCTTTGCAGCGGCCGGTGGCTTCGGGAGCAAAGTGATTTTGTGGCGGCGATGGCTCCCGATCAAAATCAAGTAGGGGAAAATGCTCACGGGAGGATGTGGGGGTTCCTGGTGGAGAGATTGGAGAGGGGGAGGCTCTGGTGACGCCGGAACGGCCGGGACCGTGGCGGCGGCTGTGGTTGCCGGAGCTGGGGAAGGAGGCCTTCCTGGGTTGATTGGCGGTCACAGAAGCATTATGGGAGCACGTTGAGGCTGCCTCGCGAACGCAACGTGCTCGGATGCCTCCTTTTATAGAGAAACAAGGTTGGTTCAGTGGCGGCCGCGGATGAGCTCGTCGGCGACCGTCTTTCTGTAGCCGCAGGGCGTCGTGGCGGCGACGAGGGCTTGCGGACAAGGCTGCGGATGAGCTTGAGCTGTTCAAGGGGGCAGGTGGCGAGCCGGGGTGGCTTGGGCGGCGCCGACCGCGGCAGAGGCATGCTGTGGTCGCCGGTGTGCCGCCAAAAGTTCTGTCGGCGGCGCTGTAGGCTGCCAGGGTGGCTTGGCTGGTTCCTG
>NC_041383.1:595609449-595669600 GCF_002162155.2 Triticum dicoccoides
TGTAGGCGAGCAAGGGCCGGGGCGCGACGCGGCGACCCGAGCGCACGCACGTGCAAAACGCGCGCTCTGGGCGCACCCAGAGCATGCACGCCAAGCGTTCGGCGAAATGCCAGGGCATGCTAGGCGGCTAGGGTGGAGCTAGGGATTAGCAGGTCTAGGCTAGTGTCCCCTAGGAGATTAGTGGACATGTTGGTTTGCCCAGAGGTGCAAGGTCACAATGCAAAGACAAAATCATGTCAAAACTGGCCATGCACACCAGGTGTTTGACAAAATGCTAATGGCATCTAGGCAACTCTTGGGGTGGCCCAAATCTTCAGATCAAAGTCTCTTTAGAAGCATGAGATGGTGGTAAGGTTAGTTGGCCAAATTTAGAAACTTGTTAGTGCAAAAATTTGAGAAAGCCAAGTCTGGTCAGAAAGAAAAGTATATGGTTTCATGGACTAAAACTACTCCAATGGGTTCACTCTCTTGGAATTAGGGGCTTGGTAAGGTGTACTACAAGCAGGAGAAAGCTCATGGGTAAAGGAGCAAGTTAGAAGATGGTTGCAGTACAAATCATCAAGTTAGACCAGAATGCAAAACAGGATGATTCACTCAAATTTTTCAAAGAACATAAATGGGTTTTTGCACAAAGTGGAATAATATGCTCCTACTGACCTCCCCTAATTTTGGTAGAGGTTTTAAAGAAATATTTAAATATGTTGTAGTGTAAAATTGCCCACTGGACTAGATTTGAAAACTTGGTGTAGAACTCAAAATATACAATGAATGAAATATCTTTTTGCATAAAAGTGATTTAAAGCATCAAATGACATCTCCAAATTTTGGTGGGATTTTTAGATAAATATATCAAATGGTTGTAGTTCAAAAAGAGCTCCAAATTTTAAAACAAGTCATTTAATGAATAAAGCTCAGGGTGAAATAATTTAATAAATAAATCTACTGATTGAGAGATGTTTTTAAATGAGAGGGAAAATAAGTCCAATATGTTTTGGAAGGATCCACTTGGGAAAAACTCCTTAAGATTAAAAGAAAAGTTTTGAAATCAACAGAGATATTCTTGCAGGCAAAAAATTTAAACTCTTGGCAAAATTTTAATAACTAAAACCTGGTTAAATTTTTGGGGTGTTACAGGAATCTTCATCGTCGGAGGAGCTCTCCACAGAGCACTTAAGGCGAGTTCCAAGATCTCCGAAGACCTTGATGGAGAGTACGCCGCCCTCCATTAACTTGAAGTAGAGGACGAGCCCCACCGTCAGGCTATGGATGCGAGCAAACATCTTCCATCCACGACAGAGATACATCACATGCGGAGCGGGGAAGTCGACGCCGACCCGCGTACTGCCGGTCCCGCAGCTCCTCATGTGCAATCTGAGGGTCTGGGGCAGATCGACCTCCATCTCCTCAGCAAAGGAGGTGGGGAAGCGGAGACGACGACGCAGTGGCCGGCGCAGCCTGATGAAGAACTCGTGGGGATGGTCCCCGACATGGCCCTCCATCGCAGGAGGCACCACTGGCGGAAGCACGGCCACCGCACCGCCTCGTCCTCCTCTCCCCCGACCACCGCGGCGACCTCGGCCACGCCCCCTCCCCCTTCCTCTTGTGGCTGGCTCCGCCGCCATGGGTTCAGGGAGGGAGGGACGTGCTGGTGAGCAGCAATCCTCGCCGCCACCACCGAAGAGCCCGCGCCTCCTCTCGCCATGACAGGTGGAAGGAACAAGCGGAGAGGAAGGAAGCTAGATGCTGAAGGAATGTGGGACGATGCCCTCCTCCCCTCCTTATAAAGAGGCGGAGTCGAGGCTCGGCCGCCCCACTCAGCCAATTCAGCCATCGGAGGCGCAGGGAATCCGGACCGACCCGCTCCCCCAATCAGCGACGACCTGGTTTCCCGCCTCCGATGCTCACCACTCGCATGAATGACGCATGGCGAGGGAGCAGGGTCGAAAAGACAGGTGAGAGAACCATCCCCCGCCCTATGATCGGTGGGGCACGGACGCCCTGAAGCCCACGACCCAGGTCGTCTTAGTAAATGAGCCGCGCCTCCACACCTCCCTCTTTTTACGGGGAAGGCACGAGCCACCTCTTTATTGTGATGTGTGAGGCCTTCCTCTGCATCCAGCCCCACTTCGGCTTGTGGCTAAAGACCATCAATGTCAAGCCGAAGGTTGTGAACGGCAGCCAAGCGGAGTGCGGAGGCGCCATGGTGGGCAAGATATCCAACAATACTTGGCTCGAGGGCACCTTCGTGGAAACCATCAAAGGGTGGCAATCGGGGTGGTTCTACATCACCGAGCTGCGCGACCCTGAATGGGCGGCGGTCCCCGAATTCAGATCTGGCATCCCCATGTCGCTCACTTCCTGGAAAGAGAAGGGCCTGCTGTGGGGTAGTTCGGAAGAGCTGACCGGACTCCAGTCCTGTCTCCAGACCCTGGTGAACAAGAAGCTCAAGCTTGTCAACGTGATCCAGGTCATGCTCGTCCGCAGGATTCTCCCCTGCCAACAGCGGGACTTCAATTTGTGGGAGTTTGATCCGGCACAGCACCGGACCTTGAGCGGGCTCTTCGACACTACGTACGAAGATGCCTGGAGGGTGCCGTTCAAGGGCGCCGAAGCTCCCGCATCCGCTACCGAAGTCGCAGATTCAGCTCGCAGCGTCCGGCTGGCGAGGTAAGCCATGTTATCCCTTATGGGACACTTGCTTTTCATAGTTTGACTTTATGCGGGATCTAAACTCCCAACACCTTTAGCAGGCCTAGCAAGAGACATCCGGATAGGTTAACTGTCCAGCTCCCCTTCCAGAAGACCCAGCGGATGCCCGTCTAACAGGGCTGCTGGTCCCGGCACTTTACGTAGTGCCGGAGAAGAAGGCCAAGAAGAAGGCCACGGGAACACGAAGGAGTTCCCTGCGTCAGGTGGTATCGGATTCATCGTCCGATGACCCCGAGGCGGACTCCTCCCACGAGGACGAGGAGGAGAAGAAAGGGGCCTCTCCCCCAGCGGGGGGAGAGAGGAAGAGGAAGGCCTCCCCAACGAGGGAGGCCGAAGGGTCCAAGAAGGGAAGGACCCTTCCCCCGGACTAGTCCGCCAATGTTGGCGACGTCGACGAGAAGTGTCCCTCAAGGGCCAAGCCCCTGGCGAGATCGTAAGTATCCGGACTCCCGAATAACTTCATAATTTTCCTTTTTGTCACATGATGTCTTTCTAATGCCGCATACAACCCTATAGTCCGCCCAAGGACGATCTTCCCGCTTCATCAAGCGGGTCCTTGGGTACGTCGGATGTGGATAGTACTTCACTTCCGACCGCTTCCACCCCCCATGACGCCGATGACGCCGAGGTGGGATCCCAGAAAGGGACCCACCAGGAGGAGGAGGCCCCGGTGGTGCCGCAGGGCAACCTCCCAGACTTTGTACCGGACTCCGCACCAGAACCTGCAGTGGTTCCGCAGTCCGGAGGGCGGCCCCTTCGTAAGAAGGGCAAGACTATGACGCCAGCGGCCTCCGTCCAACCGGAGGCGCCAGATAATTTGCTGGAGGGACTCAACGGCGCTTCCATCAAAGAGGAACACCGCACTGTCATGAGTGCGGTGATTCAGAAGGTTCAGCTCGACAAAAGCGGGCTAACTGAAGCCTGCAGCATCCTTCTAACAAGCTTTGAGGTAAGAATTTTAATATATGTAAAATAGTACCGCATAGACAGTAGCCCCTGATGCTCGGTTCGGTGTTCGGAAAGAAAAGCCGGACTGAGGATCTTAAAAAGATATACGCAGGAGTCTTAAAAAATTTGTCAATACGGTAATGCAGGCTGCGCAGCTGACCTCTGCCGCACTGACTGCGGAGGTCAATGCTTTGAAGCAAAGCCTCGAGCGGTCCGAGAGCGAGCTCGGCTGTGCCAAGAAGCAGCTCGAGGACAAGGAAGGTGAGTAGCACCTTATTAAAGTTGTACCTTACAGAAAATGATTTGGTTGCAAGAGGAATGACAAGGATAATGTGGGTACTCCAAGGGCTATGAACGAGGTGGCGACCCTGAAGGAGGCGGTGTCCACGGACGAACGCAATGCGACTGCGGAATGCGCTGGGCGAGAGAAGCAGGAGGCGCGGGTGGCGGAGGTACAGCAAGAGCTCCAGGCTCTCGTGGAAAAACACGAGAGTTTGGAGCATGACTCGAAGGCTCGAGAGTCCGAGCTTGCGTCGGCTCTTGAGAGTACCAAAGCCGCTAAGGCCGAAGCCCACAAGGCCCTCCAGGAAATCGAGGCATTGAAGAAGATAGCGGCGGGTAAGGCATTCTTCATGCAAAGCAAGCATGTAAATGTGAATTACCTATTACTTACCCGAATTCGGAGCTCTCCAGGAGCGTTCGCAGATCTGCCCCGTAGCGTGTCCGATGTTGCCGCTTTCTACAGATCCGAGGAGGGAAGCTCGACGGAGAAGGTGTTCTGGTCTCAGTATGCTGAGGCCGGACATCCGGTGCCCCTTAGCGACCAGCTGAAGTAGCTGGTAGAGCTCCACAAGGTGGCCGAACAGGCCATGAAGGGCCTCATAGTTCGGCTGTGGCCCAAAGAGGCCATGCCTCGGAGCTACTTCGGCCTGGTGCGGCGGCTGGTGGACGCTTGTCCGTGGGTTGAGGTCATCAAGCACTCCGCCTGCATTGAAGGTGCCTGTTGGGCCCTTGCCCGTGCTAAGGTGCACTGGGCAAGATGGACGCTGAGAAGCTTGTGACGGACACGCCACCGCCGAGCAAGGAGTATCGCACGCCCGAGATGTATTATAAGGGTGTCCTGAAGGGTGCCCGCATTATTGCGGGTGAGTGCTCCAAAGATGTAATATTTGAGTAGACTCGCATTTTGTTATCCTGTGCACTGAAAACTTTCTTCATATGCGCTAAGCAATGCTTGTTAATTTAAAATATTACCTTATGTGCGTCCATTTATCAAATCTTAGAGATGGCAAGCCGTCGACTTCAGCCCCCATGCCACGAGTGCTGGGGTGTTCGGGATAAACTTGAGCGCTCTTGTTCCCATTTTTGGGTCCATCTAGGGAGGCGCTCAACACAACGAATGAGGCAACCGGACTTATAATGCTTGAACACTCTCACTTAGCCATAGAATTCTATAATTTTAAATTTCGCCGAAGCCCCTAGTGTTCGGAAGGCCGAATTCGGGGCGCTATCCACGCCTGGGCCGGACAAAGCCGGTTCCTCGCTCTAAGCGGCATAAGTCTTTAGGGACTCGAAAAAACCTCTCGAACAGTGACCGGCTCTCGCCTCATCAGGACGGTCAGTTTTAGCTTTATCCACTGAGGTGCTCGCCCAGCTCAACTGGGGCACAATCGCAGTGGTTCTCCCAGCGCTACCTTAGCCGATATAACGGAATGTAAGGTACCAAAACATGGGAGCCGGGCAAACCGAACTATTGACCCAAGACATGATTCGGAGCCGATGCATATAATGCTATAAGTTCGGGGTGCCGCACTTGTGAAAGTGTTCAGACTTATCACACCATAATGTGGGGAACTTAAGCCCCTGGTGTATTTAGCCGTACCAAAGTGTATGGATGCAACATGTCATAAATGAACATATGTATAAGAAAGGAATGCAATTATAGGCAAAAAGCGATGCATTGTTTATTCAAGAAATACTGCCATGAATGCAGAATGATACAAATAGTGTGATAAGCAAGGGGTAGGACTATTAAACATGTCCCCCTCCAGGGGTAGGAAGCGGAATGGTGTGTAAAACAGATTTAATGCTCGTAATGGAGACCACCTGGATACTCGTCGTAGCCTTTATCCTTCCCTAGCTGTTGCATCGTGAGTTCGGCAGGTCTACTGCCGTACAGGGCCTCTGGTAAATGGAGTCGTGTGGATAAGAAAAAAAGGAAATAAAAAGGATGACACACTTGGGAGCCCCTGGTGTGGTTGAGCCGCACTCTGGGCCTGTCGTGGTCGTGCCCCTCCCCCTATGCCCATGGTATCTCCAGAGCGTAATGATGTACGCAAAGTACCGGTCTTGTAATTTTGCAAGGGCTGGGGTTGGGGCCGCATTGCTATGCGTGCTCGGAACATGCCAGGTGGTCTTGTTGTAGGTTACTCCGGGCATGTTTAGCAGTGTGCGGTCGCTTAATAGCCGGACTCGAGAATTGCCTTAAGAGGCTGCTCTGTACTTCTGCCGCGAGAGCCGCTATATGCTCCTCCGTTCGGAGAGAGCGTTCACTGTTTCCGTTGACCGTGATGACTCCTCGAGGGCCTGGCATCTTGAGCTTGAGGTATGCATAGTGCGGCACCGCGTTGAACTTTGCAAACGCATTCCGTCCGAGCAGAGCATGATAGCCGCTGCGGAACGGAACTATGTCAAAGATTAACTCCTCGCTTCGGAAGTTATCCGGGGATCCGAAGACCACTTCCAATGTAATTGAGCTTGTACAATTGGCCTCTACACCTGGTATGACGCCTTTGAAGGTCGTCTTTGTGGGTTTAATCCTTGAGGGGTCTATGCCCATCTTGCGCACTGTATCCTGGTAAAGCAGGTTCAGGCTGCTGCCGCCGTCCATCAGGACTCTAGTGAGGTGAAACCCATCGACGAGTGGGTCTAGAACCAATGCGGCGAACCCGCCATGGCGGATGCTGGTGGGGTGTTCCCTTCGATCGAAGGTGATCGGGCAGGAGGACCATGGGTTGAACTTTGGGGCGACTGGCTCCATCGCGTATACGTCCTTGAGTGCACGCTTCCGCTCCCTTTTGGGTATGTGGGTTGCGTATATCATGTTCACCGTCCGCACTTGTGGGGCAAACCCTTCTATCCTCTATTGTTCGGTGGCCGGGTCTCTTCCTCGTCATCGCTATGCAGCCCCTTGTCATTGTTTTCAGCGATTAACTTGCCCGCCTGCTTGAATACCCAACAATCCCTGTTGGTGTGATTGGCTGGCTTTTCGGGGGTGCCGTGTATCTAGAACGAGCGGTCGAGTATTCGGTCCAAATTGGACGGACCTGGAGTAGTTCTTTTGAATGGCTTTTTCCGCTGACCGAGTTTGGAGCCTCTGAATCCGGCATTGACTGCCGTATCCTCAGTATTGTCGCCGTTATTGCGGCGTTTGTGCTTGTTGCGACACGACCTGCCGTTGCGGTCCTTGGTATCCGGACTGCGAGAATTTTTGCTGAGGTTGTTGCTGCGGGCTAGCCAGCTGTCCTCTCCCGCGCAGAAGCGGGTCATGAGTGATGTGAGGGCTGCCATGGATTTCGGCTTTTCCTGTCCTAGGTGCCGGGCAAGCCACTCGTCTCGGATGTTATGTTTGAAGGCTGCGAGGGCCTCCGCATCCGGACAGTCGACAATTTGAATTTTCTTGGTTAAGAACCGTGTCCAGAATTGTCTGGCCCATTCGTCTGGCTGCTGAATTATGTGGCTTAGGTCATCAGCGTCTGGTGGTCGCACATATGTGCCCTGGAAGTTATCAAGGAATGCGGCTTCCAGGTCCTCTCAACACCCAATTGATTCTGCTGGCAAGCTGTTAAGCCAATGCCGAGCTGGTCCTTTAAGCTTGAGTGGGAGGTATTTGATGGCGTGAAGATCATCACCGCGGGCCATGTGGATATGAAGGAGATAGACTTCGATCCAAACCGCAGGGTCTGTCGTGCCATCATAGGGTTCAATATTCACGGGTTTAAACCCTTCGGGGATTTGATGATCCATTACTTCGTCTGTGAAGCCTCTATATTGGGCTATATCACGACGTAGCTCAAACGAGCTTTGTCTATTGTGTTCGGCCCGGCCAGACTTGCTGTATCCGGCGCGACGGTTGTCGTCGCGTATCGTGGGGCGCCCACGCGATCCGTAGATCGATCTTGATTGTCTTGCCTTATCCTCCAATATGTCTCGCAAGTCCGACGCATTCCCCCGTGGCTTTGTACTTTTCGAGCGATGCCGGGGTACGGCTTTAGCGGAAGGCCTAGAGGCCTCTTTGTCGCGGCCACGAGGTGGCCGGTCAGCCGTATTATGCGCTGGTGATGTAGGTTTATATGCTTCCTCCTCTAATCGGGGGAGCAGCTTGCGCTTGGGGTAGCTTTTGGAGGGGCGTTCGAATTCGTGCTCTTCGGCCGCAAGGACTTCAGTCCATCTGTCGGCTAGTAAATCTTGGTCAGCTCTAAGCTGTTGCTGCTTTTTCTTGAGGCTTCTTGCCGTGGCCATAAGCCTGCGTTTAAAACGCTCTTGTTCGACGGGATCCTCAGGCACGACGAATTCATCGTCGTCGAGGCTTGCCTCGTCTCCGGAGGGAGGCATGTAATTATCATCCTCTACCTCTTCGTTTGCCGCTCTCTCATGAGGGCTGGCTTCTCCATCCTCTTGTGTTGAATCTTGCTGGAGGGGGTTGTCTTCGGCACTGTCTGGGGTGTTATTATCTCCGGTGCCGGAATCTTCATTCTTGCTGTGGTGGGATTTGGAGTGGCGCCGCTGACGCCGGCGCTTAGGCTGTTTCTTGGAGGGGTCTTCCTCCGCTGTTCCCTCGCCATTCCCATCCTTTGGGGTATCCACCATGTATATGTCGTATGACGAGGTGGCTTTCCAGTGCCCAGTAGGCGCTGGTTCTTGGTCGTCTCCGGCATCATCATCCATACCCTTGTTGTCTTTGGAGTCGAAGTCTAGCATGTCGGTTAGGTCGTCGACAGTGGCTACAAAGTGGGTGGTGGGTGGGCATTGAATTTCTTCGTCGTACGCATCCCAACCGTCCTGACCGTGATCCGGCCAAGGCTCTCCTGATAACGAGAGATACTTTAACGAATTCAGGATGTCGCCAAAAGGCGAGTGCTGAAAGATGTCCGCAGTGGTGAACTCCATGATCGGCGCCCAATCGGATTCGATTGGTAGGGGAGCGGGAGGTTCGGAGTCCGGCGAGGAGTCCGACACCTCGAAGTCACGAGCTTCACAAGGGACAAGGTCCGAATTCGGCTCCATTGCCATAGAGGTAGGAGCCCCCGAGGCGGTGTCTAGCCACCCATCCTCGATCACCGTAGTCGGCTCCGAATTAAGGGTCGGAGCGGACTCGTGTGCGGCCTACAGGGCACTGTCCGGCAGCAGAGCTAAATCATGCCCATCCTGATAGTGCGGCGCGCTCGGCTGTGGCTCGAATCCATCGAAGATCAAGTCTCCGCGGATGTCAGCCGTGAAGTTCAAACTTCCAAATCTGACCTGATGGCCAGGGGCGTAGCTTTCAATCTGCTCTAGATGGCCAAGCAAATTGGCCCGCAGTGCAAAGCCGCCGAATACGAAGATCTGTTCGGGGAGAAAAGTGTCACCCTGGACCGCATTGTTGTTGATGACCGAAGGAGCCATCGGGCCTATAGGTGACGACACAGAGGAACTCTCAATGAAAGCACCAATGTCGGTGTCAAAACCGGCGGATCTCGGGTAGGGGGTCCCGAACTGTGCGTCTAGGCGGATGGTAACATGAGACAAGGGACATGATATTTTTACCCAGGTTCGGGCCCTCTCGATGGAGGTAAAACCCTACTCCTGCTTGATTGATATTGATGATATGGGTAGTACAAGAGTGGATCTACTACGAGATCACGGAGGCTAAACCTTAGAAGCTAGACTATGGTATGATTGTTGTTCGTCCTATGGACTAAAACCCTCCGGTTTATATGGACACCGGAGAGGGCTAGGGTTACACAGAGTCGGTTACAATGGTAGGAGATCTACATATCTGTATTGCCAAGCTTGCCTTCCACGCCAAGGAAAGTCCCATCCGGACACAGGACGAAGTCTTCAATCTTGTATCTTCAAAGTCTTGGAGTCCGGCCAATGATGATAGTTCGGCTATCCGGACACCCCCTAGTCTAGGACTCCCTCAGTAGTAAACCGCTATGATTGTATAACTTGTGTTGTAAGATAGGAAAGGGGAGACCGAGGCGGACACTTGTATGAGCCGGCCTCGGGACTCTGTAGACCGACCGGGCGTCAACCTATGTATATAAAGGGACGACCCGGCGGCGGTTCAAGGGCAGGAAACAACAACTCGAGACCCAGGCAAAGCGTATTTGCTCTCTGGTCATCGAAACCCAATCAATTCCATCACAACTAGACGTAGGCTTTTACCTTCATCGAAGGGGCCGAACTAGTATAAAAACTCCCGTGTCCCTTGTCCAGTTTAACCCCTTCAAGCTAACCCGTCACGATGGCTCCACGACTAAGTCCTTTTAAGAGGACATCTGACGTGTTAATTCCATGATAGTTGGCGCCGACCGTGGGGCTCTCGCACGATGGTTTCGAGTTCTTGAAAGGAAGCTTTGAAGGACTCAAAGGGTACGTGGTTGGCCGGATGACCAAGAGTCGTCACGGCAAGCTCTAAATCGACAACGAAGGATGGGGCCCCGAGGCCAGCTCAATCGAGTATGGGTACCGGGTCCCCTTTGGCGGAATTCATGTCATCATCGGCAAGATAAGCGAACCGGGTCCTGAGCCGGACGTCTGCATCGACCTCGTTGAGATGGCTCAGCGTGCGAGTCCAGCCCGGGTTAAGCCCGCCATGAAGCGTGCGTTCGTAGGATGTGTCCATGGGATCAGATCTGAACCGGTGTTTGGAGGCGAGACGGCTGTTTATTCCGAGGCGAGTCATCCACCGGTGAAACTGAGTCCCTATACCAAATTCATGATGGTGTGTTCGAAGGATATTCCGATGGCAACAGTATTCTGGACCTCCTTGAACCACCAAGTCAGGTTGCTATTTACATGGATAGAACAGAGCCCACTTTGCAGTCTTCATCTACAGCAAAAATGAATTCCGGATCAGCGGCCGCGGCAGGAGGCCCGGTGTGCCGACCGGCTCAAGTTCTCTCCGGTTTGATGGATGCCTAGGCGACCTTGTTATCCACAGCAGTTACCCCATAGACGCGGGATCAGCACAATGTGGATGTGGCGAAGCTGAAGGACCAGATAACGCAGGCTAAGGAGGACCTGGCAGCTGAGGATGCTAGGATGGCTGAAGAACGGGCCGCTTTAGATGCCCAGTCATAGCAGATACAGGCATAGAATTACCGGCTCATGTTGGATCACAATGCATCAAACAACGTAATGCGAAGGAAGTACCAATCGCGTATGCAGCCGGTCTTCGAAGGATTAAATCTCTTTAATACGCCGGGGGCTGGGCCGAGTAATCCGGCAGCTGCAAACCGGACTGACGTGCCTAGGGCAGCGCCGGATCAACCACGGATGACGGAGCCACCTCGACGAACGGATAACCTGCCGCAATATGTGTCAACGCCACCGGGTCACTTTTCAAGCCCTTTGGATAACATGATTGCTGCAACATCTCGCCTGGCAGCTATTCTAATGGAGGGCGATTCACTGGCAACGATTGAGACGCGGCGGGCAAGGGATCTTCTTCAAACCGCCGTGGTGCAGCAGCAGGCTTATTCCTATAGCCAAGATAGAATTCATTCGACCCCTCGTCCGAGCAAAAGTTATAGCAGGCACATGGATGAACCGGAAGTGTCTAGTAGTGCGCGGCACCATAACATCCCTCAGGGACCCAATCCGGCGTGCGGTGAGGTAAATGCTCAAGACGTGGTGGATAATGGCAGAGCACAGAGGGAGGCCGCTTTGGCAGCACAATATGCGGGTCGTTATCAACCCGCCCCGATTCAGCAAGCGGCGTCAGTAGACCGAGGCACCGGGCTTGCTTTCAGTTCCTGGGGAGTGCCGTGTCTCATTCCGGCTCTTCATAATGTGCGGCTGCCCAAGGATTTCAAGGGTCCACATAAGGTGCCTAATTACACCGCTGATTAGCCACCTAAGGCGTGGGTTGAGAGTTATGAGATGGCAATGGAGATGCTGGATGTGGATGAAGCGGCATGTGCAAAGTATTTCACGATGATGTTGGAAGGGACGGCCCGTACTTGGTTGAAAATCCTACCGGCCAACTCCATCGAGTCATGGGATAAGTTGAAGGCCCGGTTTATAGACAATTTCAAGGACACCTGCAAACAGCCTATGTCCATTGTGGATCTGGATGCCTGTGTTCAAGGGGAGAATGAGTCAACAACTCATTGGGTGAGCCGGGTTTCAGAATTTTTGCATTCGTCAGACCAGATTAATGCTGGCCAAGCAATCATAACACTGGAGCGTAGTTGCCGGTTTAAGTCACTAAAGATGAAGTTGGGATGGCTCAAGCGCCACTGCAATGACATGGGAACACCTATGGCAGCCTTGGTCAAATATGTCGATTCTGATAATACCAAGGATCCCGATTCTGATGAGGAGAAACCAGAGAAGGGAAAGAAGAACGGCGGTGCAAAAGGACAGCATCACAACCAACGACGCCATGGGAATAATGGTAAGCGCAAAGCAGATAGTTCAGATCTTGTGGCTAACACTAATATGCAGCTTCGTAAAGGTAAGCCGCCCCAGCGCGGTGGAGGGATGAATCTGGAGCGTCTGTTAAACCAGCCCTGCCCAAAGCATGGGACCAAGGAGGCCCCTGCCACACATCTTTGGAAAGATTGTTATATTATGAAGGAGTTCAAAAACTCTGATCTATACCGGTATGATCAGGGTCCGTCGGGCGGTTCAGGTCCAGGTTTTCATGGTGGTGGTGGTTCACACTCTGGATTTCAGAATAATCAGGGCAACCAGAACAACCAAGGTGGTAATAGCCAACAGAATAATCAAGGGAATCAGCAGCAGTCAGGTTATCAAAGTCACCCCAAGCAGTTCAATGGTGGGCAGTATCATGTGTTCACTCTACTAGCCTGTGCAAACGCGATCGGAAGCTTCACAAGAGGGCAGTTAATTCTATTGAACCAGCAGTGCCACGTTATTTGCGGTGGTCCGAGCAGCCCATTGTGTGGAGTAGAGAGGATCATCCACCCCGGGTTGACAATCCGGGTCAGCTAGCTTTGGTGGTAGCACCTCAGGTGGGAGGTTATAAGTTTACCAAAGTTCTGATGGATGGAGGGAGCAGTATCAACATCCTGTACTATGAGACTTTTCGTCGCATGGGGTTGACAGACAAGAGTCTTAAACCGTCAAACACTATTTTTCATGGTGTAGTACCAGGTAAATCGGCATATCCTGTTGGCAAGATCGCTTTGGAGGTTGTGTTTGGAGATGAGCATGATTCCATGTCTAAAACATTGACCTTTGAAGTGGTGAAAATTCAGAGCCCATATCACCCACTGTTTGGACGGCCGGCTTACGCAAAATTCATGGCGAGGCCCTGTTATATCTATTTACAGCTCAAAATGCCGGGTCATAAGGGGACTATCACAGTACACAGAAGTCGAAAGATCGCTTTGGATTGTGAGGAAGGTGATGCGGCCTATGCTGAGTTGGTTTGTGCTACAGAGGAGCTGAAGTTTTATAAAGACAATGTTGATCCGGCAGACATGACCCCTCTAAAGAAGCCCACCACTGAGCATGACCCAACCCTGGCGTTCAAACCGGCTGATGAGACTAAACTTGTTGACTTTGTTCCTGGCGATTCATCCAAACAGTTTACCATCAGCACCAATCTGGATCCAAAATAGGAAAGCGCGCTCATCGAGTTCATCCGTGAGAACCAGGACATTTTTGCATGGAAGCCTTCTGACATGCCAGGTTTACCGAGGGAACTCGCTGAGTAAATATTGATCCCAAGTTCAAACCGGTCAAGCAATTTCTTCGTTGCTTTAACGAGGAAAGACGCAAGGCCATTGGTGAAGAGGTAGCCCGGCTGTTGGCTGCTGGGTTTATCGTCGAAGTATTTCATCCCGAGTGGTTGGCTAATCCAGTGCTCATTCTTAAGAAAAACGGCACTTGGCGTATGTGTGTGTGGACTGCACAGATTTGAACAAGGCTTGTCTGGCAGATCCTTTTGCTCTCCCGCGTATTGATTAGATTATTGATGCGACGGCGGGTTGTGAGCGCCTGAGTTTCTTGGATGCTTCTTCAGGTTATCATCGGATTAAAATGGCAGTTAAGGACCAGGAGAAGATAGCCTTCATCACTCCCTTTGGAGTCTTCTGCTATGTTTCTATGCCCTTTGGGCTGAAAAGTGCCCAGGCAACGTATCAGCGTTGTGTGCAAAATTGTCTTCACACGCAGATTGGGCGTAATGTTCATGCCTATGTGGATGACATTGTGGTAAAATCCAGGAAGAAGGAAACCTTGATAGATGACCTCAAGGAGACGTTTGACAATCTTCGGGTTCCGGCAGGCAAGCTCTTGGGTTTTCTTGTGTCCAACAGAGGTATTGAGGCCGATCCGGAAAAGATCAATGCGATCACATCCTTGGCTAAACCAAAATGCATCAATGATGTTCAGCGTCTGGCGGGTCGAATTGCAGCCCTCAGCCGGTTTATCAGCCGTTTGGGAGAGAAGGCGATTCCTTTATATCAGATGTTGAAGAAGACAGATGATTTTGTTTGGAGTGATGCAGCTAATGCGTCATTTGAGGAGTTGAAGCGGCAGCTGGCTGAACTGCCGGTCCTTGCTGCTCCAGTTGATCAAGAGCCCTTGTTATTGTACGTGGCTGCCAATGCCCGTGCGGTCAGTGTGGCAATTGTGGTTGAGCGTAAGGAAGCTGGGAAGGAATATCCGGTTCAACGGCCAGTTTACTATATCAGCGAAGTACTGATCGAGTCAAAACAACGTTATCCGCATTGGCAGAAGCTGGTGTATGGAGTTTCTATGGCAACTCGGAAGCTCAAGCAATACTTTCAAGGCCATCCCATCACAATGGTTAGTTCCGCTCCTTTGGGCGATATAATTCAGAACAGGGAAGCAACTGGCCGGGTTGCAAAGTGGGCAATTGAGCTTGGTCCACACGGTTTGAAGTATATGCCTCAAACGGCCATCAAATCTCAGGCGCTTGTTGACTTCATCAATGATTGGACCGAGTTACAGGCACCAGAGGACAAACCAGACAATACATACTGGACTATTCACTTTGATGGGTCCAGGAAATTAGAAGGCTCGGGGGCTGGAGTTGTCTTTACTTCCCCTCGAGGTGATAAAATTTGTTATGTTCTCCGCTTAATGTTTCCTTATACTAACAATGCAGCTGAGTATGAAGCCTTACTCCACGGTCTCCATGTGGCTAAGGAAATGAACTTAAGCCGGGTTCGCTGTTTTGGAGATTCTGATCTGGTGGCTTAGCAAGTTTCTGGTACTTGGGATTCTAGGGATCCACTCATGGCGGCTTATAGACGCGAGGTGGATATTGTGGCAGGTCACTTTAAGGGTTATCAGGTTGAGCACATTGACCGGCGCAAAAATGAAGCGGCAGATGCTTTAAGCCGGCTGGGATCTCAGCGTAAACCGGTACCACCCAATACCTTTTTAGATATCTTGCATAACCCGTCTGTTAAGTTGCCTACAGAGGAGGATTTAGCTGTTCCTGATCCAGAGGCCCAATTGGAAGCCGCTTTACATATCACTCCATATTGGACGGTTCCATATTTGGTGTATATGAACCGGGGCGAGTTACCAGATGATGAGGTCTTCGCCAGGTAGATAATCCGGCAGTCCAAGTCCATGGTTATTCACAATGGCGAGTTACACCGTTGTAGTGTTTCAGGCGTATTCCAACGTTGTGTTTCTCCTGAAGAAGGACAAGAGATTCTACGTGAAATCCATGAAGGGGGTTGTGGTCACCATGCCGGTTCAAAATCCCTGGTGGCTAAAGCTTTTCATCATGGATTCTATTGGTTGACAGCTCATGCTGATGCGGAGGATCTGGTAAAGCGGTGTGACACTTGTAAGGAGTTTTCACGTCGAGCTCATGTTCCGTCTCAAGAGCTACGGATGATTCCTATCACTTGGCTATTTGCCACTTGGGGGCTTGATATGGTGGGGCCTTTTAAGCGCTCCAAGGATAAGAAGACCCACCTGTTTGGTGGCGGTTGACAAGTTCACTAAATGGGTTGAAGCGGAGCCCGTCAGCAAGTGTGATGCAGCCACGGCAGTTCAATTTCTCAAAAAGATCGTTTTCCATTTTGGCTTTCCACACATCATCATCATAGATAATGGTACGAACCTTTCTAAAGGCGAGATGGAGGAGTTTTGTCAACGAGAGCACATACAGCTTGATGTAGCGTCCGTGGCTCATCCCCAGTCCAATGGTCAAGCTGAGAGGGCGAATCAAGAGATCCTGAAGGGTATCAAGCCCCGGCCTATGGTTCCTTTGAAGCGGACGCCGGGTTGTTGGGTGGAAGAATTACCATCTGTGTTATGGAGTATAAACACCACCCCGAACCGATCTACGGGTTATACACCTTTCTTCATGGTTTACGGGGCTGAGGCCGTCCTCCCAAGTGATATTCGTCATGACTCGCCCCGGGTTGCCAATTATGTTGAAGCAGACAATGAGCAAGCACGCCAAGAGGCGCTGGACCTGTTAGATGAGAAACGGGACATGGCTTTGGCTCGATCGGTGGTTTATCAACAAGACCTGCGGCATCACAGCCGCCGGGTTAAGACAAGAACCTTTCAAGAAGGCGACTTAGTGCTCCGGCTCATCCAGGATCATACCGATATGCACAAGTTATCCCCACCTTGGGAAGGACCCTTTCTGGTCAGCAAAAATCTGCACAACGGATCATACTACCTCATTGACGTTCGAGAAGACTCATGCAGTTCTGAGGAGGAGACCCGATGGCCATGGAACATAGCTCTCCTTCGGCCTTACTACACTTGATCCATAGGCTTTTCTTATGTACATATTTCAACAATTTATATATTATGATCAATATAATAAACCGACATCCTTGCTATAAGCAGGGTCTCTGCCGTTTTTATCAAATCTCTTTGCTTACATGGGGGCTTCAGCTGACAAAACGAAGTACTACCTGTTAGACTGGCTATCATGCCACAAAACAGCTTGGGGGCTTCACACCCAAGGGGCCAAAGAGAGTTCTATTACTAAAAGCACGACTCAAACATAGGCACCCATTGAGCATAGCTCACCAAAGTTACTTGGGGGCTCTTTGTGTAAAGTAACAAAGAGTTTGAAAGGACCCTTGTAATCGGGTATCCACCCACGGCTTGGAAGCCTGGTGTATTCACCTAAAACCCCGGGTTAACCTGCCTTCATCAAGTAAGCCACTCCTATCCAGGTAATCCTGGCATGACCTGCCGAATGTTTGACAAGTCAATCTTTTATAGACCCTGAACTTGTCAAAGTTAAAACAACGATTGGTTAGTTGGAGGCCCATATTAAAAGGCTTTGCAAAAATGGTTTAACTCAGCGGCCTGGCAGCCCATGAAAAGCCTTGAATTTGGGCCTGGCAGCCCTTGAAAAGCCTCGACTACACGGTTTTTGTTTGCTTTTTGACAAGTTTTTGTTGTTTCATAATATCATATTAGCCCGGTGTTTGTTAACCTGGCTTGGCTTTCAACTACAAGTTGTCAGATCATAGTCATGTTAACCCGGTGTTTGTTAACCCGGCTTGGCTTTCAACTATAAGTTGTCAGACCATATTTCTCACCAAACCGGTGTTTAACAACCTGTACTGGCTTTGATTACATATTACTAGTATAATCAAATGGTGTTATTCACAACACGGTATGGTTTAAAAAGTTTACACCACCACTGCATGGTGGGAGTTATCAATGCTTCAGATTTGGGGTTTTCACCCTTACTACAAATACAAGTTGGTAAACCAACTAAGTGATTTAATATCACAGACAGCAGGATTGCATGAAAAGATATAATCAAGCATAGCATATATCATGGCAGATCAAACAAAGTTATGTATCAGTGTCGTAGATCAAAGTACTTGCACTAGCCTATTACAAGGCCCTTTGAGTCCCAAAATGTTGATTGTTCTTACACAAAACAACATCTGAAAAAGTAACCCAATTGCCGGATTAAGACTCATTGCCAGGATGACGTGAAGTTGATAGATCTTCAGGCGCCGGTTCAACCTCCTCCTCTCCACCCAGTGGCTGGAAGTCAATGGTGGTCCAGTCAATCCGGGTTAGAGCCTGAAATACAGCTTCTTTACTTATCAGATTGTACGGTTCAACATCAGGGGCGTAAGTGTGTTTACAGATTGGCGGGATAAGGTTTTGTGCTTCTGTCATAGTCGTATCAACCCGCTGGTTCCTTTCATCGTAAAAGGACCGATGAACAGTCAAGTTAGCCTCTTCAGCCAGTTGACTCGACAGCGGACACATCTCCTTTGTCAGGGCTTTGAGGGCTTCGTTGTCAAATGTTGACCCGTCTGTTTCTTCATCCGGAAATCCCTTGGCGATATCAACTGGATCCAAGTCAGATATCCATGCTTTGGCCCGAGTCAGTGCCAGTAAAGCGCCAGCCCTGGCAGCAGATCACTTCAGCTCTTCTATCTGCGCCGGTGTCATGGATAATTTTACTAGTGTGTCCTTGATCAATGTTGGTGCCGGTTTGTTGTATGAGACTGCACAGATAACCCGTTGGGCACTGGTGTATAATTGCTCAATCAAATTGTACGCTGCCTTCAGTTTCATTAGCATATCTGTGCCCAGCTGAGCAATGCGATTACCTGCAACAGTTTATGAATTCAATGTTAAACCGACAGAGTTCAAGATATTTTTGAACCGGCTATGACAAAGTACTTACCAAAGATTGCAGAAGTCATAGCATCCACTTGATGTTTTAGCCCAGTCAGCTCTTCCGCCACCGGCTTAAGAGCTTCTTCGGCATCTTCAGCCCGCTTCAACAAAGCAGCCTTCTCAGTTTCCCAGTTGGTGCGTTCATTTTTGAAACCATCCTTCAATTGCTCCATGGTTGTGAAAACACCCTTTAGTTCCTCTTTGGCTTTAGAGGTATCTTCTTGCCGGGACTTGATGTTTTCTTGAAGATCGAAGATTTGAGATTCTCTGATATTCTTATCGGTCTGCAAAAGTCAGAAGATGAAGTTGTTAAAGTCCCAAGCACATAACAAGTTATGCACTCGGCACTTGGGGGCTAATGTGGATTGCTTTTTAAAAGTGAGTATATTTAAGTCCCAAGGCTCAATCCAGGTATTAAGCTTGGCACTTGGGGGCTAATGCATAATTGATTATTTATAAAGTAAAGGCAATTAACAAGGACAGACAGTCCCGGTTTGTCTTCAAAAGACAAACCGACCCTTGGGGGCTACTCAGTTCAAGTGTTCTTTATATCGAAGTCCCGGTTTATCTTCAAGAGATATGAAGTTGGATAAATCAGTCTTCCCTTTCCCCTTGGCCATAGCAGTGAATTCTTCCTTGGCAGTATGTTTTGACAAGACAACCGGATTACAAGGGCTAGTGTGACCCATACCAGTAATAATAACATCATCATTATCACCCTTTGGTGGACTTGGCGGATTGACGGTATCCCAGGCTGGACTTGGCGGATTAGCAGCTGGGATCGGCGGATCAGCAGCCGGGATCGAAGGAGTAGCATGAGGGCTTGATGTATCAATACGAGTAGCCGGGTCAACTTCTAGCGGATTAGCTTCAGTGTTCTCATCTTGTGGGACAAAATCATCCGTAACATCAATATTTCTACCGGTAACCTCAGGAGCCCTCTCTGGTTCAACTTCACCAATAGGGGCACTGGTTTTAGCCTTCTTGCTCAGACGGGCTTTGGCACTAATATTAAAACAAAGATTAGCACGATAAACCGAACTATGAAGGAAAAAGATGAAGGACAGTATACTTACCCAGGGACAGTTTTTAGGGAGGCAGCTGAGTGGTTGATGAACCGCCAGACAAATTGGAACACACCTGGTAATTCGAATCAGACGGATTGAGTGGGTATCGGAAGAAACCCTTCAAAGGATAAAGTTTTTCGGGAGAACAAGCAACCTCTAGACGACGCTTCCGGGTTGGTGTATCCGGTAAACCGGAAGAGGTGACTTGCTGGCCACTGTGTCAGGTTGTGCGATGCGCTTCAGGTTGTTGTGTCTTCAAAGAAAGTTTTGGATCCAAATAAGCAAGAGGGTGAGAGTATTTTACTTTCCGAACTTCACGGCGAAATCTTTGAACTGGCACAAGATTTGAATCGGAGAAAAGAGAGATTACCTCAACATGGTCCGCACGGCTGGCCTCCGCATCATCCTGGGAATAGTCATTGTCAATAAGGTGTATGAAAAAGGAACCAAGGGTGTCAAGTTCTACGTCTTGATCCGATTCGTCAATATCTTCTGGCGGATCAGAAGACTCGGCGGTTTTCTTCTTGGCTGTTCTCTTAGTGACTTTGCTCTTGGCACGAGGAGCCCTGGCCGGTATATCTTGAGTTTTCCTTTTCCAGAAGGAGCTATTGACCTGCAAAATTAAACAAAGGATTATTATATCAGTGTTAAAGAGGAGATGGATCAAAAAGTACAAGGTTAAAGTTTTTACAGCTGGCGGTTTGTTGGAGGCATAAAAAGGGCGCATCCCAATTTGGTTGTATGCAGCGATCAGTTCGTCAAGCATCTTCTTCACACTTTCAGTGACTTCATCATCAGTTAGTTCTATATGTTTAACCGTTGAGGATCCTTGGCGTCACCGCTATATTCATACATCAATCCGGGGCGGAGGCTTAAAGGTAGGACACACCACGAAACCCAGCAGCGGACGAGCTCAACACCAGTCAAACCGTTGGCGAGGAGAGCCCGGAGCTTGGCACGTTGAGGTGCATAAGCTTGTCGTTCTTTGGCAGTTAATCATTGAGGTAAAGGGTGGCCATTGCTAAGCCGATGAGCACGGTAGCCCGACAAAGGATTTTCTCCAGCAGGGGCAGTATTCTGACAATAAAACCATGTTTGGTTCCAGTCTTTAGGATCGCAGTGAAGTTTGGCATGAGGAAAATCAACTTCTTTCCTTTTTTGAATCGACACACCACCAAGTTCAGTATTGGGGCCGCCAGAGAACTCAGTTCGGCGGTTCAAGTGGAAGAAATCCCGGAAGAGATCAACAGTTGGTTCTTCTTGAAGGTAAACTTCACAGAACACTTGGAAGTTGCATATGTTGGACACAGAATTTGGTCCAATATCCTGAGGATGGAGTTGGAAGCTGGCAAGTACATCCCGGAAAAACTTTGATCCGGGAGGGCTGAATCCCCGGGATAGATGTTGCATGAACACAATCACTTCTCCATCTTGAGGCTCAGGAGGGCATTCAGGGCCAGGAACTCGCTAGTGAAGGACATTTTTTGAAGCTAAAGCGCCCGTTACAATGAATCTGTTGATTTGCGTTTCCGTGATCCGGGATGGAACCCAATTGCAAGCGGAAAATTGCTTGGTCATCTTGTAAAGCAAAACTGTAAAGGAAAAATGAAGGCCGGTTTGCGATTGACGGTTCATGTGTACTAATCGGTGTTAAACCGGGAATTTGATCAACGCATACATGTGAGGTAAACCAGAAATTGCTATTCAAGTCAAGATGGCGGTTTAAGTGAGGGCTAATGGCATCTGGCAGATTATCAACTACTAAAGGTTAAACCGCCCTTAGGTGGAAGGGCCAGAGCTGAAAATCTACTAAGTGTTGGCAGAAACAGGTTTCACAAAATGGCAGTATAAATTTGGATCTATCGTAGTTTAGTAAGAAAAACTATTCTGAGCCCTAAAATGACGACGACAAAACACCATAAATCCAGAAGGGAATTATCAAGACAGGAGGAGATACTACGGCGAGGTAAACTAAAGTTACAACTTTGGCCGCAAGAGGAGGATGACAAGTTCATCTAGTTTCAACTGTAAGCAACAAGGCAGCGAGCAACGATGAACACTTATGAACACGGATGAACGCAGAAACCCTAAATACAGATCTAGGGTTGAGAGGAGGAAGCTTAGCTGATGCACAGGGTTAGCGGAGAAGAGCCGCAGGTTTCTGGTACGATCAGGTTGATGCAGCGGCCTTTGTCGATGCAGTGCTCGAAGGTTGAGGTCGGTGGCGGAGCTTCAGAGCTTGAGTATCGTGAGGAGGAAGAAGAGGCACGGAAGGGGAAGAAAGAAAGGACCCCCGATCCTATTTATAAGGCAAATGGATAAAGCAAGCATGGGGATCGAGGAGCCTGAAGCGGCAAAAGAGGGCATAGCTGTCGGCTCGATCTTCGGGAGCAATTAATTAAAGGAATCTTTTTAATCTTTTTATACAGAGATGACGTCATGACAAGCCACTGCTTTATCTAGAGGATGACGTCACGATGGTTTAACAAAAGTTTACAGGAGAAGACATCGCTGCGGTTTACGAGAAATGTAAGAAGATGTTCACGGTATTTTTCTAAATATTGGAGATTGACATGAACTGGTTCAAATCAACCTGGGGCCTAATGTTGGGGATATAACTACTAAGGGTAAACCGCCCAGGAGGGGCCGGTTCACCCTCAACTACATTGAAGCCCGTAAAGACCCAGAAGATGGCGCTTTACTGATGAAGCTTAGAGGCCCAGAGCCCAAAGGCGGATTAGGGCCCATGGTAGTAAACCGCTATGATTGTATAACTTGTGTTGTAAGATAGGAAAGGGGAGACCGAGGCAGACACTTGTATGAGCCAGCCTCGGGACTCCATAGACTGGCCAAGCGTCAACCTATGTATATAAAGGGATGACCCAGCGGCGGTTCAAGGGCAGGAAACAATAACTCGAGACCCAGGCAAAGCGTATTTGCTGCCTAGTGATCGAAACCCAATCAATTCCATCACAACTAGACGTAGGCTTTTACCTTCATCGAAGGGGCCGAACTAGTATAAAAACTACCGTGTCCCTTGTCCGGTTTAACCCCTTCAAGTTAACCCGTCGTGATGGCTCCACAACTAAGTCCTTTCAAGAGGACATCTGACGTGTTAATTCCACAACAGTCGGCTTGTTCTTCTTCACCTTCTTGCTAGGCTTTTCTTTTCCGTTGCATAAAGCAAAAAGATCAATACAAATATAAAGAATTGAAATGAATACATGATAAGTCAATCATCATTACCCTGGAGCGGTCTTGAAAGCCGGCAAGTTGGACTGCATTGAGCTGCTGGAGGAAGGTGAAGTTTCCTGATATTTCGAGTCAGAAGAGTTGAGTGGTTGACGAGTGAGACCGCCAAAGGATAAAAGGGATGTAAATCGAAGGTGACCTCTTTCCAGCGCTTCCTTGGGGTATTTGGTAAGCCGGAGGAGAGTTCCGTGTCTTTTCTGGTCCGGGTTTGCCTCCTGCTCTCATGAATCTATCGCTTCAAAAGAAATTGAGGATCTTGATAAGCTAAGGGATGTTAAAATCTTACTTTCCGGTTTACTCTTCGGATTTTTTGTCTTGGCAAAGGCTCTGAGTCGGAGGAAATAATAGTTATCTCTTCATCTACCCCATGACTCGTTCCCGTGTCATCCTGATCATAATCGGTATCAATAAGGTGATTAAAGAATGAGCCAAGACAATTAAGGGCTACCTCAGACTCAGAAGAGTCCTTCAGTTGAAACGTCTCAGAAGTGCTAGACTTCTTTCCTCTTTTCTTTGCGGCTTCTTTCCTGGTGGCTCTCTTGGCCTTCCTGGCTCATTTTGCAGCCTCATGATCATATTTTGCCTTCCAAAATTCATCATCAGACTGCGAAAATCTACTGCTATATTTTTGCGGCCTCATGATCAAATCTATCTCTCACAAAGCGTTGAATCTCAATATCCGGTTTAAAATCTGGCTCAAAGGAAATCTATCTCCCATAAAACTATGAAGCTTTCAATATCCAGCTCAATGCCTGGTTCAAGAAGAATTCATTACTCACAAGTTTGAGTTCTCAGAAAAATTAAAGGGACCAAAGAGAGTCTGTTGCAAAGGACAACTCAAACATAGGTACCCTGCTTCAATGACCATTAGGGGCTGATCGTATTCGAATCATAGCTTAACCCCTTTTGGGTCCGACTCTGATCGTATTCGAATCAGAGTCGTTTAAAAAGTCTCAAGGTCTTTTGCGGGATTCCTGTTCAAACATAGGTCGTATTCAAACCAAAGAGAACATAGCTATCGGTATCCTCTTGATCGACGCAATGCCAAACACACTAGGGGGCTTCTTGATCGAATTCAAATCATAGCTTAACCCCTTTTGGGTCTGACTTTGATCGTATTCGAATCATAGTCATTAAAAAAGTCTCAAGGTCATTTGGGGGCTTCCTGTTCAAACATAGGTCGTATTCGAACCAAAGTGAACATAGCTGTCGGTACCCTCTTGATCGGCGCAATGACAAAACCACTAGGGGGCTTCCTGATCGCATTTGAATCCTAGCTTAACCCCTTTTGGTCCGGCTTACTGATCGTATTCGAATCAGAAGCCTCACTTTTTCTCTCTGTTTGGCTTAAGTTTTTTTGAAAACAATAGTTTGGGTTTGTCTTGAGACTTCTTTGTTCAGATCCGAGGCATATATATGTGGTTTCTATTTAACCCGGCTTTGCTTTGGATGATAAATCGCCAGCATATGACAATCATAAACATTTGGAAGTTTTGGCTTCTAAAGATTGGGTTATCACTCTTACTGCACACGTATCATAAACCGGCAGTACAATTCAATATCACAGGTATGATATTGTTTATACACGATTATGTTTAAACCGGCCCTGGCTATGGACTTTAAGTCGCCGATCTATTTTGGATTGCGCCATTCAAATCATGCGCTTATCAATCATTGGATTATTACCCTTATTGGATACAGTGATGTAAGCCGGCAGTATGAGCCAATTTCTACAGGTATGGTTTCCTAATTATATAAATATGCGAGGTTGGATAACCCGCCCTGGCTTTTTACGTTAAGTCGCTAGTATGTTTAGGCTTGAATGGCCTTAATCCTAGTCTTTTCCATAATTGCATAAAGATTATATTATGTATGGGTTGTTACCCGCCCTGGCTTTGACGTTAAGTCGCCAGGGCATATGTTGTTTAAACTCTGTGCCGAATTTTCAGAAATATGACTTATATAAATGATTAAGTTCAAGCTCATTACCAAAATTAATGCTTCAAAATGATTATCCGTTCTGGATTTTCTCAAAGGCTATAAGCCGCCGGGTTATAAAAATTCTGGCTTACAATGGAAGCGTATTAAATCGCCATCGGCCAAGAGCCACCGGGTATCTAATCTCCATATTTACTTGTCAATAGATATGGTATTCAAAGTCACTTTGGCGCAATGGCTATTTGATACGTCTCCATCGTATCTGCTTTTCCAAACACTTTTGCCCTTGTTTTCGACTCTAATTTGCATGATTTGAATGGAACTAACCCGGACTGACATTGTTTTCAGCAGAATTGCCATGGTGTTATTTATGTGCAGAAACAAAACTTCTCAGAATGACCTAAAACTCCACGGAACGTCTATTTGGAAATAATAAAAAATCGTTGCAAAAGGTGAAGACCAGGGGGCCCACACCCTGTCCACGAGGGTGGGGGCGCGCCCCCCTAGGGCGCATCCCTTGCCTTGTGGGCCCCCTGGAGCTCCTCCGGCGCCAACTCCAACTCTATATATTTGCTTTCGGGGAGAAAAAAAATCAACGAGAAGAAATCATCGCGTTTTACCATACGGAGCCGCCGCCAAGCCCTAAAACCTCTTGGGAGGGCTGATCTGGAGTCCGTTCGGGGCTCCAGAGAGGGGGATTCATCGCCGTCGTCATCATCAACCATCCTCCATCACCAATTTCATGATGCTCACCGCCACGCATGAGAAATTCCATCGTAGGCTTGCTGGACGGTGATGGGTTGGATGAGATCTATCATGTAATCAAGTTTGTTTTGTTAGGGTTTGATCCCTAGTATCCACTATGTTCTGAGATTGATGTTCCTATGACTTTGTATGCTTAATGCTTGTCACTAGGGCCCGAGTGCCATGATTTCAGATCTGAACCTATTATGTTTTCATGAATATATGTGAGTTCTCGATCCTATCTTGCAAGTCTATAGTCACTTACTATGTGTTATGATCCGGCAACCCCGAAGTGACAATAATCGGGACCACTCCCGGTGATGACCATAGTTTGAGGAGTTCATGTATTCACTATGTGCTAATGCTTTGTTCCGGTTCTCTATTAAAAGGAGGCCTTAATATCCCTTAGTTTCCATTAGGACCCCGCTGCCACGGGAGGGTAGGACAAAAGATGTCATGCAAGTTCATTTCCATAAGCACGTATGACTATATTCGTAATACATGCCTACATTACATTGATGAATTGGAGCTAGTTCTGTGTCACCCTATGTTATGACTGTTACATGATGAACCGCATCCGGCATAATTATCCATCATCGATCCAATGCCTACGAGCTTTTCCTATATTGGTTCTCGCTTATTTATTTTCTCGTTGTTATTGATACAATCACTACAAAATACCAAAAAAAATTACTTTTGCTACCGTTACCTTTTATTACCGTTACCACTACTATCATATTACTTTGCTACTAAATACTTCATTGCAGATACTAAGTTATCCAGGTGTGGCTGAATTGACAACTCAGTTGCTAATACTTGAGAATATTCTTTGGCTCCCCTTGTGTCGAATCAATAAATTTGGATTGAAGACTCTACCCTCGAAAACTGTTGCGATCCCCTATACTTGTGGGTTATCAAGACTATTTTTTGGCGCCGTTGCCGGGGAGCATAGCTCTATTCTTTGAGTCACTTGGGATTTATATCTGCTGATCACTATGAAGAACTTGAAAGATGCTAAGACAACAATTTATCCCTCAACTACGAGTGGAGGTAAGGAACTGCCATCTAGCTCTGCACTTGATTCACCTTCTGTTTTGAGTAAGCTTGCGACACCTAAACCTGCTTCTGCTATTCGTTCTAATATGTCGCATGTTATTAATGATGCCACTTCTGCTATGCATGATACTTATGATGAAACTACGTCTATGCTTGATACTACTGGGCCCCTTAGTGAATTTATTGATGAATAAATTGCTAGGGCTAGAGAGAAAGAAATTATTGAAATTGATTGTATTGATGAAAGTGATGATGAAGATATGCCTATTATTCCTGAGGGTTATATTTTTGATAAAGAAGCTTCTGCAGCTATTTTAGCTTGCAAAGATAGATATGAACTCAAGAGGTTATTAGTTAAATGGAATAAGCAATCGCTTAATGATAGAACGAGGCCTGACCCTACTTTTGCTACTTCACCTATTTGTGTTGCCGACAAGGATTATGAATTCTTTGTTGATCCTGATATAATTACTTTGGTTGAATCTGATCCTTTTTATGGCTATGAATCTGAAACTGTTGTGGCACATCTTACTAAATTAAATGATATAGCCACCTTGTTCACTAATGATGAGAGATCTCGCTACTTTTATATCCTGAAAATATTTCCGTTCTCATTAAAGGGTGATGCTAAGATATGGTTTAATTCTCTTGATCCTGGTTGTGTGCGTAGTCCCCAGGATATGATTTAATACTTCTCTGCTAAATATTTCCCTACTCATAAAAAACAAGCTGCTTTGAGGGAAATATACAACTTTGTGCAAATTGAAGATGAGAGTCTCCCACAAGCTTGGGGGAGGCTTCTCAAGTTACTTAATGCTTTGCGTGATCATCCTCTTAAGAAAAATGTAACGCCCCGAGACCGACGCTCCAGAAGACTTCCAGCTATTTCCGAGATTCGTCGTGTGATTTATTTGTTTGATGCATTCATCATTGCATCATTTGCATTGCATCATGTCATCATGCAACCCTTTTTAAAAACTTAGCTAAATAAATTGCATAGATCATTGATCTATTTAAATTGAGGGATTCACATGGTGATTTCTCTTTATAACATATCCTCTCGATATTTAGGGAGTTATAATAAATATTCCATTAGTTTGGAATTGATCAAAACACACTTGCAAAAAAATTTCGTTCCTTTTCTACTTCAAGTTTGGTCTCCAACTTGCCCATAAATTATTTCATCATTTTCCGGAGCTCCACCAAAAATCCGAACATTTTTGGACACTTCTAAATCCTAGTCCTTGTTCAAACCATTTGAATTAAATTCAAATGACTTTGAATTTAATTCTTGCAATCTTGCCCACTCCATTTTTCTTGGGTCAAGCGCATTTTTGCGAGTCCGGGAAAATTATCCCCATGCGCAAATCTTTACACTAACCTCTCTTTCTTTTCTTTCTTTTCTCTATTCTGTTTTATTTTTCATTAGAGTGAGAGAGAGCCCAGCCTAACCAACAAACCAGGCCGGCCCATTTGCCTGGAGGTCCAGCCCACCTAACCCCTTCCTAACCCTAGCTCCCTGCCCGATCCCCATCCATCTCTCCCTCGTCCTCCCTTCTGCGCCGCACACCCGCATCTTCCCCTCACCCGATCGCTCCCCTGCTCCCTTCCCTTGCGCCGCAACTCCCCTCCGCTCGCACGCATCGAGCCAGTGAGACGAGGTCCCAGTGCCCGATCCCTTCGCCGCCTCCAACCTGAGACCCCCACGCCCGCAACCAGCGAGGAAGCCTCTCCCTTTCCCCTCGCCGCCTCCTCCCTCCACCGGCGCCATCCGTCCCCGTCGCCCGAGCGCTCAAGGAGAGCCGCTCCTCGAGCTCGTCCCCACTGCCTCCTCCCTCCGCTAAGCGACCGCCGCCGCCCTCGACCTACCTCGCCGCCGACCTCCTTTGCCCCATCGCGTCGTTCCTCAAGGTCCCGCGCCCTGTTTCTCCTCCCGCGCCGACGCCCTCCTTCGGCTGCTCGCGCCTGCAGCTCCGTCCGCGAGCTAGTGCAGCCATGGCCACCACAGGAGCCTCGCGCCCGACCCCCTCGCTGAGGCCATGGATGTCCGCGGCCCCGCCTTCCTGCACCTCCACACGCCGCCCGCACACGCCACCAACCGCTGCTCCGCATCCATCGAGCTCCATCCCCTGCTATCACTGGATCGCCAAGATGCAACCCCGACCCCGTTGGCCCCTTCCTCGTACAACGCTCAAGCCTTCATGCCCGAGGCCTTCGTCATCTCTCTGTGTTGAGCTGCGTGCGACCCTGTCAGCCACATGGTCGCCACCTCTGCAGCCTCCTGCTGCTGTTTCGTGCACCTCCGCTGCCGGTGGCAAGGACGCCAAGACCCGAGGCCCTGGTGTTGCTTCGTATTGGATCGTCAAGACCGACAAGATCGACTACACAAAACTGCCAGTACCTCTACGCACGGATACACCAAGACCGTCCCGGATAATGTCAAGTACCACGACTGCAGCCGGTGTGCATTTTTGTCAAGTCCGACTACACGTGTACGACTACATCCGAGGTGGATTTCGTCAAGTACCCCTTCAGATGCGCCAAGTTCGACTACATGGTCCACCAAGTTCCTCTACCGATGACTCAAACGCCTACGAACCGTGTACAACTACCGTCGCCGTGTACAACTACTTCCCACTACGAAACGTGTACAACTACTTCCACGATGTCCGTGAACCACTACCTCCACTACGGCCGTGAACGACTACTTCCCTCTACGAAACGCGAACCGTCCCGTTTGAACGCTTCGAAGGTATAACCCGAAACGACCGCCGTGGACCGAATGCATGTTGTATGAGATGCACCGTTTGCACCGTGTCCGTATTGCCCCTCTTTTGCCATGCCACTGTCATGTGGGACAACCGGTATCCGGGATCACCCCACCATCTTGCATGACTCGCTCACGTCACACTTCCTTTTGCACCGGTACCTCCATGAGTTATCGGGACCGGAATGTTGCCGTGGCATCATTTTTGGATTCGTTGCCGTGGCACCCGTTTCATTCCGCCATGGTGACAAATGCTTCATAACATGCTCATGTCAACATTTTCATAAAAATTGCATAAAACTTGCATATGTCATCCGCATCATGATAACAACATTTAAATGCTTAAACTTGTTGTTGCATTAAATTGCTAAATGCATATGGGGATTTACCGGATTTGTTGTTTTTATATCCGGCCCCATTTAAATTGTTTAGATGGTATAGTTTTTTGTTATGCTTCACCTCTTGCCATGCTTAACAACATTTAATATTGATGAGTAGCATAACGAGAGCAAACTAAATAATTGATGTGGTGTTCCGTCAATATGCAACTCGTTGCATATTGAGCTCCACTTAAATTGTAGTGTTGTTTGTTTCACCTTGCCATGTCATGCCTCATTAGATCGGACATGCACCATACTTGATTGTGCTTCATGCCATGTTTATGTGATGGTTGTTTACTATGTTGTTTGTTTCTTTCTGGGTTGCTTCTCTCGTTAGCTTCGGTTTCGTTCCTGAGTTGTGAGGATCCATTCGACTTTGTCCGTTTGTCTTCTTCATGGACTCGTTCTTCTTCCTTGCGGGATCTCAGGCAAGATGATCATACCCTCGAAATCACTACTATCTTTGCTATGCTAGTTTGCTCGCTCTTTTGCTATGCCAATGCTACGATGCCTACCATTTGCTTGTCAGCCTCCCAAATTGCCATGTCAAACCTCTAACCATCCTTTCCTAGCAAACCGTTGTTTGGCTATGTTACCGCTTTGCTCAGCCCCTCTTATAGCGTTGTTAGTTGCAGGTGAAGATGAAGTTTGTTCCTTGTTGGAACATGGAGATGTTGTTCCTTGTTTGAACATGTTTACTTGTTGGGATATCACAATATATCTTATTTAATTAATGCATCTACATACTTGGTAAAGGGTGGAAGGCTCGGCCTTATGCCTGGTGTTTTGTTCCACTCTTGCCGCCCTAGTTTCCGTCATATCGGTGTTATGTTCCCGGATTTTGCGTTCCTTACGCGGTGGGGCTATAATGGGAACCCCTTGACAGTTCGCTTTGAATAAAACTCCTCCAGCAAGGCACAACCTTGGTTTTACCATTTGCCTACCTAAGCCTTTTTCCCTTGGGTTCTGCAGACTCAAGGGTCATCTTTATTTTACCCCCCCCAGGCCAGTGCTCCTCTGAGTGTTGGTCCAAACTAGAGCATCGTGCGGGATCATTCCTTGGCAACTTGGATTACGTCAGTACCTGTACGCTTAGCCTATCCGATGTGCCCTGAGAACGAGATATGTGCACCTCCTATCGGGATTTGTCGGCACAGCGGGTGGTCTTGCTGGTTTAGTTTTACCCTGTCGAAATGTCTTGATGTACCGGGATACCGAGTCTGATCGGAGTGTCTCGGGTGGAGGTCTATTCCTCCGTTGACCGTGAGAGCTTGTCATGGGCTAAGTTGGGACACCCCTGCAGGGATTTGAACTTTCGAAAGCCATGCCCGCGGTTATGGGCAGATGGGAATTTGTTTATGTCCGGTTGTAGAAAACCTGAAGTTGACCTTAATTAAAATACATCAACCGCGTGTGTAACCGTGATGGTGTCTTTCCGGCGGAGTCCGGGAAGTGAACACGGTGTTGGAGTTATGCTTGATGTAGGTTGCTATAGGATCACTTCTTGATCATACTTTTATCGACCGTGCTTGCCTTCTCTTCTCGCTCTCATTTGCGTATGTTAGCCACCATATATGCTAGTCGCTTGCTGCAGCTCCACCTCATGCCTTTACCTTACCCATAAGCTTAAATAGTCTTGATCTCGTGGGTGCGAGATTGCTGAGTCCCCGTGGCTCACAGATACTTCCAAAACCAGTTTGCAGGTGCCTATGTTACCGAGCAGGTGACGCAACCAAGCTCAAGGAGGAGCTCGATGAAGATCTTGCCCTTTGTGTTGTTTCGTTCTAGTTGATCAGTAGTGGAGCCCAGTTGGGGTCGATCGGGGACCTTTGTCGCATTTGGGGTTCTTCTTTTATTTTGGTTCCGTAGTCGGACCTTGATTGTATCTGGATGATGTAATGCTTTATTCATGTAATTGTGTGAAGTGGCGATTGTAAGCCAACTATGTATCTCTTTCCCTTATGTATTACATGGGTTGTGTGAAGATTACCTCACTTGCGACATTGCTTTCAATGTGGTTATGCCTCTAAGTCGTGCTTCGACACGTGGGAGATATAGCCGCATCGAGGGTGTTACAAGTTGGTAATCAGAGCCTTCCCCGACCTTAGGAGCCCCACTGCTTGATCGTTTTTAGCGGCCGAGTTGTGTCTAGAAAAATGTTTTGAGTCATTTAGGATTATATATATCGGAGAGTTAGGAATTCTTTTTACTCCTCAGTCTCTTCATCGCTCTGGTAAGGCATCCTGACGTAGAGTTTTGACTCTTCTCTTCTCAAGTTTCACTAAAAAAAATTTTAGGATCACGCGGGTATCTTGGAATCGTTCCGATGGTTTTATGATGAGAACATTGTCTTGGTGCCTCCTGTCAGGGGTTTAGTGGAAGTGTCCCGGGGAGTTGAGCTCTGAGGTGTTGTCATCATAATTTTATCGTTGCAGTTCTGGAATACCTGAGTTTAGTACGCCGACATCGAAAATCTCTTTTATGCAGTTGTTGGTGAGATAACCCCGATAACCCAGTACTGAGGTGAGTACGGGAGTATTGCCATGACTCGTATAACGGATGCTTTTCGAAGGTTGAGGTAGACGATTTCCGAAGCTTTCTTGGTTATGTGTTGAAGGATGGATACAGCTGGATGTAGTATTTGCTAGTTTTGGGTGAGATATTATGCTTCCCCTGTATCCCTAACACCTGATTGCATAACTGGAAAATTTCGGGAGTTTCATAGGTGGGAATTCAAGTAGCTCTTAGGATATCTTTCCGACGGATGTATGATATGAAATTGGGGTTCGACGTCTAGTGGTCCGCCTATTCACGGTTGGTTTTACAGTTGTCTCGTTGTGTCTTAAAGAGTCCTTGGCTATGCCGATTCGGGGACACTTTGTATGTCATGTGCACTGCCTTGTACATGATGGTGATGTACGATCGAGCCCGTGTAGGCCCCACCACGAAAACTTCGGACGAAATCTCTATCATATGTTTGTTCCGGCTTATTCTGCAAGCCAGTCCTTTGTTTTTGTTTTGAGTTGTGGTATTCGAGTTGCTTCAATGTCAAGTGTTGATTCCATACCTTTCCAAAATGGTGTTCTCATACTCCGATGTGAATACCAATCCTTCTCGACAATCGAGATTGTCATGTCAATCCTTTTCAACCGGCGTGTTTCTCTTCAAGTGGATCCGATCACTTCAACATCAGCAAGACCAATCATCATTTCTTCTCAATGTTGTTTGTTTCATCCGTCTCCAAGTTGCCTTTGTTTTTTCCGCCCACCCACCCTTTTTCCTCAAGGACTAAGATTTCTTTACCAAGTATCCTTTTATTTTTGTGAAGTTTCTCCATTCTTTTCCGTCAATGTTCTTACCCGGTGGTTCTGAAGAAGATGTTCTACTAGTTCGTCATTCCTCATTCCTTTCTCTTCTCCGGTGGATTCAAGTCAAGTTTTGTTGATCATACCTTTTTCCTCATTTCAATGTCTTCTCATACCGGTGCACCTCATTATCATTCTACTTCTCTCTATTTGTTATTCCGGAGTGCTCAAGATATCTCGAAGATTCGTGTTTCCACTCTGCATTCGTTCAAGCTCTTTCGAGATTGGTGTCTCATTCAAGTCATTTAATTCAACCGGTGCAACATCTCTTTGAAATCTTTTCAATGGTGTTCTTTTGAGTGGGCCCTAACCCACAGGTCTTTTCCCAGGATCTTACCTGACTCTTCTATTTTCCCAGAGCTATCCTAAATTCTTCTCCAAGTTTGACGTAAGAATGAGTTATCATCAGTCAAATGCTTTTCTCCAAGATCTTTCAAATTCTTTTCATAGTTGGCTCAACCTCTTCGCTTTTGATTCTTCCGGTGTGCCTCAATAATTCTTGGTGGTGTTTCTCGTTGTCATTCTCATCATTTGAAGACCGAAGAAGAGTTTCTCTTTAATCTTGCTCTATTCTCTTCAAGATTCATGGTGCTAGCTTGTTGCCATCCTCTCATAATTGTTTTCGATTGTGAGAATCTTTTTCACCCATCAGGAGTTATTCAAGAGTCTTCTCAGGTTGTCATCCGGAGTCCATCAATTCAGGTTTATTCATTCTCAGCTGTCAGTTATCATTCTCCTATCTTGCCGGTGCATCAATCGAATATCCTCTAATCAGTCCTTGATCTCTTTGTTCTCATGTATCTAGTTTGTTTCAAGCACCTTCGTTCATTTGCTAATTCTTACCGGTGATGCACCCCTACTTCGATCATTTTCAATTCTTACGAAGGTTCGTTCAAGATTTCGCTTCCTTCGTTATCGTATCAATTCATTTGTTGTTCCAATCCTACCGGTGGTTCGTTGAAGACCTTCTCAAGTTTTGATATATCTCTTTTAATCCTTTCTACAAGAATAAGTAGTATGCCAAATCCGTTGCTTGTCATCAATCTAAATTGGTGAAGGATACGCATAACATAATTCTTATTCTGGTTTCATCCAAGTGATTAATCCTTTCTTTCGGAGTTTGTTCAGGAGTAATAAATTCTTGGCTTCTTGTTGTTCATCTTACTTCCGGAGTTCTATGTTTTCCGCATTATCTCGTCGCGAAGCTCCATCTAAATCATCGCAAGGCTTCACCTTGTGTTTTCAACTTCTCTTTCTTTTTATCATCCGTTTATTACCGGAGTGGTGGTTCGTCAAGGATTCTTTTCATTCTTCAATTGTTCATCAAGACCCGTCAAGCCATACTTCAAAAATTAAACATGGTGTTCAACACATGTCTTGTTTTGAGGAGTTCAAGTATTCTTCATCTTGCATTCCAAAGTGCAATTCTTTCTACCTTATCTTTTGACGTGGTGTTATGTCATTCTTGACAATTTGAGTTCGTGTTTCATGATTCACATGTTGTCAAGAATGAGACATTTTAAATCCACCAATCTCTTCGTTGGAGTTATCTTGGTATAGATTTCACCTAAAGCCTTCCCTAAGGAATATTACTAATTATGGTGCGAGCAATGATCCAAGTTTTCTCCTATCCTCTCGGCGAAAGCAGTTTTGCATCTCTTCGTTGATCTCAAGCAAGCAATTGTTTCCGTTAGTGGCCGGTTGTCACCTCATAGTTTTGAGATGTTTTCCATAAGCCCACTACAAGCTTATTCATTTTGTTGTTGGTTTTTCCCAACAACCCCGTTGTAACCTTCTTGGAAGGGTGCTTTCCAAGCTCATTTGTGGCAGAAGTTGGCATTTTCTTCTTCATTCTGTTATCCCAACGGTCTAGCTTCTATTCTTTCATTCTAGAAGCATTGTGATGTTGTGCTCTTCACCCATCACCTCGTTTTGTCAAGATCATGTTATTTTCTTGCTTACCCATTTAACCGGAGTGTTGTGTCATCCCTTCAAGTTCTTTTCATCTCATCAAGTTTTCTTCTCTTTTCTACCGGAGTGCTGTCCAAATTCTGTCATTCTTGTTCCTTGGCTATCTCATTATACCGAGGTGGTCATATTCTATTCGTTCGTGAAGCTCTTATTTCCATGTCTTTGCAACCTTCAAGTTCTTGTAATACTCCTTGTTCATCTTTTCTAACGGATTGTTTGCAATCTCGTTCATCTTTGTTGTACTCTTTCTTTTAAATTGCTCAACCTCTCAAGGTTCGTGGTTTCACTCGTTCGTCAAAGAAGCAACTTAGTTTTACCTCTTCTCTTCCTCTTCCGTTTCTCTCCGGTGCCATCCTAGATCTTGGGACGAGATCCTCTCGTAGTGGTGAGTGTTGTAATGCCCCGAGACCGACGCTCCAGAAGACTTCCAGCTATTTCCAAGATTCGTCGAGTGATTTATTTGTTTGATGCATTCATCATTGCATCATTTGCATTGCATCATGTCATCATGCAACCCTTTTTAAAAACTTAGCTAAATAAATTGCATAGATCGTTGATCTATTTAAATCGAGGAATTCACATGGTGATTTCTCTTTATAACATATCCTCTCGATATTTAGGCAGTTATAATAAATATTCCATTAGTTTGGAATTGATCAAAACACACTTGCAAAATAATTTCGTTCCTTTTCTGCTTCAAGTTTGGTCTCCAACTTGCCCATAAATTATTTCATCATTTTCCGGAGCTCCACCAAAAATCCGAACATTTTTGGACACTTCTAAATCCTAGTCCTTGTTCAAACCATTTGAATTAAATTCAAATGACTTTGAATTTAATTCTTGCAATCTTGCCCACTCCATTTTTCTTGGGTCAAGCGCATTTTTGCGAGTCCGGGAAAATTATCCCCATGCGCAAATCTTTCCACTAACCTCTCTTTCTTTTCTTTCTTTTCTCTGCTCTGTTTTATTTTTCATTAGAGTGAGAGAGAGCCCAGCCTAACCAACAAACCAGGCCGGCCCATTTGCCTGGAGGTCCAACCCACCTAACCCCTTCCTAACCCTAGCCCCCTGCCCGATCCCCATCCATCTCTCCCTCGTCCTCCCTTCTGCGCCGCACACCCGCATCTTCCCCTCACTCGATCGTTCCCCTGCTCCCTTCCCTTGCGCCGTAACTCCCCTCCGCTCGCATGCATCGAGCCAGTGAGATGAGGTCCCAGCGCCCGATCCCTTCGCCGCCTCCAACCGGAGACCCCCATGCCCGCAACCAGCGAGGAAGCCTCTCCCTTTCCCCTCGCCGCCTCCTCCCTCCACTGGCGCCATCCGTCCCCGTCGCCCGAGCGCTCAAGGAGAGCCGCTCCTCGAGCTCGTCGCCACTGCCTGCTCCCTCCGCCAAGCGACCGCCGCCGCCCTCGACCTACCTCGCCGCCGCCCTCGACCAAGAAAAATGATTATGCTGTTAGAGTGGCTACTAGAACTGGTAGAATGACTCAGGAACCTTTGTATCCTGAAGGCCACCCTAAGAGAATTGAGCAAGATTCTCAGAGAAATAATGTTGATGTACCTAGTTCGTCTAAAAGGAAGAAAAAGAAAAATGATAGGACTTTGCAAACTTCTAGTGAACCTATTGCTGAACCACCCGAGAATCCCAATGATATCTCTATGTCTGATGCTGAAACACAATCTGGTAATGAACATGAACCTATTGAAAATGTTAATGATGACGTTCATGATGATGCTCAACCTAGTAATGATAATGATGTAGAAATTGAACCTGCTGTTGATCTTGATAACCCACAATCAAAGAATCAACGTTATGATAAGAGAGATTTTGTTGCTAGGAAGCATGGTAAAGAAAGAGAACCATGGGTTCAGAAACCCATGCCTTTTCCTCCCAAACCATCCAAGAAAAAGGATGATGAGGATTTTGAGCGCTTTGCTGAAATGATTAGACCTATCTTTTTGCGTATGCGATTGACTGATATGCTCAAAATGAATCCTTATGCTAAATATATGAAAGAAATTGTCACTAATAAGAGAAAGATACCGGAAGCTGAGATTTGCACCATGCTTGCTAATTATACTTTTAAGGGTGGAATACCAAAGAAACTTGGAGATCCAGGAGTACTTACTATACCATGCTCCATTAAAAGAAACTATGTTAAAATGCTTTATGTGATCTTGGAGCCGGTGTTAGTGTTATGCCTCTCTCTTTATATCGTAGACTTGATTTGAATAAGTTGACACCTACTGAAATATCTTTGCAAATGGCTGATAAATCAACTGCTATACCTGTCGGTATTTGTGAGGATGTGCCTGTTGTGGTTGCAAACGTTACTATTTTAACGAACTTTGTTATTCTTGATATTCCCGAGGACGATAGTATGTCTATTATTCTTGGAAGATCTTTTTTGAATACTGCAGGGGCTGTTATTGATTGGAACAAAGGCAATGTCACTTTTCATGTTAATGGTAATGAGCACACAGTACACTTTCCGAGGAAACAACCTCAAGTTTATAGTATCAATTCTATTGGAAAAGTTCCATCAGTTATATTTGGAGGTTTTGAATTTCCTCTTCCTACTGTCAAGAAGAAATATGATATTCTTATTATTGGGGATGTGCATATCCCCGTTGAGGTAACATAGTATTATTCGAAACTTCTCCGGTTCCATGTTATTCGGAGCGAGTTTGTTAACAAGAACTGATCAACCTTGTTAGTGGATTCCTTTTGATGAGCATGAGATGGATGAAACTAGAAGGCTAAACCTTCTATACACTCTTTATACTTTCTATTATTTAGTTGAAATAAAGCAAAATTAGTATCTTTCTGTAAGTTTTCTGATTTATCTGTGCAATATAAAAATACACCGAAAATAAAAGTTCTCCAAATGCCCTGAAAATGAAATATGTTTTTTTGTAGAATATTTGAGGATTGATGGAACTGAGAACACAGCAAGGGGGTCAACCACCTGTCCGCGAGGATGGAGGGCGTGCCCTACCCCCTGGGCGCGCCGCCCTGCCTCATGGGCCCACGATGGCCCTCCTCCACTTATTCCTGCACCCACACAGTTCTTCTTCCTCCCACAAACACCAACATCCAGCTCAAGCATGAGTTCTAGCTCACTTTGCTGTGATTTTCGATCTCCTTGCTCAAAGCACTTCACCTAAAACTGCTTGAGGGGATTGTTCCTTGGTATGTGACTCCTCCATTGGTCCAATTAGTTTTTGCTCTAGTGCTTTATTCATTGCAATTTTGTGCTGCCTAGGTGACCATGTTCTTGAGATTGCATGTCAAATTTATATGGTTCCAAGTAGTTCTAGTGCATGGTATATCCTCTAGGCACTTGTAGGAGTAGTTGCTATGAATTTTATTGAGTTTGGTTTGCTTTTGTTTGAAGTTACTAAAAATTTCAGAATATTTCAGAAAATGATGAAGAGATTTTTGAGGGGCTCATCGAGCCGAAGCTCAGAGGAAAAGAAAAATGAAGAAGCACAGAGGCCCAAATTTAATTTGCCTCGTACCGCGGAGGTCCGGCCATGTGAATGGCCTTCTGATGATTTCTTGAGAGCAACCGGGATTTATGGCGATTTCTATTCATTGGCTAAGAATGCTGGCCTCACCAACTTCCACTGCAACCGACGTCATCAGTATCTCTTACTCACTAATACTTTTGTGCAAAACTTCTACTATTTTCCTAAGAATTCACCTCCTTCAGTAGAGTTTCATTTATATGATGTTGTTAAGAAGATGCCATTAGCTGAATTTTGCGAGGTTTGCAAAATACCCTTTGTGGGTACCTTAGATGAACCACACCGTAAAGATGTGGAAGAATTTATTGACACCATCACTGTGGGAGAAACCAGGAAGGTTTCCGATGCAAGAATCACTAGCATACATTTTCCTATTTTACGCTACTTTGCCATATTTGCTAGTCGTTGCTAGATTGGTCGCGGAAACTGTGGAAACCTTAGTGTTCCTGATATTATCATTTTGTTCCATGGTTTATTCCGTGACAACACTGTTAGTATGGGCGGAATTATTGCTAAATGGTTAAGTCTGAACCATACTAAGGGCCCCATCTTTGGAGGTATTTATGCTTCACGCCTAGCTGCACATTTTAACATACCTATTAGGCTTTATGAGAAAGAAGAAAAATTGTTGCCCAGTGCTTCTTTAGATTATAAGAGTATGCTAGCGCATGACTTTATTGTTAAGAGCAGGGAAGGGGAGCTTAAATACAAATCTTTCTTTCATAAACATCACCCTGAGACTATTACCTTGCCTGCTCCTTCCTTGTTTAATTTATCTGAAGGTCCGTATCTCGTTTCGTGGGCTGCCATTCAAGCCTACCTGAATCCTACACCAACCCCGGAGCCGGAACCACAATTTGAGCCTTCACGACAGTATGATTACTTTTGGGATCCGGTGGTGGCTGCCAGCCAGTAGCAGTCAGAGTCCTCTTCATCACAGTACGACCCCAGCTACAACTATGGATACCCGCGAGGCCATCCTTGGCAATAAACCAACTTAGGCCAAAAGCCTAAGCTTGGGGGAGTACGTATTTCCCACCGACATTACATTTATGTTCGCACACTTATTGCTAGATGTCGGTGCTCATACTTTTTCACTGTAATATCCATGCTAGTTCATTTTCTTTTTCTTGCTTTCTTCTTGTGTGTTTAATAAACCTTAAGAAAAACCAAAAAAAATTAGTAATAGCTTTTGGTTAGTTTACTTTTCTTGCTGTAGTAGTATTAATTAAAAGAAAACCCAATAAATATTTCCCGTTCTTCTTTTGCTTGTTGGGAGCTTTCCCATGTAAATAGTTTTATTTCTTTTCTTTTCTTTGGGGGTCAATAGGAGAAGACCACAATTAAATTGTTGAAGTGGCTTTTATATGCATTATTGTTGATTTATCCACGAGCCCATATTGCCTTGTCTTCTCATGCTTATTGAATGCTCGCAGATTCCAGCTTAGTCCAATACACGTGCACACTTATTATTATTCACATCGTTCGGTCGTGCAAGTGAAAGGCAATTATGACAATATATGATGGACTGACTGAGATGAGAAAAGCTGGTATGAACTCGACCTCTCTTGTTTTTGTAAATATGATGAGTTCATCGTTCCTGATTCAGCTTATTATGAATAAACATGTTTGCAATGACAATTAGAGATCATAGTTGCTCGTGCCATGCTTGATTAGCTATGAGTTATAATGGTTTACCTTGCGTGCCAACATGCTATTAAAATGGTTGCGATGTGGTATGATGGGGTGGTATCCTCCTTTGAAAGATTTAACTGACTAGACTTGGCACATGTTCACACATGTAGTTGAAACAAATCAACATAGCCTTCACGATATTTATGTTCATGGTGGATTATATCCTACTCATGCTTGCATCCAATGTTTATTTGTTTTAATGCATGTTCATGACTGTTTTCGCTCTCTAGTTGGTCACTTCCCAGTCTTTTGCTAGCCTTCACTTGTACTAAGCGGGAATACTGCATGTGCATCCAATCCCTTAAACCCCAAAGTTATTCCATATGAGTCAACAATACCTTCCTATATGCAGTATTTACCTGTCGTTCCAAGTAAATTTGTATGTGCCAAACTCTAAACCTTCAAGTAAACATTCTGTTTTGTATGCTCGAATAGCTCATGTATCAACTAGGGTTGTCCGTATCTTCCATGTTAGGCGGGTTATTCTCATGAGGAGTGGACTCCGCTCCTCATTCACGAGAAAATGGCTGGTCTCTGGGATGCCCAGTCCCATGCTTTATGCAAACTAAATCAAAGTAATTGCAAACAAAACTCCCCCTGGGACTGTTGCTAGTTGGAGACACTCGTTATTTCGAGAAAGTCATGGATTGATGCTTGTTGGTGGAGGGGGAGTATAAACTTTACCATTCTGTTTGGGAACCGCCTATAATGTGTGTAGCATGGAAGATATCGCCGTCTCTTAGTTGTTATGTTGACAATGAAAGTATGCCGCTCAAAATATTATTTATCTCTATTTCAAAACCGAGCTCTGGCACCTCTACAAATCCCTGCTTCCCTCTGCGAAGGGCCTATCTACTTACTTTTATGTTGAGTCATCAACCCTCTTATTAAAAGCACTAGCTGGAGAGCACAGCTATCATTTGCATTCATTACTATTAATTTATATTGGGTATGATTATGACTGGATCTCTTTTACCATGAATTACAATGTCTAGTCAGTACTTGATCTTTAAAGGTGCTCTACATTTATGTTTTGTGGTCTCAGAAAGGGCTAGCGAGATACCATCTTGTTATATCATATTATGATTGTTTTGAGAAAGTGTTGTCATCCAAGATTTATTATTATGGCTCGCTAGTTGATGATGCTATTGATATGAGTAAACATGAGACCTAGGAGTTATTGCAAATGTGGTTAGTCATGATCTTTGCTGAAAACTTGAATGCTGGCTTTACATATTTATGACAACAAGAGCAAACAGAGTTTGTAAAAGTTTTTCTTTATCACTTTCAGTTTATCAACTGAATTTCTTGAGGACAAGCAAAGGTTTAAGCATGGGGGAGTTGACACGTCTTCATCGTATATACTTTTCCAAACACTTTTGCCCTTGTTTTGGACTCTAATTTGCATGATTTGAATGGAACTAACCCGGACTGACGCTGTTTTCAGCAGAATTGCCATGGTGTTATTTATGTGCAGAAACAAAAGTTCTCGGAATGACCTGAAACTCCATGGAACGTCTATTTGGAAATAATAAAAAATCGTTGCAAAAGATGAAGACCAGGGGGCCCACACCCTGTCCACGAGGGTGGGGGGCGCGCATCCCTAGGGCGCTCCCCCCTGCCTCGTGGGCCCCCTGGAGCTCCTTCGACGCCAACTCCAACTCTATATATTTACTTTCGGGGTGAAAAAAATCAAGGAGAAGAAATCATCGCGTTTTACGATACGGAGCCGCCGCCAAGCCCTAAAACCTCTCGGGAGGGCTGATCTGGAGTTTGTTTGGGGCTCCGGAGAGGGGGATTCGTTGTTGTCGTCATCATCAACCATCCTCCATCAGCAATTTAATGATGCTCACCGCCGTGCCTGAGTAATTCCATCGTAGGCTTGTTGGACGGTGATGGGTTGGATGAGATCTATCATGTAATCAAGTTTGTTTTGTTAGGGTTTGATCCCTAGTATCCACTATGTTCTGAGATTGATGTTTCTATGACTTTGTATGCTTAACGCTTGTCACTAGGGCCCGAGTGCCATGATTTCAGATCTGAACCTATTATGTTTTCATGAATATATGTGAGCTCTCGATCCTATCTTGCAAGTCTATAGTCACTTACTATGTGTTATGATCCGGCAACCCCGAAGTGACAATAATCGGGACCACTCCCGGTGATGACCATAGTTTGAGGAGTTCATGTATTCACTATGTGCTAATGCTTTGTTCCGGTTCTCTATTAAAAGGAGGCCTTAATATCCCTTAGTTTCCATTAGGACCCCGCTGCCATGGGAGGGTAGGACAAAAGATGTCATGCAAGTTCTTTTCCATAAGCATGTATGACTATATTCAGAATACATTCCTACATTACATTGATGAATTGGAGCTAGTTCTGTGTCACCCTATGTTATGACTGTTACATGATGTACCGCATCTGGCATAATTATCCATCACCTATCCAATGCCTACGAGCTTTTCCTATATTGATTCTCGCTTATTTATTTTCCTGTTGTTATTGTTACAATCACTACAAAATACCAAAAATATTACTTTTCCTACCGTTACCTTTTATTACCGTTACCACTACTATCATATTACTCTGCTACTAAATACTTTACTGCAGATACTAAGTTATCCAGGTGTGGCTGAATTGACAACTCAGTTGCTAATACTTGAGAATATTCTTTGGCTCCCCTTGTGTCGAATCAATAAATTTGGGTTGAATACTCTACCCTCGAAAACTGTTACGATCCTTTATACTTGTGGGTTATCACTATTATTTTATCAATGGATATAATTTATTCTACAATGGAAGGAATAGTCCCGAGTCACTGCAAGCTTACGACCCGGCACTTAGGGGCTACATTATTCAAGTTGAGATTACATCAAATATGCCAGTCTCATGTCCCTGCAAGCATACACCATGACACTTGGGGGCTAATGCAAAATCATTTTTACTGGCCTTATTAAAGACCCGACTCATCACATCATAATGAGTCGGCCCTTGCGGGCTACCAATTGCTCCTATCAAAAATTCAAGGTACGCAAGCCTTAATCCATTATATTGAAAGGTCCACTACTCAGTTGGTAGAGTACAAAGCTCTTAACCTTGTGGACGTGGGTTCAAGCCCCATGGTGGAGATTACATCATATGAGGTTATTATCAATGAATTATATACACAGTCCCAACTCAGTATTATCTTACTAAGCCGGCCCTTGGGGCTATATTGGTTGAAGTTTTTATGAGCATAAAGCAATTACAAGTCCTAGGTTGCTGCAAGCATGACAACCCGGCACTTGGGGGCTACATATGTGGCATATTCTGTTTTGACTAGTGACTGAGATGAACAACTTGGATTTCTTCAAGGTTGTAACTTTTATATTGAAGCAAGTCTTAAGTTGTTACTACGCTACCTTCTTAAGACTTGGGGGCTATAGGTGATATGCATATAAGGGAGGAATAACTTCAAATTCTCAGTTTTGAGCAAATCAGGTATTATATTATCGGAGAAATCTGCAAAGTTTATGACCCGGTGTCATCATAAGATTAACCCGGCATCAGCAATAATTACATGACCCGACATCATTTGTTTATAAGCCGGCAATTTTAGCAATCATAAATCGGCAAGACCTACATCTTTAAGCCGGCTGAATATCAGTTGAACATTTCAAGACCCATATTTTTGTCAAGTCAGTGCATTGAAGGCCGACTCAAATGGATTACCTCTTATAATATCTCTCTACAAGAAACCAATGCCAGCAAACTGATTATGAAGCTGGCCTATTGACCCGGATTTTTCAGAAAGAAGTGCTCGGATTTTTTGCATTTGTAATATTTGAACACATCTGCTAAACGAGATTTTCTATGAGATCATGAATACACATCCAGGAGGCAATGACAAGGACTTAAGTATGATCAGGTGTCAGTTCAGGAAAATATTTAACCCAGAGCACAACCTATCAAGTTTGTTCTTGTGTTTATTTTACAGGATCAGTTTAACATGGATACATCCAAATTAAACTGGGGACTAATGTCGGGGATATACCCCGCGGTATGACCCGGCCGGAAATATGACCCAGCTGGGACTTGGCTTTTCATTGGTAACCCGCCGAAGGATTGGCGACTACGAGTCCGGCGGCTCACTGGTCTGACGACTCATGAGCCTGGAGACTCACTAATGGCCCCGATGGTGGGTTAGATACAGGACTAGGCCCAAGGCCGAGAAGGCCGGCTCATGTTATGGTTGGCCAGCTTAAGAGGAAAGCGTAAGGAATATTCCCTTACAAAGGAAGCAAGACTAGGACTCCACTTGTAATAGAGTAATCATAATCCTACAAGCTAGGACTAGTCATGTAACCCGCCCCTTCAACTTACATTAGGAGGGGCAGGGCACCCCAAGAGGGACAAGCAAGAAAATAATCGCTAAGCCTAGACACAACTAGAGGAGAGCCGGTTATGCGGCGTCTCACTCATGAGCATAATGAGACCTAGCCACAAACAGCATGTAGGGCTATTACCGGATGATGTTTCCCCGGGCCCGAAGCTGTCTAAATCCTTGTCTTGTGTTTTGCGTCTCTTGTCCCGGTCAACCCCTCTCAAGCTATCACATAGATGTGTTGGCCTCACGACTAAGTCCTCACACTAGGACATCTGTCGTGATAAATCCACGACAACATTGAAAAGTAGCAAGTAGATGATGGGTTGCTAGAGTGACAGAAGCTTAAACCCTAGTTTATGTGTTGCTTCGTAAGGGGATCCACATGTTTCATGCTATGGTTAGATTTATCTTAATTCTTCTTTCATAGTGGCGGATGCTTGTGACAGGGGTTAATCGTAATGGGAGGCTTGTCCAAGTAAGGACAACACCCAAGCACCGGTCCACCCACATATCAAATTATCAAAGTAACGAACGTGAATAATGTGAGGATGATGAAAACTAACTTGACAGTAATTCACATGTGTCCTCGGGAGCGCTTTGCTTTTATATAAGAGTTCATCTAGGATTATCCTTTGCTATAAAAAGGATTGGGACACCTTGCTGCACCTTTGTTACACTTGTTACTTGTTACCTGTTATGAATTATCTTGTCACAAAACTATCTGTTACGGATAATTTTAGTGCCTGCAGAAAATACCCTGCTGAAAATCGCTTGTCATTTCCTTTTGGTCCTCGTTGGGTTTGACACTCTTACTTATCGAACGGACTATGATAGATCCCCTATACTTGTGGGTAATCACAATGCCATTAGAAAAGAATAATGCCTCAAACAAGGTATTTATGAGGATAGAACTCAGGGTGGCTACCATCAATGATGCCAGCTAGCAAGCTCTTAGGTGACTACTCGATGCCGACCATTGTTGGTGTCCTTCATGGCTATTGTAAAATGGTGCTTCATATATCACATGCTCTTTATTAGGATGTTTATTGGGATCTTTATTGGGTTGCAAGAAACATATACTAATGGCTATAGACAGATGAGTAAATAAGACACTACTGCAGGATCCTGCTAACGCGACACTATGATCAGAGACCCTTTGACGAAACTGTGTGCGATGCATGAATCACAAATGGGGATGTAAAAAAACCTTTAAAAAAGATGCCAAATGTTTGCGATGGCGGACACATCAAACACGGTTCAAATTTTAGTTACGTGTGCGATGTAGGGCATACGGTTGATCTAGAAGAACTATTTGCGATGAGGCAGAACAACAGAAACGGGCAACCATATCAATGTGTGTGCGATATATGGCATACAGTTCGCTCAGATGAACTATGTGCTATTAGGGAATGCAACAGAAATGGTTAGCCAGATCAAGGTGTGTGTGATATACGACATACGGTTCACTCGGACGAACTAATTTCGATTAGGGAACAGAACAGAAATGGTTCAACTCAACAAGATGTGTGTGATATGCGGCGTTTGTGACAGCCTGATTTTTGCCCCCTCTTATTTGACTAATTTTCATTTGGCTTTAGTTTGAAATTTGGAGTTTTTGAATATTTTCATGTGGACTTAAACACTTGGGTACCCTTGGCTTTCACCCAAGTGCATTGTTCCCCTCTCTAATCATCATTCCCCTTCTGATCCATTTGAAAATAATCTTGGGAATATTTTTCTTAAATGAAAAATATTCATTTTTCCTCTCTAAAACCCTAGCTAGTTCAATGAGCTCCAAAGCAACCCTAATTTTTCTTGCCCACAAAAATATGAGAAAATTCACAAATATTCTTTAAACCCAAGGGCACCTTCCTGAGCAAAAATATTTTATCACTTTTTGGAATATTTTTGCTACAGAAAATATTTTCTTTTCTGGACAGAAATGGTGGTTTCTACAGCAACTACCATTTTACTTGCTCCATTGTGCCTGAATTTTCTTGTGCATCATCACCTTAGTAGATGATGGCTAGCCTCCAAAGCACAGCCCCCAACTCCCAGCCATTTGACCTTAGTAACATCTCAAAGTTACTGATCAGAAACTTACCTGCCTTGTAAAATCTTCTCTACTGCATCTGGAGCCAAACCAAAGCGTGGTAATCGTCAAAACTACCCCGAACAACAAGCCATACATGATCTTTGGACGTTGGTTGGCCTGAGGGAAGAGTTCACGCGGTGACCACGCGTGTCCACGATGCTAGCATGCTTGTCAACGCGCTCTGAGTGCCGCCGAGCGCTCTGTTCGCGCGTGCTCGCTTCCCCTGTTTGCCCGAGCGTGACAAACTTCGCCACCATCCGCGTCTCAACGCCATTAACTCCCCCTTGGTGCTCGCCGACACCGGAGCTCGCCACAACAAGCACGGGCGCGGTTCGGCCAACGCCACAGTGTGCTCTGCACTGTGCTCGTCGCCTTCCTCTTAATCATGTGCTCGTCCCCGTTTTCCCATAGTCCCCGCGTGAGCTGTGTCGCCTTATCCCCCTCTCACTGATGCCGCTCGTCACCGGGTGCAGCGTCCAGGTGTCGCCGGCGGAGCCCGAATCCACCCCTGATGCTCGCTTATAAAAGGAGACACCCCCAGCCTCCTCGAGCACCATCCTTCACTCCCACACACTCCACAAATGTGTAGATAGCCGTAGCCCGGCCGGGCAGGCCGTGGGTCGCCGTCCCCGAGCCCGAGCACGTCGGCGATCCCCTCGGGTCATCGCGGTAACTCCAGCCCCTCCTAGGCCCTAGCGATCCTTCCAGGGCCTCCGCCTCTCTCCGGTGAAGCCGTTCCGTCCCCCTGGAGCCACTGAAGTTGCCTCTGCTCGCCGTCTTCCTCATCTCCGGCGGCCACCGCTCTCTGCCTCCGCTTGCGAGGTCGATCCGACGCCGTCCGACCACCCCTAGCTATGCTACGGGTACGGGCAGGTGCGCCTCCATCCCCTCTCTCGATCCCTCCCTCTTGTTCTGGCCAAGGAGCCCTCGTCACCGGCGAGAGCTCCGGCGAAGCCGCGACCCCCTATGTTTCCTTCTCCCCCTCCACCTCACCTGACTAGTGGGGCCCGCTAGTCAGCCACTCTGTACGCGCGCGAAGCGGTAAGAGTGGTGGTGCCCTAAGGCTTGCCTTCGACGTCACCCCCCCCTAGAATGTTTTATTTAAATTCAAATTCAACTAATTTCCAGAGAGCTTCAAACAGCTATAACTCTTCAACCATAAGTCCAAATGAATTGATTCTTTTTGCATTATGTTCTTTGAAAAGAAATCTAGCAGCTCACCAAAAATGAGATTTTTCTGAGCTGTCTAGAATTTCTGGTGATTTTCAGAAGTGTTCTTGATATTTTCTTCTTGTGCTTAAAATTATTTTCGGAGGGTGAGGCTTGTGAACCTCATCTGCACTAAGGCAAGCCACAACAACATTTTCATGGTGTCATTTCAATATTTATGATTTTCTTACTTGAATGAAATGATTAATCCATGCATTTAAATAACTATTATGTTATTTATATTCTGTTAAGTGTTTGTTAGTTATTATGCTTGATTTACAAAATGTTTGAAACTAGTTTAGTTGGTAACAAAAGCTAAGATCTACTTGTGGTAATGATAAAATGATTTGTTACGCATATGAGTAATTACTTAAAGTTATTTTCTTGCACAAATAAAATAGTAAAAATTGCTAGAAAATATGATGTTAAGTGCTTGTTTAGCCATTTTGCTTGATTTACAGAATGTTTGAACCTAACTTGGTTGGTTAATAAATTAGGATTTGCTTGTGGTGATGATAGTATAATTTTTGCTATGCATATGAGAAATTAATCGAAGTTATTTTCTTGCATGAGAAAAATAATAAAACTTGCTACAAAATATCTTGTTAAAGTGAAAGTTACCCTGACCAGGAAAGTAATATAAGTTGTTGATGTTTATGCTTAGTGTGAATATGGTTGACATCTGTCATTTTCATTAATATGTGATGCATGTATTGCATTTCATGGCATGCTATGACACCGGTCATTTTTATTTTAAGTTGAACCTGACTATAACTCAACTTGAATATATCGTTGACTGGGTCATGGTGCCGCTGAATCGAGTTTTTCCCAGTGCAACCACATTTGCCATTGTGGGAAGGCCTTGATTCGGTCCATTGACATGCCTCTGGTCGGTGCCTCCAACTAGGGAAGGTTATGGGCATGCTTACCCTGGCCCGGTAAGCAGGCATAACCTTGTGTGCTCATTGTTAAGATTATGGTACCGGGTCCCCGAGTGGGATCATTTTGGCCACGACGGTGGTTGTTGTGTCTTTGGTAGACACGGGGCCACCAAGGACTAGCCCGTTGGGGATTGGGTCGGAGTGGCCGGGAGAGTGTCATGGCAATGGAGGGGTTTCGTCGGAATGCCGTTGGTCCACCCGAATGGTAGTGTGAGGCCATGGGTTTCGTGGAGTGGGTACAGTGTGCTACCTCTACAGAGTGTATAATCTATCGATAGCCGAGTCCACGGTCACGGACGCGTCGTAGTAGGTCCCACCATGAGTACTACTCATATCATCAAGATGAATCAAGCAGGAAGTAGGTTATTACCTCCATCGTGAGGGCCCGAACCTAGGTAAACATTGTGTCCCTTGCCCCCTGTTACCATCCGCCTTAGACGCACAGTTCGGGACCCCCTACCCGAGATCCCCCGGTTTTGACACTGACATTGGTGCTTTCATTGAGAGTTCCACTGTGCCATCTCCATAAGGAAGGATGTCTCGTCTCGTTGTCAAGGACAGCGTCACCTCTGGGGGAGCCCTGGCTATCAGCCAGACTCTCCAGCTAGGCGATTTCGTCATGATCGCCCATTCGGCTGCTGCGCCGATGATGACTTCTCGGGTCATCAAAACAGCCTCCATGTCGTCTCGGAACTTGCCGAGCAGATGGATCCGATGGAGCTCTCTTCCCTAAATGAGCTCTTGGATCGCATCGCTGCTTTGGGAGTCTCTATAGACTACGATCGGATCGGGCTTAAACCCGACCAAAGGGAGATTAACTCTCCGCCGGTCACCCATCAGATAGCTGTGGTGGAGGAACAATGCGGTAATTCTTCCTCAACCTTGAGGACAAATTATGTCCGGATTCCAGAGCTCTCTGAGCTGGATACCCGTATACGGAAGGACATCTCCCAAGCCTTGAACCTAGAATCAGGCAGTGGGCCAGACCTATCAGGCGACATCCCGGAGCCCGAACCTCCAAGATCGAAAACTCCCACGCCCCCGGGTCTCAGATTGGGTCAGGGTCCGGACTCAAATCCGCTCACCCGCGCACATACAAGTGATCTCTCCCACATTAGACAAGAGCCCCAGGAAACAGTACATCACTATTGGGCCAGATTCCTCCTTGTAATAAACAAGGTCAAGGGTTGTCGTGAGGAAGACGCAATTTCATTCTTCTGCAATAATTGCACGGACAAGGGAATCCTTAACGCCATAAGCCGCTGCAACATAGCACACTTTGCTGACTAGGTGGCCATAGTACAGAAGTACTGTGTGATGGAGAGTGCCTGGAAAACCAAAACAAAATTTTGGGATAACCCGGCTTTGTCTAAACACCCAGTCCGAATTAAAAGGGTACACCCTCGTAAGTCACCCTATTCAATCGTAAAAAAGCAAAAGCCCACTACAGGGCATGGAACTGTATTGGAGGGATGGCTTAACGGCCCCTGCAAAATTCACAGTATGGTGGATATCACACCAACACACAGCCTCAGAGCATGTTGGGTACTCCGGCAGGTTGCTAAGAGCGGCGAGCATCTCCTCATTCAAAACACCGCAGAGCAACATCCCATGAATTACAATATGGTCTTAACAGTCTTCAAGACATTCGCCTCAAATAATAGGCGCAAGCAAGCACTCCGCAGCCTTGTCGAGATCTGCCAGGTGGTAGCAATAAATCCATGGAGCGACACGGCTATCAGCTTCAATGCCAGTGATGAACCTAAATGCCGAACAACCCGAGTACCAGCCGCATTAGTCCTTAGTCCAATTGGGACGGCTTTCGGCTCACTAAAGTGCTCATGGACGGCGGCAATGGATTAAACCTCATTTACGAGGAAACTCTTCACAAAATGGAAATAGACTGGAACCGCATTGAGCAGAGCAGCACAACCTTTAGAGGAATCATCCCCAGTCAGGAGGCACGTTGCGCTGGGAAAATCACACTAGATGTGGTATTCGGCACACCGGAAAATTACAGGTCCGAAGAAATAACATTCCAAGTGGTCCGAAGAAAATTACAGGCATTCACGATCTTCCGAGCTATACCCCATTATGGGTACATGAAGCTCAAAATACCTGGGCCCAAGGGAATTATCACTCTAGCTAGTGATCCGGACATAGCGCTCCGTGGTGAAAACAAAATAGCCGCACTAGCCCTCGAGGCACTATCCGAAGCCCTAGCGGCAGAGGAGTTAGCTGTGCTACGCTCGACCGTGGACAGGGATGACGTGATACTCGACAAGAGATCCAAGTCCACCACTTTCAAACCAGCGGACGAAATAGTCAAATTCCAAGTCCACCCAACGGACCCTACCAAAACAACCTCAATTGGGGCACAGTTAAACCCCGCTGTTGACGCCGCACTACGGGAGTTCCTGCGCGAGAACTGGGATATATTTGCCTGGCACCCATCAGATATGCCAGGAATCCCAGGCAGGTTGGCCGAGCATAGCCTTAACATTCTAAAAGGATTCAACCCGGTCAAGCAGACTCTTCGGTGATTTTCTGAACCTAAGCGACAAGCTATGGGTGAGGAGCTAGCCAAGTTATTGGAGGCCGGATTCATCAGAGAAATAAAACACCCGGACTGGTTAGAAAACCTGGTGATGGTACCAAAGAAGGACAAATCCTGGCGCCTATGTGTCGATTTCAAAGACCTCAATAAAGCTTGCCCAAAGGATCCCTTCCCCCTCCCCCGCATCGATCAAATTATCGACGCCACCGCGGGACACGACTCATTGTGCTTCCTCGACGCATACTCCGGCTACCACCAAATCAAGATGGCCGAACCTGACCAAGCCGCAATGGCGTTTATCACGCCATACGGGCCCTTCTGTTTCAACACAATGCCCTTCGGGCTTAAGAACGTCGGTGCAACGTATCAACGCATGATTCAGACATGCCTGGAAAAGCAGATCGGCAAAACAGTGGAAGCATACGTAGACGACATGGTCGTCAAAACCAGACACGTCGACTCTTTAATAGACGACTTGAGGCTTACATTCAACAACCTCCGAGCATATGACATCAAGCTCAATCCGGAAAAATGCATTTTCGGCGTGCCCGCCGAAAAGCTCCTGGATTTCATCGTCTCCAGTAGAGGAATTGAAGCAAATCCGGCTAAAATCCGAGCCCTGTCGCAATTGACCATCCCAACAGACCTCAAACAAATCAAGAAATTAACTGGATGCGTTGCGGCCTTAAGACGCTTTATCTCCCGATTAGGAGAAAAGGCACTACCCCTTTATCGCCTTCTTCAGCGCACCGAACACATCGAGTGGACAGATGTTGCCACGGCCGGATTGGAAGAAATAAAAGCCATACTGGACACCAACCTAATCCTGGCCGCGCCAAACATCGGCGAACCCATGCTGCTATATATAGCGGCGCCTCATCAAGTCGTAAGCACAGTGCTTGTCATCAAACGAGAAGCGGACAGACATAAATTCCCCCTTCAAAGGCCGGTATATTATGTATCCACTGTCCTCACCCCATGCAAATCACGGTACCCGCATTATCAAAAGATAGCGTATGCGGTATTCATGGCATCCCGGAAACTACGACACTACTCTCAAGAGTGTTCAATTACAGTGGCCTCGGAAGTACCACTGAACGACATAATAAAAACCCGCAATGCCACAGGCCGGATTGCCAAATGGGCCATTGAGCTCCTCCCGTTTGACATAACATATAAACCTCGGTGAGCTATTAAGTCGCAGGTATAGGCCAATTTTGTCGCCGAATGGACAGAAGCCGAACTCCCTAAAGTGTACGGCGCATACTCCAATTGGATTATGCATTTCGACGGCTCTAAAATGTTGGCCGGTCTAGGGGCTAGCGTCGTCCTGACGTTCCCTACCAGAGATACAGTCCAATATGTACTCCAAATACTGTACACAGACTCCAACAATGCCGTCGAATACGAGGCCCTGTTACATGGTCTCTGGATGATAGTTTCCATGGGCATTCAACGCTTGGAGGTGCGCGGGGACTCGAACCTCGCAATATCCCAAATAAATGGAGACTTCGACGCTAAAGATCCGAAAATGGCGGCTTATCGCAATGTCGTACTCAAGATGTCAGCTCGGTTCGAGGGGCTCGAATTTCACCATGTAGCTCGGGAAAACAATCAGGCGGCGGGTGTCCTCGCCCGTATCGGCGCTAAGGGCGATCCAGTCCCACCCAACATATTCTTGGAAAGGCTGTTTAAGCCATCCATGGCATGGGATGGGGAAACAAGCAACAACAGTCCGGACTCGGCTATAACACCATATACCGAACACTCTAACATAATCGGTGGCTCCGCCAACGAAATAACACCTTCAGCCCACGTAATAATGGCCGTCATCGCCCCATGGATAGAACCATTCCTGGCCTACCTAACCAGGCAGGAACTCCCCGAGGACCAAAATGAGGCACGCTGCATTGTGCGGCGATCTAAAGCTTACCGGAGTCCTTCAAAGGTGCATCTTCGAAGAGGAAGGGTGGAAGCTTCTGGTAGAAATCCACGACGGACTCGGTGGCCACCACGCTGCAGGCTGGGCCCTCGTAAGTAAGGCCTTCCGTACACGATTTTATTAGCCGATGGCCCGGGCAAATGCATAGGACTTGGTCCAACGCTGCGTCGGTTGCCAGCTTTTTGCAAACCAAAGCCATATGCCACCCGTCGCCCTACAAACAATCCCCATTACCCGGCCTTTTGCGGTCTGGGGGCTTGATATGGTTGGACACCTTAAAGGGGGAACCCATAAGAAAAAATACTTACTGGTAATGGTGGATAAATTCACCAAATGGATAGAAGCCAAACCTGTTAAAACGGCCGAATCCGGACCGGTGACAGACTTCATATCCGGGGTTGTACACCATTATGGTGTCCCCCACAGCATCATCACTGACAACGGCACGAACTTCACTGCCGACGAGGTGAAACTATGGTGCAGCAACATGGGCATCAAGCTCGATTATGCTTCTATCTATCATCCACAAACTAACGGTCAAGTCGAACGAGCAAATGGTCTTATCATTAGCGGCATCAAACCCAGATTAGTGCGGTCCTTAAAGGAATCTAACACGCACTGGGTAGAGGAGCATGAATCCGTACTCTGGGGGCTGCGGACCACGCCAAATTGCACTACCGGATACACACCATTCTTTATGGTGTACGGCACAGAGGCGGTTCTACCCTGCAACATAATTCATGACTCACCTCGAGTGCGCATGTACGAAGAAAAAGAGGCCGAGCTTGATCGGCAGGAAAGAGGAGCGTGACGTGGCAAAAGCTCGTTCTGCATTCTATCAACAACAGGATAGAAGATACCAAAGTAGAGAAGTACGGGCCAAAACTTATAATGTTGGCGAACTCGTTCTACACCTACCGTGGAAGAAAAAGGACAAGCTCAAGCCTAAATGGGAGGGTCCCTTCGCTATTGATTAGGTTTTAACCGGTGGTGCGTACCGTCTGCGGGATGCATCGACAATCGACTCGAGCCAAATCCATGGAATGCAGCTAGACTCCGAAGATTCTATGCCTAGTGCCGGACTCCGTGTTCGTCTCCTTACCTCTGTCAAATTTTTATACATTCGTTATCTATCTTTTCTTTCTTTCTTTCTTCCCCTTTTCTTTCGAGGCCTTGAAGGGCTAAAATGTGTTTTGACTACACAATCTTGATGCGCCAGCCGCGCTCATTATACCTGGGGGCTTCTTATATAGAAGCTTAAATATTTTATGGGCTTCATGCCCCGCACATGTGTTATTCTTCCGCATGTACCTTTTTCGCCACTATATGCATCGATGTGACTTAAGTTTTGGCCAAGCTGGGTTGCCTGGCCCTTGTATTTATGCCCTACGTTCCCGTTAATTCGGCTATGGCATAAGGGGAGCACCTCTGCGATTGTTACTGCTGGGTCAGCCTGATGTGTACCTCAGACTGGGTGAAGCCGAAAGCTAGCGTTCTTAAGGGAATATTCGGTCGGTGAATAAAAGATGACTTTTTATTTTTTCCACTTGCCCCCAGATGTTTTTGCCTGCGTCTCTTTTTACAGTTCGGACATGCACAGTAGGGCATGCGTACCCAGGGAAAGGAACCCTTAACGGACTATTCTCCTTGGAAGATGTTTCTTACTACCCATGTAATATAACATAACTAGTTGGGTACTTGTCTGTTCAAGCACTTATGACCCCTACGCCTGGTTTCCACGCATACCCCGGTTTTCACATAACTGAGCAGGTATTCGGATACACTCCGGACTATCGGGTCCAGAGGTTGAAGCGAAAAGGTCCGCCATGACAAATGATTTACAATCCGGCTAGAGACATTCTACATGTCATTTAAATTACATAGTCACTTAGACTGACTAAATTCTTCTTATATACCATCCAACAGGCTGTCTAGCCTACAGTCCTGTTGGGAATACTTGGCGGCTAAGTCTACTTGGTGATACACCAAACTGACAGGGATTTCTTTCCCATCGGGCGCCACAGGTCCGACATCGTCCATGTGGTTTGGGTTAGCCCTGGTATACCACGTCTTCACCATGGCCCAGGCTTCCCTGGCACCTTGATGGTAGGCCCATACCTTCCATAATCGGAAGTGCCGCCGCGCTCCCTTGAGCTTCTCAGCAAGCTCTCCAAGGCCTTCAGGCAGGGATACGGATGGCCACAAGGCCTGGGCAATACCTTGCATCACCTGCCAAACTTGTCCGTGCAGTTGTGAGAGCTCTGGTAGAAGATCACCCGCAGACCCGGGCATCTCATTCGCGGGACGACCCGTCAGCATACCTGCAGACATAACTTTGTTAGCTGGCTTCTTCGTTGAACTGTTTTTAAAGTTTGTTCAAGCACTTACTGAAAATGCCGTGTTGAAGCCGCTTGTTCTCCTTCACGGAGTCTGACAGCTGGGCACGAACATCCTTTAGTTCCACGCTCAGCTGGGTATTGGCATCTTGGAGATCGTTTTTCTCCTGCCTAACCATTGTAAGCACGTGCTCGCCAACCTTTAGCTGCCGTATGACATGTTGCCCTTCTCGGTCCGGCAGGGAGCGAAGAGCGCACGAACAACAGATTGAGGTGAAGCACGCGGGGGATTTTACCCAGCTTCGGAGCTCTCCGGAGAGATAAAACTCCTACTGCTGCTTTGTGGTTATATTCTGTTCTTGCTCGAGAGCGTGAGTGTGTTGTAGTTTCGAAGGAGTCGAACCCCCTCTACGTTGCGCATGGGCCTCCCTTTATAGGCTAGAGGGGTCACCGACAGGTGGCAACGCAGACAGGGGTACAAATGTAAAAAGAGGGGTTGGTACAACTGCTATCTATAGTGCACCCTACCTAACTCTAACGGCAGGGGACAAGGGCATTCAATGCCCGTCCGGTCGCCCAAACAGTGCAGAAAACGACCGTTTGGGACGCCACCGCTTGCCACGATGGCCTTCTCGTCATATCCACTTGCCACCTCGCACCGCTTGGCTGCACAGCTTCCCGCCACGTGCGCCTGGAATGGTCCTGTGGGGACACGTCGACTGATGTGCTGGAGCATGGGCGCAGAGTGGTGGCTTCGCCGCAGCAAGCGCCTTGCCGCGATTGCTGTCTTGTCGCACCCAAAAGCTTGTCGCTCGTCGGGTCTTGCTGGGACGCGCGGCGCGTCGCGGCAAGTTTCTTGAACCAGCCTCTTTGTGACCTTGAGGTTGCGGATAGTTGGCGAAACCAACATCGGCAAGCACCTGACCACAGTTATGCGATCAGGATGATCCTCAACATCAAATATGATGGGCGTGCCGGACCACTTCAGAGGCTTGCGCGACTCAACTGACGGTTCCTCTGCATTAACTTCCCGCACCCATTGTTTAAGCTGACGGTGCGAGGTATGCAGAGAGGCACCGCCGTCGACGCACAAAACCTCTATCGCTTTCTGAAACTCCTGCTCGTCGGCCTCATCCTCATCCATCTCTTCATCTTCATCTTCGTCTTCGTCCTTGTCGCGGCCGCGGGGAGGCCTGTTTCCTTGCCGCTGCTTAGCCTTGCCGCGGCGCCCTCCCCGGGCGGGACGCTTCTTGCCGGATCCTCCTCCATCTTCTTGGGCCTTCTCCTTGTCGCGTCGCTCGTATTCAGCTTTCTGCAGTTCAACAAGCTGTTCAACTTTCTTGCAGGTCTAGAGATCATGGCCATTGGTGCGGTGGATCTTGTAGTACTGCTTGCCGGAGCCGTCCTGCTTGTCGGCGGCTACCACAGCCTCGCCGGAGTCACCAGCTTTGGCCTTCTCGGCGCCACCTCCGTTGCCGGACTGCTCGACAACTAGCACATCCTTAGCTTTCCTCTTTCTGTTATTCCGCCACCGGTTTTTCCTTGCCGGGGCGGCTTCCTCACTGTTAGATCCTTCTACTCCTGCGTTCTCTCCGGGGAGTTTCCTCCCCTCCTCAGCACGTGCACACTTGTCGGCCAGAGCATATAGCTCGCTGACGTCTCTAATCTTGCACATCGCCATCTCCTCCCTCATCCTGCGGTTTTGCACGTTCTAATGGAACGCGCTGATGACCGCGGTAGGGTGGACGTCTGGGATGTTGCGCTGCACTTGACTGAATCTCTGTATGTACTTGCGCAGGGGTTCCCCTTCCTTCTGGGAGAGCAGATGAAGATCACTTTCCTGGCCATGGGGCTTGTGGCCGCCTGTGAAGGCGCCGACAAACTGATGGCACAGATCTGCCCATGAGGAAATGGAGTTGTGCGGCAAGTGCATGAGCCAAGATCTGACGTTGGGCTTGAGCACCAACGGGAAGTAGTTGGCGAGGATCTTCTCGTCGCGCCCCCCGGCAGCCCGCACCGCGATGGTGTAGATGCTGAGGAATTCCGACGGATGTATCCTGCCGTCGTACTTCTCGGGTACGTCTGGCTTGAAGTTCTTGGTACTGGGCCACTGGACCTGCCGCAGCTCATGAGTGAACGCAGGGCAACCTACCGCGTACGGCAAGTCGCCTAGTTCCCCTGGCGCATGCATATCAACAGTGGGCCCAGCGCGCTGGTCTGACTGACACCGCGCTTCTCTTCGACGCTCGATGCGAGTACGAGCGTCTTCTTGTCATCATTCTTGGAGAACTTGGCGCTGATCGCGACGAGCTCGCGGGTCCGACGACGCGGTGGAGTCGGTGTCGAGGTTAGCCTGGCGAGTCGGCGATCTTGGCCTTCGGGGCGGGGAGTGCACAGTGGTTGCACCCCCACCGGTCTTGTCGCCACCGGCTTGCGCCTGGGCGTCTTGCCGCGGCTTCGACGTGCTCGGTTGCCAGGGAGTGTCGCCGTTGGCGAAGTCGATGAGGCTCTGAATGGTGATCCTCAAGTCGTCGATCTTGTCCGGCGCTGGAGGGTAGTCTAGGAGCAGTTGGGCTCGAGCCAACGCTTCTTCTGGGGTTTTCGGCGGCGGGGGCGAACGACGCGAGGAGCGGGATATGCTCAAACTCCTAACAGTGTTAGAAGGAGCAACATCTCATCCGGGCGACCGTGCCGCGCTCGCGCCAACATGTTGGCGTGTATGTTGGCCTTGAGCGTCCCGCGACCCACCAGCTTGGCCTTGTTCTAACGCGAGCACTGTGCTAGGAGCGCCATGGCGTTGTCGATCCCGCGCCTCCTGAGAGGGGCGCGGTGCATGCACGGATGCCGAAGTTTGCGGGGCCTTGTCCTTGGATCTGGTGACAATGTGAGTCCCCCCGTCGGCACCCGTTCCTCCGCCGGCGTCTACTCCACCGCCCGTTTGCTCCGGCGGCGGCGGAATCGACGCAGACGGACCAACCACCTCCGAAGCCTTCTTCTTCGGTGGCATGTCGATGAAGACGATGATGTAGCACACGCGAACACCGGATCAGGTTCGCACAACCTCGACGCCCCCTACCTGGCGCGCCAAAGATGTCATGGGAAACGAGCACCTATGGGGCAGGGCCCCTTCTCGGTCCGGCAGGGAGCGGAGAGCACACGAAGAGCAGATCGAGGTGAAGCACGCGGGGGATTTTACCCAGCTTCGGAGCTCTCCGGAGAGATAAAACTCCTACTGCTGCTTTGTGGTTATATTCTGTTCTTGCTCGAGAGCTTGAGTGTGTTGTAGTTTCGAAGGAGTCGAACCCCCTCTACGTTGCACATCGGCCTCCTTTTATAGGCTAGAGGGGTCACCGACAGGTGGCAACGCAGACAGGGGTACAAATGTAAAAAGAGGGGTTGGTACAACTGCTATCTACAGTGCAACCTACCTAACTCTGACGGCAGGGGACAAGGGCATTCAATGCCCGTCCGGTCGCCCAAACAGTGCAGAAAACGACCGTTTGGGGCGCCACCGCTTGCCAGGATGGCCTTCTCGTCATCTCCACTTGCCACCTCGCACCGCTTGGCTGCACAGCTTCCCGCTACGTGCGCCTGGAATGGTCCTGCGGTGACACGTCGACTGATGCGCTGGAGCATGGGCGCAGAGTGGTGGCTTCGCCGTGGCAAGCGCCTTGTCGCGATCGCTGTCTTGTCGCACCCGAAAGCTTGTCGCTCGTCGGGTCTTGCCGGGACGCGCGGCGCGTCGCGACAAGTTTCTTGAAATGCCTTGGTTGGCCTTCCCGGCAAGCTCCCCTTGCCGGGGCCTTGTCCTTCCCGGCAAGCTCCTCTTGCCGGGGCCTTGTCTTCTTAGTTAAAACACTTTGTCCTTGAATGGCATCAATATGAGCTATGGAGGATCTTGGCGGACGCCCGGCTAGCGTTGCCGCTGGGCGCTGCGACTGCCCGTGCACAAGTTCGGGATACTAAGGTACCCCTACTTTAGTACACCGACAGGAGCCCCCGGGCCTGGGCCATACACGGTGCCGAGCGCTGTTGGGCCAGGCCCAAAACAGGGCACGGGCACGCGCGGCCTGTGTCCATACCAAATCTAACTCCGTATCCACCGCGCCCTCCCGTAACGGCACGCGTCGAATGCGGCATCGTGGGAGAGATCGTGGGCGATACTTTAATCGAAAAAGGCGTAACGTTCGCCTCTCCTCTTTATAAGCAGAGGAAACAGGGGCCGTTCCCCCACCTTCGCCATTTGCGGTTTCTTCCTCAGAAAGCTCCGCCGCTCCCCTCCGCTTCCCAAGCCGAAAGAGAGCAGCGCTCCGCCACCCGTCGCCGCCGTCGCTGCCAACGCCCCCGCTCTCCCCCACCGCCTCCGCCATGGCTCCGA
>NC_041383.1:595669899-595674030 GCF_002162155.2 Triticum dicoccoides
GTCGACGGAGACGCGGGCGCATCCGCGCACGCAGGCACTCTCCGTCGAAGCTTCTACTTCGAAGCGGTGTCCAAGAGGGTACTACTTCTTCCCCTTGTTCTTCTACTGCGGGCTCTGCCCGCCCTTTTCCGATTTCTTCTGCGACATTATGAACACGTACGGGCTCCATCTCCTCGACTTCACCCCCAACGCCGTTCTGACTATGGCGGTTTTCGCGCACCTTTGCGAGAACTTTGTCGGAATCCACCCCAACGTAGCCCTTTTCCACCACTATTTCATGCCCCGGGTCGAGAAAGGAGAGCCCCTGTCTGGTGGGATCGCCTGGATCTCGAGGGCCGACAAGAAGGAGGTATATCTGGAGGGGGAGCTTCGCAGCAAATGGGATGAGCGGAGAGCGGAGTGGTGTTGGATTGTTGACGCAGATCCGCAGCCATTCACCAATTTGGGCCAAGCCCGAGTAGTGCGCGGCGGCGACTAGAGCGCCCTGGCGGCGGACGATGCTAAGCTGAAGATCGCCACCACCCGGATCCTGCGGCTCAGGCTTGCCGGGCTCACCATTGGGGCTGTTGGCGCGGACTTTCTTCGCCGCCGCATCGCCCCTCTGCAGGAGAGGGGGAGGCCCGCCTGGCTGTTCGGGGGCCCGGCCGATATCATGAGGTTGCGCCCAGGCCTCAATTTTAACTTCGCTGTTTTGGAGCTGGATGGGATGCTCAAGGAGCTGTTCAAGCACGACCCCAACCACCCGGAGTGGTTCAGGCTGCCGCAGGGCGTCATCCCGCTGTGCAACAACTCCCAGCTTGATCGCATTCGCGCAATGATGCCGGAGTGCGACTCGCATGGGATTATCCCGACTTGGCAGGAGCCCTCCCGACGACGTCGTGCGGCAATTCTTCGACGGCTTGGTGGAGGTAGCAGTCCGTGCCGACGAGCAGAGGCTCCTCACCCACGACACCACTGATGACGAGATGCGGTACATCGCCACCAGGGCGGAGGAGGCGGCGGCAGTCGCCTCCGCGGGCAAGTTCGGGTTTACTTTGGAGGAGGCAGAGGCAGCTGAGGCGGCAAGCCTTGCCGACCGAGAGGATCTTGGCGGGGAGGTTGTTGGCGAGGGGGAGCCCGAAGCCGAGGCGAGCGAGCCTGCCGAGGGCGTAAGTGGCCAGCCATCTTCTAGCAGCTTGCCGCGGACGGGGCCCTCAGCGCAGCCCCCAGCTCAACCAAGGAGGCGCCTCCGCAGGACCGGAGACACAGCAGGGCGGCAGACGGGCCAACAGTCGCCGCGCCGCGGGACACGCTCCACCGCGCCAAGCACCGCTGACACGGGAGCATCTCATGCCGCGCCGGCAACTGGAGCGGGGTCTTCTCGAGCTACCGCACCTAAGCCTGCCGCAGCTCCCGCCAAGCGTCCAAGGGAGCCTACTCCTCCGCTTCGTCGCGCCGAAAGAGTGCCAGACTTCGACCTCTCCGCGCTGAGCTCCGACGAGGAGGAAGAAGAGGAGGAGGAGTAAGACTTTCTTCCTGTTGTATTTATACTTCTTCGATTCTTGTTGTTACTTGTCTTGTTTCTGATCTGCTTCCCTCTGAACCTCGTTCCTTTTTAGGACTCTCGCCGAGAGAGCGGCAAAGAGGGCCAAGGTCCCTATGGTAGTCATCGAGGATGATCCTGCTGTGACAACAGAGGATGCATCCGAGACCACCTTGACGGACCCGACAACCTCTCCCCGAAGCAGCCCCCAACGTAAGTATTTGTTCACTTCCTGTAGTGGGGCGCGCATGGGTGCTCCTTCCTTGCTGATATCTTGATTGTTGATTTGCTTGTGTAGGAGCAGAACAGGTCCATCAGGAACAACCAGAAGCCGCTCCTGAGGTGCTATCTGCTTCAACCACGCCGCCAAGGGGCGATTCTCCGACAAGGGAGCACTCTCCGGCAAGGGAGCGGTCCCCGGCGAGGGGCAGCTTTCCGGCAAGGGACAGGACCAGCGAACCTTCGGTGGTGAAGCCCATGATCACAGAGCCCAGCACAGGTAACCCTCCTTGTCGGAAATTTTCCATTGGGTCTTTCTTCTTCTGATCTTCTTTTTGGATATTTGCTTGACTTTTCCTTCCTCTTCCTGTCTTCAGATCCCCCTTTCACAGATCCGATGGAGACCGAGGCCACCGGCGAGGAGGATGCACGCGGCAACACTGATGATGTCGCTGCTACCGAGGAAGAGGTCGGCGCTGACGATCCCGCCGGCGAAGAGGCCGCCAAGGCTGCTGGCGCAGGAGCTAGCGAGGGGTCCGGCGATCGTACTGACGACCCCGAGGGTGCAGGAGCGCAAGGCGCTGCACCGACCGCTGACCCCTCCGCCGCTGATGCGGCCACGGGCTCCGAAGAGCCCCAGCCCGGCGCCTACTTGAAGGCCGGCGAGGGTGTCTTCATCAAGCTTCCCTGGGCGTGAGCTCCAGGGCGCCGGTCAAGGGAGAAGCTTTTGACGGAGAGGTGCTCGCCTCCGCTGGGTTGACGGTGGTTGACGCGCCAAGCAGCAACAGCGGTGAGTCCGAGGAGGAGCAGCTGCTCCGGAAGTTGGTGTCGCTCTACCGCGCCCGACAAGCGAAGCTGGAGTCCCGGGAAGCGCTTGTCGCGCAGGCGGGAGTTGACATAGAGAAGCATGCGGAGGAGCTCCAGAGCCGCAACCAAGAGGCCCTCCGGTCCATTGCAGAGGAGAGGGCGCAGCTTGTCGAGGCGCGGAAGGCCTTCATCCTCGAGAAGGCAGAAGCCGAAGAGCAGCAGCGGCTTGCCGCCGAGGATCTGTCCACGCGGGAAGGCGAGCTGACGCAGCGGAAGGTCAACTTGGACAGCTATGAGGAGGAGCTCGCCGCGCGCGAGCAATCACTTGGCGGGGCACTCAAGGAAGCGAAAGACGCGGCCGCGGCTGCCGAGGCCGCCAAGAAGGAACTGGAGGTGAAGATGATGCAGCTGGAGGCTGATCTAAAAGGAAAAGATGAGGAGCTCGCTGCACTCCAGCGCGAGCTCGAGAAGGATGCCCTCGCTCATGGTGATCTGCAAGTCCAACTCGCCGACAAGGGCAAGGAGCTGAACACCGCGAAGGACTCAAATGCTGATCTGGAGCTGAAGCTGGCCACGCTGACGGAGACACTGGACGGCGCCAAGAAGAGGGAGGAGGACTTGAAGCAGGAACTCAAGTCCAATGAGGAGCTGTTGACGAGGGCCGCCGAAACTCAAAACACCTTCCGGGCTACGGTGGAGCTCTGGACGGAGGGCCTCATAAACATTGCCGCAGTCATCGACGAGGAGCTGGCGCAGCTGGACTTGGCGGGCTTCGAGTATTCTTCCGACGAGAACCTTCAGCCCAGCGCCAAGCTCACTCTGTTCTTCAAGGCGTGGCGACGGCTCTCCAGCAACTCCGGGAAAGGATCCCAAAGCAGCTGGCCGACGAGTCACGCGCAATTTGCGCCAGAGTCTTGGAGAAGGTGTTGGTGAAGGTGCTCTTCCGCAATCCGAACCTCAACCTCACCAACGTTCTCAAGAAGCTACCGGCGGGTGCTGATCTTGTAGAGCTCAAAGCCCTTGTCGCACCCATTGTGGACAAGGTAAATGAAGTCAGAAGGGTCGACGGTGATCGTGTAGATTAGGCCGCCCTTTTCCTCCTTTTTCTTGCCGCTGCCAGACATGTCACAGGAACAATCTATTAGAGCGCGGCAAGCCATTTTTGTAATATCACTTTATTCTGGGTAGTATTTGCTATGTCATTCCGTTTACTTGATTCCCTCCCTTGTATGTTTTCACCCTACATTTTTAGGAAACTTGCCAGCGCAGGCACCCTTGCCGCGAGCGCTGAGTGCGGAACATCAGCAGCCTGCTGGCGGTGTTGCCTCCGGCAAGAAACCTTGTCGGAGCTAGTCGCAGCACACTTACGTTGTTGAGCGGACTCGAAACAAAGTGAGGGCGCAACTAGCCCCGAGTCGGTTCCTCCGCGCACAGGTTTTCCATACAAAGCACGGTTGTTCAAGGAAGATAACTTAAGAAAAATTTTAAAAACTGATTGTGCTCAAACTTTGGCAACTTAGCTTTTCTGTCGTCTGCGTCCCGGCAAGGCCATACTTCTTTGAACGACGCCTGGTCCACACCAT